>NC_079423.1:1647268-1775262 GCF_026213295.1 Gadus chalcogrammus | reverse complement strand
GTGGTCCTCTGCTGATAGTGGATCTTTTTTACTCTGTTGACTAACCTCCAGCACTTCGGCTAGCTTTCTCAGGACCTGGTCGTGGCGCCATCTGTAGCGCCCCTGTGAAAGCGCGGTCTTGCAGCCTGATAAGATGTGTGCAGGAGGCTTGTGTTGGGGGCATTGCAGAGTGAGCAGCATTCTTCGTTCCCAAACCACTGGTAAAGGTTCCGAGGACAGGGATGTGTATCGTAGGTTGAGCGAATGAGGAAGCTGAGTCTTGCCTGTGGAATCTTCCACAGGTCTGACCAACAGATGTTCCGGTTAACAACTCCCTCCCAGGTTGTCCAGCTTCCTTGTCGGCCCTACGACACAGCCTTGATCTTGTAGCAATCTTCCTCCATCCTCGTCACCTCTGCGCGTGGCGCCTCTCCCCATCCTAGCCCTACTCTTCCTGCCTGGACTCTGCCCACGATCTCCCGGTGTTGCAGCCGGCCGACAGCTTGGTCAACCTCAGATTGGCCATTCCACTTGCGGCCGGTTGGAACCTTGGCATTTGCCTTCCTTACGACTAGTCTGTGGACTCCCTTAGCTCGAGAACCAGTCTGGTCTTCTCCTGCATGTAGCCCAAACTTATGGAATGCAATGGCAGCTGAAGTGTGTTCTTCCTGAAGAGACCGGTTTCAGGTAGACACCGTGGCAGCCCCAACCACTTTCGGATGAATGAATTGGCTTTTCCATCCATCTTACTTGCGGTCGATGAGGGGATCCCACTCATTTTCAGGGGCCACGTTACCCTCCTGTAGAGTGTAAACTGGTAGCACCAGACCTTATACTTCCCAGGGAGTTGGCTTTGGTTGATCCTTGTCAGGCCGTCAGAGAGCTGCTTCATGACGTATTTCCCCATCTGTTTATCAGACAGCTCTGCAGTGTACTGCCTCCTTTAATGGGTTTAATGGGTTTTAATGGGTTGCTCAGATAGGAGTGGGATTCTATCTCATCCAACAAAAAAGACGGTGCTCTTCTGAATGACAGGCTACGAGATTTGGAGGCCTTGATCTTCATTCTTGCCCACGACACCATCTCATCCATCCTTTTCAGCAGTCTCGATGTGCATGCTGCTGTCTGAAGGAGGCTGGTGACATCATCCATGTAGCTCCTCAGTGGGGGAAGCCTTTGACCAGTTGGTAGTTTGATCCCTCCAACCATTTGTCTTGCTCCGATGAGGATTATTTCAAAGGCTGCTACAAATAGAATTGGAGAAATGGCACACCCCATAGCGATTCCTAGTTCGAGCTGCTGCCACCCGGTTGTGAAATCCTGGAGGGAAAAACACATCTGCAGATCGCTGAAGTACTTTGCTACCAAGTTCTTGACGCAGGTGGGCATGTGGAAGAATTCCATGGCGTAGTTGATCTGCTGATGTGGGACTGATCCATACGCGTTGGCAAGGTCGAGCAAGACAACATGCAGGTCGATCTTCTCCCGCTTGGCCTTCTGGATCTGGTCCCAGATCCTCGTGGAGTGCGCTACACATCCTGGGAAACCTGGGACTCCTGCCTTCTGGCAGTTGGTGTCGATGTAGCCGTTTTCTAGCGCGTAGTTGTTCATCCTTCGGGCTAGCACTGAGAAGAAGATCTTTCCTTCTACATTCAGCACTCATTAATCCTAAAAGTTATGGGCTTGTACGCGATGTCTGTGTCAAGATAATGTGTTTGCTGTACGGTGTTTGCAGATGCATTGATTTAAAAGTACAACTTATTACTGCTCTATCAGCTGTTCTTTCCGAATAATTTAACCAGTTTCACATATATGAACAATCTTTGACATCATAATATTTAAATTAGGCTAATTGTTCGCATGTTTGTGCTGTGTATAGCCTATGTGTGTGTAAGCTTATGTAACATTTACGACCTGCCTAGGCACGTCAAAATAAAAACACCAACTGCGCTATCCACTACGGCACTTATAGCAGGATCTTTTCGGTCAGTAGCGCAATTGCAAAATTGATCTGTAAGATAGCACCATGTATCATTTGCGTCGGATGCAAATTAGCCATAATACATGCATCCATGTTGAAAGTCAATTGCGCTGGGTGCAAGATGGGGCCCTCATACTTCTTGTCTACGGATACAAATGTTAACTAGCATAACACCTTTGAATTGGAACGAGGAAGGGAGGTAGCAAGGGGAATTGATACAAAGGCTTTTTAAATTAACATGTAATAAAGCAACTGATTAAACATTAGTGATATAATTATTAGGATAACTTTTTCCCCGACATGTATTGCGATAATATTGCGATGTGCTTTAAATAGGCAGGGGCTATTTTTGAGCACAAACAAGTGATATGCACATCACGAGAATTGAAATACAAAACACAAATGTCTGGCATGCAAGAAATGTGTGTCCTTTATGATGAAATGTCCTTTTCAATGGTATGTCTGGCCTTAATAATAATAATAATACATTTAATTTAGAGGCGCCTTTCAAGACACCCAAGGTCACCTTCCCTCCCAGATGGCTGTTGACATACTTTCAGATGGTCCTTTGCAACCTTTAGGAGTTCTGTCTGTCTTGCTATGTAGGCCCCTTCAATACACCATGCGCACTGCTATTAGCCAAGTACTAGATGCGAAGTGGCAGCTATTTGTATTTTGTTTCTTTGATCATAAGGTGCATTTAGCAGTAGAACTCCAGTGTTTCCCCCAGCACTGTAGGGTTAAGGCGGCCACCTTAACAACACTAGGGGCCCGCCGTGACTACCAATGTAATTTGAATATAAATAAATAAATATATTTAAGCAGGCAAAGTGCAGTAACTACGTCAACATTGAAACTGAGAAAAATGCCTTCAAAGTTTTCATACTGGCCGGCCAAACCTGTTGCAGGTACAATAGTGGTGATACTTTCAATGAATACCTTTATAGGAAGGAAAATTGTATAGAAAAAGAAAAGACCAACAATATGACCTTTGACCTCAAAATTATAGATACTGCACTCTGCCTTTGTATTACCTCGAACAACTAAAGTACTATTACAAAGGCAAAGTGCCTTATCTACAATTGAAATGTGTTCTGAAAGTAACTTTTTTTATTTAATTTATTTCGCTTGTGCATCGTTTATGAAGGTTTTTGAGAGTATTGAAATTGCTTGTAACCTTCAATAATCTATTTTGTCCTTATGTCCCTGTCACATCGCAGCCCTAAACAGTTGAAGAGTTTGTTTCCAACAAAAATATCCACAATTTTAATGAATTTTCATGAATCATTTTTTTATATAAAAAGGTTTTAGGTTATATCAGTGAACCTGCAGTTGGGATAGTGTTCTGTGATGCATCTTAACTTTAACAAAACAACAAAAATACTATTTTGTTGATATCACTGGAGATACACAATATAAATATAGATAGCGTTTTGAAATCAAACCCTTCAATTGCGTTTTTTTGTCATCAACATTGCCATTATCTTCCCAAATATCCTTAACATTTTACACACAATCAATAGTATTTTGGTTTGTGGATTTTCATTTTAATTAGAAAATTAAGGGGGGGGGGGGGGCTACTGCATGGTGGCAGCCAGTGGGAAGCTTAGATAAGTGATTCACTGGAACTCTTGAATGCATACATGTGTGTATTAAAGTAAGTATCATACAAGATTGGATATTACTGTTTTGGCAAGAAGTGGCAAAAGACGATCAACAATTCATAGAGGTCACTCAGTTACATTAGTTTGAAATATAATAACCATAAGACCTACAGATAATGTAGATATAATAAAAAATTACTTGCCAATTATATCCCAAACTAGATCTAACGTCAAAATGAGTGACTGCTATTTTATACAATAGAAGAAATGAACCGAAGACGTCAACTGATCTCGATGGTGGTTTTGCAACCTTTGGACTTTCTGCTTGAACTTCATTGGCTATCCTTTAGACAATGCAATATTTTACCTAAACCATGTGATGTAGCGTGTGGAATGAGAAGTAAACAACCAATCTAAATGGACATTTCATTTTCATTCAATATCGTGTTTGCGGCTGCAGGCGCTGCACGGCTCTCCTCAGGAAATCAGCTAACTCTAGAATGCTAAAGTAACAGTGACTTAAATGGAGTCGACTAACTAAATGAGTAGGCTGATTTTGTTATCTTCACATCAGTTGGATTAGCTGCCCCGAAACGAAAATAGTTTCAGAAATGAAGACAAGAAACAAAACAGCGACGTGATCGTAATTTGACTATGACAGCGGTTCCAGAGTGGAAAGATGCTACAGGCTTCAAGGGAGCAGGTTGGCTAAAATGGTTTAATAGATTTAGGTCAGTTGTTGATATTTTTCCATCGTCCTTACCATTGTCTGGATACTTGCGTTTCAAAGCAAGTTCCACCATGAGTTTTCCTCAGTAGATTCGGATTGGGCTACTAAGGCAGACCGCAGTATCTACTGTGTCAAAGCCGGGTGAACAAAGGCAGAACGCAGTAACTTCACTTACTGCGTTTAGCCTTGGTATTAGGTTGGATTTTGTAGTTACTGCAAATTTGACTTCGGGATAGCTCTGAAACGGGACACAGTTGGACCAAGAGTTTTTGTCTCAAGACAAAGAAGGTGTTATAAAACCCATTTTCAGTCTGAACTCAATTTTGACAAAATACGTAGTTACTGCACTTTGCCTTTGTAGGGCAGATCAAGACAGGCTGTGGTATGTGCTCATTATACCACTGTTAAGGGGCGTTATCCGGCCCCGACGCGCAACGGAGGGCCGGCGACCACCTTCACAGTGGTATAATGAGCACATACCACTGACTGAAGTGATCTATTGCTTAAATATATTTATTTATTTATTACTAGTCTCTCCATTGCCTTGCTCACACCCGGAGTAACAACATTTACGCCCTCTCCATACAACATATTTTTAGGCTTCAGTGAACTGTGCTATTGCTTTTATACAACTACTTTTATACTTTGTAACCGTTTCTACTTTCAGGCGCGGAGTGATATGCAAACTTTCACAAAATGATTGGGCGTCATAGCAGTTATGTATACGCTCATTATACAACAGTTATGAACCAATCAGATCGCTGGATTCAGGCCCCCCGTTGTATAATTATATAATATTTTCTTTTTTTATCATTATTATTATGCATAAACAAAGTACAAAATAGGCAAAGAAAACATACTTCGATAAGGTACAAAAAATAAAGATAATGCATTGGTAATACTGTTTGCAACAACAACAACAACAATAGTCGTGCCAATAAAGCTTTTATAAAGGTCCCATGGCATGCTACTTTATGGATGCTTTAATATAGATATTAGTGGGCCCCTAACACAGTATTTGAAGACGTTCCCGAAAATTCAGCCGTGGTGTAGAATTACAGCATACGAGCCAGTCGCACATTGAGAATTACAGCCTACGAGCCAGTCGCACATTGAGCTTTCCCCAAACGCACCGTTTCAGTGTCTGTAGCTTTAATAAAAATGAGGAGGAGCGAGGCGGGTCAAGGAGGAGGGTGGGGGTGTGGCCCTGAGCAGCTTGCGGCCACGGAACCATGCGCTGTTTACAGTTGATGTATCACAATGGCGAGGCGCACACAGCTTTTGGCCGTGTTCTGTAAATATTCGGGAGTCCTGGAGCTCTATATCAAAATATTATCATATTATACATAGATATCTATATCATATCATATATTATCACGGAAAAAAGCTGTGTGCGCCTCCAGGCGATATTACGGATGTCAAACGACTATGTCGGGTTCTCCAACGTCTCTGGTTCTTCCACGTCCACATCAATCTGAAGTAGACTGAATGACGACGCGGAGGAGAAAGGGATTGTTGCCCGCGATTGTTGACCACGATTTTCTCCCACCGGAGCCTCGCTGTCTCAGCAGCAGGCAGCGCTTAGGCACCACCACCTCTTGAAGCGGGCAGCGGGCAACGCCGAGCCGGTGGTCCCTCGGCCCCCAATTCCTTCTCAACCATGGCTGAGATAACCCCCACTACGAGTCTCGTTGTGGAAATAGCAGGACGAGAGTCTGACGTGTTATGCGCCATGACACCAACAACAGAACGGTTATCCAAATAAGGAAGTGTAGGCCTACAACACTTGCGTTACAGTCCTGGAGCTCTATACTAAATAAAATCATATAGCCTAATAGGCTTACATTTCATAAAATACATATTATAGATAATATACATTATTATTCTGATTCTGAATCTGATCACGGCGAAAAGCTTTGTGCGCCTCCAGTGTCACACTCCACTGAGGAGACTGGCAGATTAGAACCCAAAAGCACGACTCAGAGACAAGCAAACACAATGAAATTCCGATCTTTACTTCGCCAAGCAAATCAACGGGGACGGGGCGGAGAATAGTCGGGGGCAGGCAGGATCGGGAAACCAGGGCAGAAGACAGGCGAACGAGGATCCAGAGGGACGAGACGGGGAACGTAGTCGGGGACAGGCAGGATCGGGAAGCCGGGACAGGAGACAGGCGACCAAGGATCCAAAAGGGCTAGACGGGGAATGTAGTCGGGGACAGGCAGGGTCGGGAAGCCGGGACAGGAGACAGGCGAACGAGGATCCAGAAGGACGAGGCGGGGAACGTAGTCGAGGACAGACAGGATCGGGAAACCGGGAACAGGAGATAGGCGAATAGCTGGAGAGACTTGCATGAACCTAACAGCGAAGACAATCTGGCAACAGCTGAACAGTGTTCAGCCAACTTAAAGGCTCCACTAACCACCTGACGCAGCCAGCTGCGAGGGTGAAGGGGGCGTGACGGACAGACCGTGACAGGACCCCCCCCTCAAGGGACGGCTCCTGACGTCCCACCAGGTTGGTCAGGATGGGCCCGGTGGAAGTCCCTGATAAGGGACGGGTCTAAGATGTTGCGGGCGGCCACCCAGGAGCACTCCTCGATGCCATAGCCCTTCCAGTCCACAAGATACTGAAAGCCTCTTCCACGGCGTCGGGAACTGATGAGTCTACGGACGGTGTAGGCTGGTGCCCCATCGATGAGCCGGGGGGGTGGAGGGGGTCTGGAGGAGGGCTGAAGCGGGCTTTCACAAACAGGCTTCAGCTTGGAGACATGAAATGTGGGGTGAATCTTCATGGATCGTGGTAGGCGTAGACGGACGGCCACAGGATTGATTATTCTGGAGATGGGAAACGGACCCACAAACCTTGGCGCCAACTTCCTGGACTCCACACGGAGCGGGAGATCACGAGTGGACAGCCAGACACGTTGACCTGGGGTATAACGGGGGGCCTGAGTGCGACGTCGGTTGGCGGACCGTCGGTAGCGGTCGGAGGTGCGGAGAAGAACCGAACGAGCCTGCCTCCAGGTGTGTCGGCATCTCGGAATAAACGCCTGGACTGAGGGAACCCTGGTATCACGTTCTTGCTCGGGAAAGAGGGGTGGCTGGAACCCCTGGGAGCACTGGAAGGGAGAGAGGCCAGTGGCCAAGCTGGGAAGGGTGTTGTGGGCATACTCCACCCACAGGAGATGTTTGGACCAGGAGGATGGGTTGCGGGAGGCGAGACAGCGCAGCGCAGTCTCCATCTCCTGGTTCATGCGTTCAGCTTGACCATTGGTTTGTGGGTGGAATCCAGATGACAGACTGACCTTGGCTCCTAGGAGGGTACAAAACTCAGACCAAAAACGAGAGGTGAATTGTGGCCCTCGGTCTGAGACCACGTCACAAGGTAGTCCATGCAGGCAGAACACATGTCTTAACATAATTTCTGCAGTGTCTCTGGCGGTGGGTAATTTGGGTAAAGGGATTAAATGCGCCGTCTTAGAGTAACGGTCCACAACAGTGAGGATGACAGTGTTACCATGAGAGGCAGGTAGTCCAGTGACAAAGTCCAAAGCGATATGAGACCAGGGGCGATGCGGAATCGGCAGGGGTTGGAGGAGACCGGGCGGGGCTTGATGTGAGCCCTTGCCCTGGGAACACGTTGGACAGGCAGCGACGAACTCCTTGGTATCCTCTTGCATAGACGGCCACCAAAACCGCTGACGCAGCAGAGCCAGGGTGCGCCTCACCCCAGGATGACAAGCAAGGCGGGAGGAATGACCCCACTGAAGAACCTGTGAGCGGAGACTAGCAGAGACAAACAAACGACCACTGGGACAAGAGCTTGGTGCAGGGTGCTCCGTCAGGGAGCGCTTGACCTTTTCCTCCATCTCCCAGGTGACAGTCCCGATGACACAGGTGGAGGGGAGAATATTCTCCGGCTGGGAGGACAACGCGTCGGGTTGGTACTGACGGGATAGGGCGTCTGGCTTAGCGTTCTTGGAACCTGGACGGTATGAAAGAGAAAAGTCGAATCGGTTAAAGAAAAGAGCCCACCTGGCTTGCCTGGAAGTCAGACGCTTGGCTGAACGGATGTATTCCAGGTTCTTGTGATCTGTCCAGACCACAAACGGTAGCTCTGCCCCTTCCAACCAGTGTCTCCACTCCTCAAGGGCCAGTTTCACCGCCAGTAACTCCCGATTCCCAATGTCATAGTTCCTCTCCGCCGGAGACAGTTTGCGGGAGAAGAACGCGCATGGATGGATCTTCTGGTCCTTGACCGATCGTTGCGAGAGGACAGCTCCCACACCCGTGTCAGAGGCATCCACCTCCACGATGAATTGACGGCCTGAGTCTGGGAAGACGAGAATGGGAGCAGAGGTGAAGCGATCCTTTAACTCACCAAACGCCCTCTCGGCCACCGATGACCACCGGAAGGGGACGCTTAGGGAGGTGAGAGCCGTGAGGGAGGCTGCCACCGAGCTGTAGTTCCTGATAAATCGCCGGTAGAAATTAGCGAACCCAAGGAACCGCTGAAGTTCCTTGCGGTTTGAGGGAGTGGACCAACCCGTTACTGCTATCGTCTTGGCCGGATCCATCTGAACGTTCCCTGTACCGACGATGAACCCCAGGAACGATACCTCTGAGACATGGAACTCACACTTCTCGGCCTTGACGAATAGCTGGTTCTCCAGGAGTCTCTGCAGCACCCGACGCACGTGCTGCACATGATCCTGTTTGGTCTTAGAAAAAATAAGAATATCATCCAGATAAACGAACACACAGATGTTGAGCATATCCCGAAGCATGTCGTTTACCAGACCTTGAAACACCGCGGGAGCATTGGTGAGTCCAAACGGCATGACCAAGTATTCATAGTGCCCACTAGGTGTATTGAAAGCCGTCTTCCACTCGTCCCCCTCTCTGATGCGTACGAGGTGGTAGGCGTTTCGGAGATCGAGCTTAGAGAAGATGGTGGCCCCTTGCAAAAGTTCAAAGGCTGATGAGATGAGTGGAAGGGGATACCTGTTCTTGACGGTTATGTTGTTGAGTCCCCTGTAGTCGATACACAGCCTCAGGGACTTGTCCTTCTTCGCAACAAAGAAAAACCCCGCTCCAGCAGGAGACGAGGAAGGCCGGATGATCCCTGCTGCCAGTGACCCCTGGATGTACTGCTCCATGGCTCTGCTTTCCGGAGCAGACAAGGAGTAGAGACCCCCTCTAGGGGGCGACATGCCAGGAAGCAAGTCAATGGCACAGTCGTACGGTCGATGAGGTGGCAGGGAGTTGGCCCGGGTCTTATTGAAGACCTCCTTTAGATCCAGGTACTCCCCAGGAACGCTAGACAGGTCTGGGAAATCAGAAAGGGCAGGCGGACTAGGAGCAGATGAAAGTGCAGCTTTAAGACAGACAGCATGACAGTGTGAACTCCACTGAAGGATGGCTCCAGTAGACCAGTCTATGTGTGGATTGTGTCTTCTTAGCCAGGGATACCCCAGTATGACTGGCTGTTGTGGAGAGTGATTGAGGTGAAAGGCAAGTGTCTCGGTGTGATTACCTGACATGCTTATTTGGAGTGGGACTGATCGATGGGTAACCCGGCAAAGAAGACGGCCGTCGAGAGCCGTGGCGTGAATGGGTTTCTCCAGGAGCTCGCGACCAATCTCCAGTTGGGTTGCCAACGACATGTCCATGAGATTGGCGTCGGCACCGGAGTCAATGAGGACACTGATTGTGTGGTCCTGCCCGGAGTAGTGGAAACGAGCCTGGAGCAGAGGTCGAGAGGGCATTTCAAAGTTCACGGTCCGACTCACCAGCGCCCTCTGAATGACTGGTGAGCCCTGCCTTTTACTGGACAAGTCGAAACAAAATGGCCATCCTGACCGCAGTACATGCATTGGTTCGCACGTAGACGGCGCTGCCTCTCCTCCATGGACAGCTGAGACCGACCCAGCTGCATTGGCTCAGGTGAGCCACTAGGGGCGTGCTGAGAAGTTGGAGGCGGCTGGGGATCTCGCGGAGAATGGGGCGGCGCTGGAGAGACTGAAACCTGGGCTCTCTCCCTCCACCGTTCCCTGAGACGTCCGTCGATGCGAACGGCAAGGGCTACCAGGTGGTCCAGGTCAGTAGGGAGATCCCGAGCTGCCAGCTCATCCTTGACCCGGCCGGAGAGCCCATGGTAGAAAGCGTCTAGGAGGGAGGGGCCGTTCCAGCTACTATCAGCCGCGATGGTGCGGAACTCGATAGCGTAGTCCGCGACGGTTCTCCCACCTTGGGTTAGATTCAGCAACCCCCGAGCTGCCTCCCTACCCGGAGTCTCATGATCGAAAACCTTACGGGGCTCCGTCGAGAAAGCACTAACCGAAGCGCAGATAGGCGAGTCCCTCTCCCATTCGGCGGTTCCCCAGTCCCTGGCTCTTCCGGTGAGCAGAGAGACAATGTAAGCCACCCGAGACCGCTCAGAGGGAAAGGCTGAGGGTTGGAGTTCAAAGGAGAGGGAGCACTGCACCAGGAAGGGGCGGCAAGAACCAGGAGCCCCGGAGCAGCGTTCCGGAGGAGGCACACGAGCCTCAGACGTCGAAGAGAAACCGGGATGAGGAGCGGCGACGGGTAACCTCCGCAAGTGATCCCGGACCGATTCCATGCTGCTCTCGTGGCGAGCGACCAGCGTCTGCAAACCCTCCGCCATGGTGGTAAGTTGTTGGTCATGGCGTTGCAGAACGCTGCCTTGCGCCTGTAGTTCGTTCTGGAAAGAATCTGGGTCGGCTGGGTTCATGTTGTGGCCAGATTGTACTGTCACGCTCCACTGAGGAGACTGGCAGATTAGAACCCAAAAGCACGACTCGGAGACAAGCAAACACAATGAAATTCCGATCTTTACTTCGCCAAGCAAATCAACGAGGACGGGGCGGAGAATAGTCGGGGGCAGGCAGGATCGGGAAACCGGGGCAGAAGACAGGCGAACGAGGATCCAGAGGGACGAGACGGGGAACGTAGTCGGGGACAGGCAGGATCGGGAAGCCGGGACAGGAGACAGGCGAACGAGGATCCAAAAGGGCGAGACGGGGAACGTAGTCTGGGACAGGCAGGGTCGGGAAGCCGGGACAGGAGACAGGCGAACGAGGATCCAGAAGGACGAGGCGGGGAACGTAGTCGAGGACAGACAGGATCGGGAAATCGGGAACAGGAGATAGGCGAATAGCTGGAGAGACTTGCATGAACCTAACAGCGAAGACAATCTGGCAACAGGTGAACAGTGTTCAGCCAACTTAAAGGCTCCACTAACCACCTGACGCAGCCCAGCTGCGAGGGTGAAGGGGGCGTGACGGACAGACCGTGACATCCAGACGATATTATGAATCACAAACGACTGCGTCTGGGTTCTCCGACGTCTCTGGTTCTTCCACTTCCAGATCAATCTGAAGTAGACTGAAGAGGCCATCTCAAAGAGCTTCCGGTTCCGGTGGTATGGAGTAAGCACGGAACACTGTGCCCCTTGACAAACAATTTAGGATGAATTAGATATTCTAATCTGCAGAATCATTTGAGCCAAAACCTCTTTTAAATGCATTTAACGTGCTGTAGTCGCTAAATGTCACCGAAGAAAACTAAAGGAAAGATTGTTCACACCACGAGTAGTGCAACCAGAACTCTGAGAAATCGCACCATCGAAATGGCAGCTCAATTAAATCAATCGGAGCTTGCGAATCTTATCCGCACTATTATTCGAGAAGAAAATCAAGCTGAACGCCTTGTGTTCCGATCCGCAATACGAGAGGAGATGAGTATTGCAATAGAGAAGGTGCAGTCCCAATTGAACGCCATGGATGTAACCATCACTCAATGCAAAGAAAAGTCAGCCGAAGTAGACGAGGCCCTGTCTAATATGAACAGTCGAATTACTGACCTCGAGGAATCTACCACTGGACTACAAGTAGAAAACACTAAACTGAAGGATAAAGTTGAGCGCTTGGAGATGCACAGCAGGAAATGTAACATGCGTGTATTTGGGCTAGACAATGGCATTGAAAAGGGAAATCCCACTGCATTGATGACTTCCTTTTTTAAGGAAATGTTCCGATCGGATGAACTTCCTGGGGATCCTACAGTAGAGAACGCGCACCGAGTAGGCCCAGACAAGAACACACCTCGAGCCATGTTGGTCAGAATGCAGCGTCTCCAAGTGAAACAAGCCATTATAAATCTTTCCAAACAGAATGGATCCATGAACTTTCGCGGGATGAGGGTGTGGATTTATCCGGATTTAACATTAGAGGAAACTCGGAGAAGAGCCATGTTCAACGACGTGAGAAAGAAACTCCGTGAAGCGAAGGTACGTCATGGTATCAGACACCCGGGGACACTCCTGATCACCTTCAAAGGAGAGACCAAGTCGTTCTCTAGCTCCAAAGATGCCGAGACCCACTACAGCAAGTCACCCCTGTCACACAAGCCAAGATGGACAAAAAACATCAAGCTCTATGCTGGCATGAGTGTGGCAAGCGAGGCACATTATTACACCTGCTATGGGAATGCCCAGCTGTTAAAACACTCTGGTTGGATGTAATATCATTTTTGTCAGAGTCTTTAGATGTAAACATTCCAGTTGGTCCCAACATATGCTTACTGGGCCTTAAGCCAGAAAATGTTGTGGGGAGGGCTGCTGTCCAGAGCTGGACATTGGGCTGTTTGGCCACAAAAAGACTCATCCTCCTAAATTGGACGGAGCGCAAAACGGATTGCTTTAGTAAGGAAACATGGCTTAGGGGATATAAGGACTTGATGTGCATGGAGCGCGCAGCTTCTATGCTGGAGAAGTAATAGTCACTATCATATTTCTGTTCAAAGTGATGTCTATGTATCTTAAGGTGTCATCCTTGCACCCTTCCCCCATCCCTTGTTGTGTTCTGTCAAATGTCTGTTGTTATAGTTCTCGTACATGTCTGTAGATATTTCTGTCATTGTGTTATTATGTTTAATAATAATAAAAATATATATATATATCTGAAGTAGACTGACCCGCACGCTGCCCGTTGCGTGCTGCCGGGCGGTGGTGCTTCGTGGCGATGGCTGAGATAACCCCCACTACAGTCTCGCTGTGGAAATACGAGAGACGTCAGAGAACCAACGTGTTATGCACATAACACCAACAGCAGAACGGTTATCCAAATAACAAAGAAGTGCACAACACTTGCGTTACAGTGTGTGCAATCACACACGCACACAGTGTGTCTGGGCGCGCAAGACAGATAAAGGGGAGGTAGATTGGCCCCTTAGGATTCCAAATAAGCGATTGAGAATCCATTTTTTTAAAGGCAACCAGGATACCTAGTGCTCGTTTTACACCGAACGCAAGTTTTAGCCACTGGGAGACCATAGGCAGGCTAGGGGAACTTATATTAATGTTAGAAAACCTCATAAAGTGAGATTGTCATGCTATGGGACCTTTAATGGAATTGAAACGGCGGCATCTGGTGGTTGTATATATTATTGCACAGTCTATCACGTCTGTTACCTATCAATCTATCGCTGCTGCTTTGCTGCTCTTTGGTCATTGGCCGATTTGGCCTACTATCATCTTGTGAGGCATCTTGATTTAAAAAAAACTGTCACTTCGGGTTAAAAGCAATGAGGTAAGATAATTATTAACCAAAACGTAATTTTTCGCGCAAATAAGAAGATCCATTTGTATTCAAATAAACAGTTGTTTATTTCATTAGTGCGTATTGGCATCTTTGAGCAAAATACCCCCAACATTTTTGCATCCTCACTCTCGACGCGACCACCTTCACTAAGACATTTCCTGGGGGAAACACCGAATTCTGAAAACACAAACACGGGCAAGGCCACCTGGCCTGCAGTGGGGCAATATTTTAGACGAAACCAATTGTAAAAGCATTAACGCCTTTTTAATAAACACTGCAAAACTGTACGAATGCTGGTAACAAATAAATTGTAAAAAGACACAACTTGTCAAGTTATTTTTTTTAGTAGCCGTGTAATAAGCGGGATAATGTATAGAACGTCGCCGGTCATTATCGAAAATAAGCCCCTTCAGGGCGAAGCAAGACACCTTTGTTGCGCGTCGGTGGCCTGTTCGCCCTGTCTGGGCTTATTTTCCCGATAATGACCGGCGTTCTTTACATGATCCCTTACTTATTTCACGGCTCTTCTCAATGCTGTAGACTGCTCCATTCACTTGCAAGGGCCTTCATTACGTTCAGCTGTCAATTATTTTTGTTTATTACACAGCTCTTCTCAATGCAGTGGAATGCTTACGTCCAGCATATTTAGCCTGTCAAGGAAAGTTTTTTTTTTGCCTCTGATTCACGTCATCTGTATCACTCCGCAGTCTGGTAACCACTGTTGGTAATAACGCTGTTTAAAAGAACGGCGTTACGTAACGCTGCTATTTTTTCAGTAACGGGTTAATCTAACTAATTACTATTTCCGTCGTTACAACGCCGTTACCGTTACTGTACGAAAAATGCAGTGCGTTACTATGAATTGATTGAATAAACTGCGTAATCAGAACGCACCCCTGGCTCCAAACACAAACTGCTAGTGAGGAGACCAGGTGGGTTAACAACGAGATAAGCGATTATGATTGGCTAAGGCAGAGTCATGTTTCATGGTAGCCAATCGGAGCCAGTGTTTTTACACACAAGCCAGGACACGCGCGCCACTCACACGCACACACCAGACCGATTCCATGAAGCAGCAGAAATGGCGAGTCCAGAGCAATCCGATGAAAAGTTGGCATTTTCTGTTGTATTCTGCTGATGTTCCACAGCCTTTGCAACCAAGCAAATTGAAATCCAGGCCCCATCCACACTAACCTGGGTAAATGTAAAAACGCACATATGCAATGAAAATGATCTCAGTCCACACTATCGTTTTCATATCGTTTTCGGAATGTTTTGCATCCACGTTCCACTGAAATTATTTTGATAAACAGTTGTTGTCATGGTAACGTAACTCCGCCACGCCTCTCTGTTTAGATTACAGGCGCGCGATCAGATGATATTTACAGTTGATCAGCCGGTTAATAATTTTCGACCCGGTCTTGTCCAGAAACGCCGCTCCAAGTACGGTTTGAATTGTCGTCTTTCGGTTTTTTTACCATCACTTAAGAACATTAACTACAAGGTTGGAGAAACGAATATGTTTGAGCCAATATGTCGAGTTGTTTCTGGAGATAAATTAGTACATTGTACAGAGAGATCCCCATTTCCATTTCACCTGCCATTTTTTTGATGAGCTTCTCGGCCTCGAGCGCAAGCTTGTGGCAGTGTCATGGCAGTTTCATGACAACCGAACGTTTCTGAAAGCCTCTGTCTACCCTGTCCACACTATAACGCGAACCCAGCGTTTTCACATTTATCCACCCCAGCAATTGTTTTCGAAAAGCATAGTTTTCAGCGTCGGCATTCTCTGTTTTAGTGTGGACGGAAGGACTAAACGGATGAATATTGATGCGTTTGTAGATTTACCCGGGTAAGTGTGGACAGGGCCTCAGTTGGAAGCATATCAGGGCCTTGAATGGGCAGTTCAACCATTTAACACATTAAGGCCAAGTGAAAACTGCTCAGAAAAATCCATTTTTTTTCACATATAGCAACTTTCTTTTTTTTACAGTAACGCAAATAGTTACTTTCCCTGGTAACTACTTACTTTTATATAGATTAATTCAGTTACTAACTCAGTTACTTTTTGGAACAAATAGTGAGTAACTATAACTAATTACTTTTTGAAAGTAACATTCCAAACACTGCAGGTAACTTATCAACCCCGGCGTATTCGGTTGCTAATCGACGTCAACGACTTTGGCAAACAATTTCTTTGCTGATCAACGCTACGAATGATAACAAATACATTGGAAAAGACACACTTTGTCAAGTTATTTTTTCGATTTGGCAAGTAGCCGGCCCATTACTAATAATACCAATACTCTTTGGCTTGGATGATGAGGCGTCAGACAATCAAGTCATTTTAGCCTGAATACATAGGTAAAAAGCACCAGAGCAGGTTGCTAGTACCATGGACAGTATCAGAACGATAACCTGTTGAACTAAATTGATGTGGTAGGCTACACCACGGGATGCATCTGCAGACCACTGCCACATAAATAAAGGTAAGACGCGATATTTGTTGCTTGAGATTTGCTTGCGCTGTGGCGAGGTCTTTTGTGTTTTTTGCAAGGGATCGGCTGTTTTAACTTGCAATTGATAGTCGGTGGAGTCAGTCTCTTGTTGACACAATGTGACTTTTTGTCATTCTTGCTTTGCTTGAATTCTGGAATAATTGTGGGGGGGAGTGCATGAGTTTTGGTCAGAATGCCTGATGTAGGCTAGTTTTGATGGAATGCGTGTTGTGAAATGAGAACAGTCAGCTCATGATGTGGCGCAACAAATATTTTTTTCTTTTCAATCTTGACGACTTTTGTAGCCACACGTTTGGCCCTTCTGAACTTTAACACACAGTTAATTTCCTTTCTTAGCTCCTCTTGTTTATGTCCTTAGCTTAGCCATGTCATGTCACATTGTCAACATTGGATACATGGAGCAGAACATAGTGGGTCATATGTCGGATGCTTTTTGGAAACGTTTTGTTCATAAAACGTGCCAGACTGATTTTGTCTACATTTTATTCCTTAGTAATCAGCTACATCAGGGCTGTACAGTGCGACAGTTTTGATCGCATTTGCTATTGAAATATTTAGCGTGCGAAGATAAATACAAGTCCACTCGCACCGGTGCGAAAGGGTGAGAAGGACCCGTGCCAAAAAAAATTTGTCTTTCTGTACGGCTTTCAATGGCACCACTAAGCGCGAGTGTGTGGGAGCATGATGGGAGCGTTGAATTTTGGGAAATGTATTTTGAGTTATAGGCTCGTCAGTTCCGTTCGACTACTAAAAAACTACATTTCCCGAACATTCGCACGTTGAGGAAGAGGCTTTGTAACGGTCGCGGGAAATTCACTTTTTAAGCAAAACAGAAAAATGAAAAGGTATTTCCCTGTATTCGGAAGTTCTTCTTCATTCAATAAAGATGGAAACTTGTAAAAAGAATCCACGTATGGAAGAGATTGACTCGGCGACCACAAGCACGGAACCGGCACCTTCGGACGTAGCCGACTCCACCCAAGACTCCGTCTCGGCCAACTGGAAAACGTACAGGTTTAACCCCCAGTGGTTAAAAACGTTCAATTGGCTGGTCTACGACCAATCCAAGAAGTCTATGTTTTGTAAATATTGCCTCGAGGTAGGGGAAAGGACATCAGAGGTTAATAAATAAGTGTTTGTTAAATTTGTAATAATTACTTAATTTGGTTGAATGTATTCACCAATTCTGGCTGCTGATGTGGTGAACACATTCAACATAGTCACTTTACTATTTAATATGTTCATTGTCACTTTACTGTTGTTAAATTTCAAATTGTTCATATAGTGTTACTTTTGTATATACGTCCTATTCTGTTCATATAGTATTTTTATTTTTTTGACTTTAGTATACGTGCTACCAAAATTATTTTTGTGCTACTGATTTTTTTCACTTGCTAGCACCAGTGCTACCATTTAAAAAGTAAGCGTACAGCCCTGTACATGGGTATGCCGTCTTTCAGAACCTTTCATTACCGGCACTAAAGAGAGAAAAATTTGTGCATCCTCATTGTACCCAGCACTTCTGAAAATGCACTTCCGAATGCGTCTCTGTCCCCAGCACATTTCAAACCAAACTGACGCCCATGGTGTTGACCAATCAAGTACATGTACTAACATTCAGTGGCTGGGGCGGACTTGGGGCAGAGAGGCAGGGGGAAAGAAAAAACATAACAGACAGAGCGCGGGGCACCAAGGCCACAGTGGCCAATGAGCATACAATTTTTAGAAGGGCATTACAGCCAGATAGAGGTGCAACCGTCGTGACCGGCGGTGAAATTCCTGCCCTGCTTTCCACATAAAAGCTGTCTTTGTTTCTAGGGCCCGACCGATTCATCGGCCTGCCGATTTAATAGGCCGATTATAGCCTTTTTGAAAATAATCGGCATCGGCCAAAAAGACGCCGATTACAACCGTTTTCTTTTTCTTTAAATGTTATTGCGCTTAGTATCCTGCAGATTGCGCTCCTACTCGCCTTGCTAACTAACAACTTTAGCTGGAGTAAAAAAGAGGAGATTGAATTTTACCGTACAACATGAAAGCACGCTCGCTCAGGCAGCTGCGCGCTCACCTCACCAATGTACACAAGACGCGTTGTTTGAGCATGTTGTGCCTGTTTTTCTTTAGGTCCCAGGCCATGTTAATTTGTTATACTGTAGACTCTAACGGTGAGACCATACTGCTCAGCACGCACGTGTTAGTCACTGCTCACGAGCGCAGCACATTGGGAGTTAGTTATTTATTTTACATTTTACATTACACTCATTTTTGACTGTAAATGTATTCTAAAACACTCAAAGGTTCTGCATTCAATTTACATATTCGTCAAAAGTGTTTAAAGTATATTTAAGGTATCAAAAACTACGTTTTATATGCTTCTTTTTTTTTTTTTTTTCTTTTTTTTTTTAATCGGCCGATTAAATCGTAATCGTAATTTTTCTCTGAAAATAATCGGCATCGGCACTAAAAAATCAATATCGGTCAGGCCCTATTTGTTTCTATCTTATTGGTATAAATAGGTAAGGGATAATGTATAGACCGCCGGTCATTATCGGGAAAATAATCCCCGACAGGGCGAACAGGACACCGGCGCGAAGCGGAGGTGTCTTGCTTCGCCCTGAAGGGGCTTATTTTCGATAATGACCGGTGAAGTTCTATACATTATTCGCTTATTACACGGCTACTTGCCAAAACGAAAAAATAACCTTTTACAATTTATTTGTTACTATCCCGATCCTCCTGTTGGGTAATTTTAAGCTGGTGGGGAACGGGTTATCGTGCTAACTGTGGGAGTGGCTCCCTTGATTGGCCTTGATTATGGTCACCCGAGGGATCCAAGATGGCGGACAGAAGCAAGATGGTGTCTGGATAGACAGCATGGTGCCCAGACTTGATTACGCTTAGAAACCATAAGACTTTGTAAAACCTATTCGCCCTTATACAAGGACAGTACAAGGATTAGGGAGTCCCTCAGGGAATGTGACCACTCCTTTGTCGTGTATGTTTGTCAATGTCAAGTGTTCGTCAATGTTATATGTCAAACAATAACCAAACGGGACAGGCTACCGTTTACCCCAACGCTTGGGCTATCCCTCAACAAGAGAGAGAAGGACCAGAGCTCGCCAGGAACCCAGGTGAGTCACTGCACACGTGGCCGGAATCTAGTTGCCTGCCAGCTGTGGTTTGTTACCACTTATGTGTCTCGACTCCTGCCTAGACAGAGAGCCGTTTTGAATATACCAGTGGGGTCATGAAATAATTGGGTTGCCCGTCCGGGATTTGAATTTAGCTAGCGAGTATTACAGACAGGCAATCTGTTGACGAGAGAAGTGATACCGGAGTTGTATTCAGCTCATTAAAAGTTATGTGCTGTTAGTATTTGAGGGGCACATGGCTAAGGGTGGATTAGCCACTCTGTATCAGGTTCTCACGCAAACAGATGCTTTAGTATGTAAAGAACTGTAGTTAGCTCACTTGGATAACCAGCTTGGAAAGCCAGGATCGTGGTGATTTGTGATGCAAACTAATTTAAGGATTATGGTTGTTGGCTACATGTAGTTAGGTTTAGCATTGGAGAGATCATGTGTTGGCATTGTTTGTAGAGTGTTGCTACATAGGACATTTTTGTTTGGTTGTGTCAGGGTAGTCAGTATGGTGTCTGCACAGGTGGATCTCTGAAGGGTGGCTGGATTTGAGGATATTGGGTTGGCTAAAGATATCAGGAAACCATCAATAGTGGCATACTTGACTTAAGAGTTAAACCTGGAAGAGCTGTGGTTGGAACAACAAGAACAAGCTACACTCCAGACTGAGAAAGAGGAGCGGTTAACTACCCTTCAGAGTGAGAAAGTGGAAAGAGAAGCAGCTTATGTACACTCTTGAGAGGTTGGTTAGGTTGGAGGTAGAAAAATTTGCCTTCACTTCCGGTCGGCATGCTGAAAACAGGGGCTCAGGTTTTGATTTAGGTAGGGCCCGTAGAATCATGCCTGTCTTTGAGGAAGACGCAGTAGATATCCTTTTCGAAATGTTTGAGAAAGTGGCCAAAGAGAGTGAGGGCGGTAGCTGCTCTAGACTGTCGGTTGGGTCTGGAGTATGTTTCACTCAGGAAGGCTGTGTTGGAGGCCTATGGAAGTGTGCCTGAAGCCTATAGGCTTAGGTTTAGAGAGCTAAGGCGGCAGCCTGGCGAAACCTATCTAGACTTCTGGCGGAACCAGGAAATAGCTATTGATCGCTGGCTTAACTCCTGGGAAGCCTTTGATTATTCAGAGCTAAGGGCCTTACCGTACGTCCACACCAGGAGCAAAGCGTCTTTGACGCTTTGGTCGCTCACAAAGTTTCGCTGCGAATATTTCTGTTCGTTTTGGTCGCTCAAGTCGCTCATGATGTACAATTCAATTATGCAGACGCATTTAAAGGAGCCGTATGCTTTTAGTACAGACAGCCATATCAAAGAGTGAATTCTCCCATACACTTTGGCCATATTGCCGAGACGGTTTTGCTTCGACAACAAGTAGGACAGTGATTCTCCCCAATATAAAAAAACTCCTAAAATGTAGGCTAATTACAACCGAGAACAAAAAAACCTGCGTGCTGTAGTAGGCTAGTTAAAATATGTTTCACTGATCTGCATCTGCAAATCATGATCTGCACTCATTCGTCGCACTCAAAACAAATAGACATTGGCGCACATGGCTAATTTGCATACGTGCACAGGACTGGTTGGCTCTGCAAGGCAAATAATGGAACATATCTATCTATCTAGGCCTATCTGTCTTATCTATCTATCAGCGCGTGTCTAGTTTTAATGTGATGTATTGTGTGTATGTCCAGTCAGACTTGTTCTGTGTGGTCTTGTAGGCTACTGTCCAGTGTGGGCCGAACCACCTAAATGGATTCCCGACGATCTGTGTCGTTTGGTATTAATAAAGACTTGACTAGGCTATATATCTATCTAGACTATTTCATTAACAATTATTCACCTCAGGCTCCGTGAATAGTGGGGAATAGAGGGATAAAAGACAAGAGATATATCCCTTGTCATTTATCCCTCGTCTTGTCGATTAGTTTGTTTATGTGACGATTTAAAATACTTTTTTGGTTTTGTTTAAAGCATGCTACACGCGATTGGTTGGTTAGATTGGTGGCATGGAGAGCAAATGAAAATGATTCCTGCTTAAATACGAACGTTCTAGATGTATAAATACTCCCGCTTATCATCACTTGGTATCCAAACCACTAGGGCGTTTCAATCTCTGAACTGAAAAAGGGTTGGGTACAACACCGGGTGCCCAGTTACAGCCGCGATTAATACTTCAGCCGACATTTTGTTCAGTGAGTGAATAAAGGTAGGTAGGAACCAAAGTGCCTGCCGGTGTTCCCTGGGATCCACGCAAGCGAAGAGCGTCTACATTCCGATTCTCTGTCAGTTTTGGCCGCTGAAGCGCGTCATAGTCATTTGCATAAAGTTAAAAAGTGTTCAACTTTTTTTTGATGCTCTGGTCGCTCAACTTTGGCCGCTGGTAGCGTTGGTCGCTTTGGTCGCTCTTGCCCATAGAAAGTGAATGACTTCCGGCGATTTGGTCGCTCAATTCGCTTCTGGTGTGGATGTACAGTTAGTCTTGTTGGAACAGTTTAAAGCTAGTGTTTCCAGGGAAGTGGAAATTTATCTGAATGAACGGGCAGTGAAATCTCCATGAGAAGCGTCTGAGCTTGCAGACAACTATGAAGTGATTCATGGCAAGAAGTCCACAAGTGAAGTAGGCAGTAGAAGGCCTGTTGACTCATTTAGTGGTGAACAGCACTCATGGAGACCCGTGGGGGATGGTTATCGTCCACCCCAGTCATTTGATAGGGGCCCATCGCGACCTGAACGGTTCATAGCCCAGAGAGGAGGGAGTGCCCAATCTATTGGTCCAGGCTATACATCCCCTTTGGAAATTCGCCTTTTCCGGTGCAATAAGTTGGGGCATAAGAAGAATCAATGTCCTAGTCTGAGGTCCAGGTTTGAGAGCTCAGGTAGGGCAGTGGCGCTGGTGTCTGCTGGCAGCAGTATTACCAGTGACCTGGAGGATTTTGAAGGGTTCACTTCGGAAGGGACAGTGGCAGTGTCTCAGGAGGGACTTCATGTGCCAGTAACAATACTGCGTGACACGGCGGCAGTTCAGACCCTGTTGTGTAAAGGGGTGGTGGATCTTCCACCTGCCTCATTCACCGGCAGATATGTATTGGTGCAGGGTGTAGGTGGTGGCTACGTGCATGCACCTATCTACCGCATATATCTCAAATCAGAGTTAGTATCAGCATGTGTTGAGGTTGCTGAGGTGAACAGTCTCCCAGTGAGGGGTATTGATTTGCTGCTGGGAAACGACATAGCAGGGGACTAGGGTCAACCCAGAGGTTACAGACTGCCCAGTCTACCCGGTTGAAATGAAGGAGATGGAGGCAGAGTTTCCAGAGGTTTTTAACTCATGTGTGGTCACTCGAGCTCAGGCAAGGAAAAAGCTAGCTGTTGGTGCCCAAGCACCCGGTGCCCTGTCATCACCCTTGGTTGATGAGGAGCCCATGGTGGATCTGAGTGACACTGTCTTCCCTCAGTGGTTGACCTCTGGCGTTCTAGAGGGGGTCAGAGAGCCTGCCATTGATATAGCTGCCGAAATAGGGACGTCCCAGAGTTTAGAGTGCTGAGGTGACAGAGGTGGTGTTTATGTTGCAGAGTCAGATGCAAGAGGGGTTGTTAGCCGTTCTGAGATGTCTAGGGCTCCAGATGTAAGCCAACCCACGGTCATTCAGGAGCAGAAGGAGGATCCTTCCCTTGAGTATGCTGTTAAAGTGGCAACGTCTGCAAGAGAGAGTGACGACGTGGCAACAGGTTACTTTTTGAGAAAGGGGATTCTGTTTAGGAAATGGAGGCCAGCCAGCAGACCTGCTAGTGAGGACTGGGCCAGTTATGAACAGATTGTGCTACCACAGTCTTATCGTGGAGAAGGGCTCCGCATTCATTTGGGTTTTAAAAAATAACCTAGCCAAGATAAACAGGCAATTTTATTGGCCAGGGATTAGCAAAGGAGTAAAGGAGTTTTGTCGTCGGTGCCACAGGTGGTGGGGAAACAGGGCAGTAAGCCGCCAGTTTCTCCTTTACAACCTTTACCCGTGGTACGGGTGCCCTTAGCTGAGATAATGATTGTCTGTGTAGGACCCTTACCGAAAACCAAGAAGGGAAACGAATATCTGTTGACAATATATTGGATACCACCACAAGGTATCCGGAAGCCATTCCACTACGCAACATTAAGATCGTGGAACATTTGCTTAAGTTCTTTGCATGGGTTGGTTTGCCACGCTCTATTCAATCAGATGGGGGCTATAATTTTACAGCCAAACTTTTCCATCAGGTTTTGTCAGAGTTGAATGTGGTGGTCAAGCATTCTTCACCTTATTACCCACAGTGTCAGCGGGCCATTGAACGGTTTCATGGAACCTTAAAGAACATGTACGTGCTTTTGTTGAAAGTCAACCCAAAGAGTGGGACGAGGGCATCCCGTTTCTATGGTTCGCAATTAGGGACGCCCCCACTGAATCCTTGGGTTTTAGCCCATTTGAATTAGTTTTTGGACATGAAGTTCGAGGGCCATTACAGCTCTTGCGCGAGATTATTCGGCCAGCACCCCCTGGGGATGTGCTAGAGTATTTTTTATTAATGCGGGGTCGACAACAGTTGGCGAGTGAGGTTGCCTCCAAGAATTTAGCTGGGGCTAAAGCTTGCATGAAGGCCAGGTATGACCGCAAGGCCGTGTGCCGCATTTTTGATCCAGTTGATTTGGTCTTAGTTTTAGGAGCAGGACCATGGGGACCGTTAGGTCCTATGTTTGCTGGGTCTTACAGGGTCTTGAGGAAGCTCGGGGACCTCAACTACGTTGTTAGTACCCAAGAGAGGCGGTCTAAGACCCGACTTTGTCACATTAATGCCATGACAGCTTATAAGGGAGAGGTAACTGAGGCAGTAGTGACTTGTGTTCAGAGGGACCTCCCAGAAAGTACAGAGGAGCTTTGATGTGGACTCGTCCCCTGACGTAGTTAATGCTAGGTTGTACAATACTAAGCTCGTGCTGAGGTGGAAAGGAAGTTGGGGTAACTTACTGATTCCCAGCGGGGGGATGTAGTGCGCCTGATTTAACTTTTCCCTTCACTTGGCAGAGATACTCCTGGTAGCACAAATCGGGCAGTATATGATGTGGATACAGAGAATGCTGACCCTGTGAAACAGCATCCATATAGGCTACCTCCATGTAAGAAGTTGGTGGTACAGGTGGAGGAAGACTATATGATGCGCATCGGGGTAATTGAGCCCTCAGACAGTGCCTGGAGTTCCCCAGTCATCTTAGTTGCTCCAGAGGGAAGAGCGGATAGGTTCTTTGTTGACTCCAGATGGGTTAATGTTGTCACAAAAGGGGATTGTGTTCCCTCTCCCTCGGTTAGAGGATTGCATTTATCAGGTGGGGTAGAAGAGGTTTTTGACCAAGATCGACCTCCAGAAAGGTTACTTTTAGGTACCATTAACAGAAAGGGCAAAGGAAGTGTCAGCTTTTGTAACCCCAGATGGGCTGTATCAGTTCAGGGTGATGCCTTTTAGATGACGTGGTAGTGTTTAGTGACACCTGGGAAGAGCATGGGGAGCACATCAAGGCTTTATTTCAGCGGTTGGCTGAGGCGTGGCTCGTAATCAACCTGTCAAAATGTGAGTTCAGTAAAGGTACCGTCACATACCTTGGTCATCAGGTGGGATGTGGGGTGGTGCAGCCTCGGTTGGCTAAGGGGCAACTCACACTAGGGCTGCGGCCCGTGCCCGAGCTCATTTGCATACTAAAGTCTACAACGTTTGGCTTGTGTGACCACGCCATCCGTATTCCAGCACGGAACAGCCCCTTGGCCACGGCACACTTGGGAGAGGTGTGCCGTGGCCAAAGTACAGATGTTAATGAGATGACACGCGCACACGTGCGGATGCGCAACGTGAGCTGGATGACATAGTCCTTGCGCGACCCTTCTTTCTTTATAGGTCCATGCCCTTCTTCCCCACAACATTCATTTTAAACAATGGCGGCAAGCTGTTCACGAGTGGGTTTACGTTGGTGCGATAGTTAAGTCGGGTGTTTACTTGAAGTTCGGGCCGACGACAGCATTCACGTTGTTGTTCTCCATTGTTGTTATGGTGGTGAGGACGCTTGGTGATGACGTATCGTATTACGACGTGAGGACGTATGTATGAAGGAGCAATCATGCCCAGGCCACGGCCTTTGGGAGCAGTGTGACCACGGGCCAGCGGGGGGAGTGGGGAGGGGGGGAATCGTGCTGAATCTTCCTGCAGCACGGAATAGGCAAACTTGCCTAGTGTGAGTGCGCCCTAAGGTTCAGGCCATTGTGGATTTTCCGACACCACGTACCTGCACTCAGCTGAGAAGGATCTTAGGGATGTGTGGGTTTTATCGCCGTTTTGTCCCTAACTTTGCAGCAGTGACCGCCCCTCTTACCAATTTATTGAGGAAGGATGTGAAATGGGACTGGACAGATGGGTGTCGGGTAGCATTGAATGGTTAAAACCATTTTGTCTAGTGCCCCCGTTCTCAGAGCACCAGAGTTTGAGAGGCCATTCGCTCTCGCTGTTGATGCCTGTGATGTCGGAATAGAAGCTGTCCTCCTACAGGCAGGAGAGGATGGTTATGAACAGCCGGTGGCGTACTTCTCAAAGAAACTCAACTCACATCAAAGAGTCTACTCTACCATAGAGAAGGAAGCTTTGGCCCTAGTCTTAGAAGTTAGGCATTTTGAGGTCTATATTGCGGGAGGTGAGCAGGCAGTGGTGGTTTATTCTGACCATAATCCCCTAGCTTTCTTAGCCAGGTTCCGTAATGCTAACGCCAGGGTATTTCACTTGGGTCTCGTATTACAGCCTTACAACTTGGTTGTGAAGCATATTGCTGGCAAGGACAATGTCATTGCTGATGCTCTCTCTAGAGCGTGAGACCTTGTTAACGACTGATATTGTCTACCCGGATTTGGCAGAGGGTTCTCTCGTTATTTACAAGATCCTCGTATTTTCAATGTATGGGTTGAGTTCTAATTTCGGTTAGAAGTTATTTTAAGGAAAATGTGAAAATGAAATGGAAGATTAGAAAAAAAAAAACACAAAAGGGTAGGCGAAAAATAAATAAATAATTGTGTTTTATGTTTTGTTTAGGGGGGAAGGAATGTCAAGATCCTACTGTTGGGTAATGTTAAGCTGGTGGTTAATGGGTTGTCGTGCTAACTGTGGGAGTGGCTCCTTTTATTGGCCTTGATTATGGACACCTGAGGGATCCAAGATGGCAGACAGAAGCAAGATGGTGTCTGGATAGACAGCATGCTGCCCTGTGGTTTGTTACCACTTATGTGTCTCGACTCCTGCCTAAACAGAGCCGTTTTGAATATACCAGTGGGGTCGTGAGATTACCAGCATTCGTAGTGTTGATCAGCAGAGAAATAGTCTGCCAAAGCCGTTGACGTCGCTTACCAACTGAGTATCCCCGGGTTGATAAGTTACAAGACTACTTGCGGAGTGCTACGACGGATGGCAGAAAATCATCAAATCAAATGCATCCAAATTTATTTTCAGATATAGACTTCAAATTTGGCATGGTTATACTATGGAATCTCCTCTTAGTAGCCATAGTGACAGCCAAGCCTAAGTGTTTTTGATGCAATGCTAGAGCTGTTTTAATAACAGAAAAAAAATCATTCATACACATTTCACTTTAAAATGTATATCTCTGCGGTCTTTGGCCGTATTGCTATGAATTTCACACCATATAGTCCCACAGTCACCTTGTACATGTGTGCCGAGTTTGCAGCTTGGCCATTTCCGGCACCAAATCAGTTGCGGTGTTGGGGTTGTTCATCATGACGAATGTATATCATGTTACATGCATATTGTACTTCCCTAGTGGAAATGGCAGCCTGTTATATTACCATCTATAGTTCATTTTGGCCCATCCTTGTTATCCCTAACTCATTTCACTAGTTCTACAAGACTGCCATACCTTTGGCAATGTCGTTCTTGAGATAAGTATTTGTAAAAAAGAAAAATAATAATATAATAATAATCATACTACTATATGATAGCAGGCCTTTCGCACAAGTTACTTAAGTTGGTCAGAGCGCATGTGCCAAGCAGCATGCACACATGCACATACACACACACGCACACACACATGCGCGCGCTGACTCAGACGTTTCAAGACAAGCAGCGCAGGACATCGCATACACACACACCGCACGCACGCACACACACGTCAAGCGGCCTGCAGCTCACACAGCACGCGCAAACTCGCAAATACACCGCACGCACAAAAGCACTCACGCAATAGGGCTGGGATAAACGATTATTTTTTAAACGATTTATCTAGCGATTATTTTTTCGATGCATCGATTAATTTTTTCAGTCCGATACGATTTTGATTATCGATTATCTTCCCATTAATTGACTAATAGCAATTTATACATGATGATTTACATATCTGAATGAAAAAAATATGAATTCCTTAACATTTCAATACATGTTTATTGCCTTTAAATTCCAAAATAAAAGTGCAAAGTAATGCATTCTTAGAATTCTACGGTGCTCGGTCATCTGCAGCTGCTACCGGGTGGCGCCTCTTCAGGTGCTGGTTCATTGCCGTGGTGCTAGAATGGAAAGCCATCTCCATTTTGCAAAGACGACGTATCACAGAATCGTTTCCTTTTACATTAAAGAATTCCCATACTTTAGAGGAACGAGTGCGTGGCGCCTTGCACTTATGAAAGTCTGAGGAGCCGCTCGCGTTGCTACTACGCTCCGGCGCCGCCCTTTTTTTTTTTTTTTTTTTTTTAATCGACGCGCATTTTTCACGTTGACGTAATTTATGCGTCGACGTCATCGATTACGTCGACGCGTCGTCCCAGCCCTAGCACGCACGCATGCACGTGCGCGCTCACATAGACACACTTGTAAGTCCTGATATTCTCCTGATGGGCCGTATGTGTGACCAAAATATCCTTACATTTGCACCCTGAAAATCTCCTGAATAATACTACCCCCGAGGTAGTCTTTTTTTCCGTAGGAAATGTAAATTACCTTATATGTGAATGAGGAGTAGAAAGTTGGTATTTCTCATACCACTTCAGTTGGCTTGTTCATGACGCTTCTGCATGCCATTGAGAGGCCCCCTTAATGAAATTCAGCCTTTTGCCTTTTGTTCGCGGAATGGTTAAAAAATATTTAAATGTTGGCTCTGCTTTTAAGAGTCATTTGTGGTAAACGCTAAAATATAGGTCTTATCATAACCCTAAAAGTACACATCATGCAATAAATTACAATAAATGAATTCACAGCTGCACGTGTATAGAAAATGTTTCTTTATTATTATTATTACTGACAACAGTGAGCTGAACATTATAGGGTCCCGTACACTCCCTGTTTTCTTAGTTTAACACAGAAATGAACTACATTTGTCCATGTGTTGGTTATATGTGAAATGAAGCAAAAAAATATGCTCTCTAACCCGAACAACGTTTTTCTCCAGTAACGTCGTTCGTGACTCCTTTCTTCTTCGTCGTTTCTTCTATTTGTCTCTAACATATGTTCCAATCTTTCATCGATCGATGCTTCAGATTTTGTGGATGCAACGGAATATATGATGCATCCTTTTAGCAACATTTAAGATGATTGCAATGATTTCCGCCCGTTCTGCCTCCATTTTGTCTACCGTTGATTCTACTGATGTCTAAACGACATCCATGTCCGTGCATAAAATATTAAGTGTGAATCATCCTCAGGGTCGAATCTCCTGATATACAAATTCGGCAAAAATGTGCTTATTATTATGCTTGCTTCATAACGTAAGGAGGAAATTATAATGCTTGCTTCATTACGTGATGGGTGAACCAAAACATTATACGTTGTAACATTATAGGCAAAATGTTATTATATTATGCGCTCAGAAATTTGTTACATTCTCGACTGGGGTTTCCACATTATTGCTATGGGTTTAATTACAACTAGAGTTTGAGCGCATGCAACGCGGGCGCGGAAACTCTAGTATTAATAATGATAATAATACTAACGATTACAATAGGGTTCCAACGGTTTAGTAGGACCCCTAATAACTCCACTAAGGAGCCTTGTTTACCTCCCTGCAAAGGGCTTTTGCATGGGACCAGTGGTCCTCGGAGCCGGGATGAGGCAGTGGGGTCCCGACACGGGAGGCGTGCTCTCGACTTCACGTCATTACGAAATGTTGCCTGCTGTAATCCCCACCGCCCCTCTACTTTTTAATTAGCGCTTTCAAACAGCCAACCTGACAGCAGAATTGCTTCCGCTGAGCTGATTTCAGCTGCGTGCGTGCGTGCGTGCGTGCGTGCGTGCGTGCGTGCGTGCGTGCGTGCGTGCGTGCGTGCGTGCGTGCGTGCGTGCGTGCGTGCGTGCGTGCGTGCGTGCGTGCGTGCGTGCGTGCGTGCGTGCGTGCGTGCGTGCGTGCGTGCGTGCGTGCGTGCGTGCGTGCGTGCGTGCGTGCGTGCGTGCGTGCGTGCGTGCGTGCGTGCGTGCGTGCGTGCGTGCGTGCGTGCGTGCGTGCGTGCGTGCGTGCGTGCGTGCGTGCGTGCGTGCGTGCGTGCGTGCGTGCGTGCGTGCGTGCGTGCGTGCGTGCGTGCGTGCGTGCGTGCGTGCGTGCGTGCGTGCGTGCGTGCGTGCGTGCGTGCGTGCGTGCGTGCGTGCGTGCGTGCGTGCGTGCGTGCGTGCGTGCGTGCGTGCGTGCGTGCGTGCGTGCGTGCGTGCGTGCGTGCGTGCGTGCGTGCGTGCGTGCGTGCGTGCGTGCGTGCGTGCGTGCGTGCGTGCGTGCGTGCGTGCGTGCGTGCGTGCGTGCGTGCGTGCGTGCGTGCGTGCGTGCGTGCGTGCGTGCGTGCGTGCGTGCGTGCGTGCGTGCGTGCGTGCGTGCGTGCGTGCGTGCGTGCGTGCGTGCGTGCGTGCGTGCGTGCGTGCGTGCGTGCGTGCGTGCGTGCGTGCGTGCGTGCGTGCGTGCGTGCGTGCGTGCGTGCGTGCGTGCGTGCGTGCGTGCGTGCGTGCGTGCGTGCGTGCGTGCGTGCGTGCGTGCGTGCGTGCGTGCGTGCGTGCGTGCGTGCGTGCGTGCGTGCGTGCGTGCGTGCGTGCGTGCGTGCGTGCGTGCGTGCGTGCGTGCGTGCGTGCGTGCGTGCGTGCGTGCGTGCGTGCGTGCGTGCGTGCGTGCGTGCGTGCGTGCGTGCGTGCGTGCGTGCGTGCGTGCGTGCGTGCGTGCGTGCGTGCGTGCGTGCGTGCGTGCGTGCGTGCGTGCGTGCGTGCGTGCGTGCGTGCGTGCGTGCGTGCGTGCGTATGATTGCGTATGATTGTGGATGATTGCGTATGATTGTGTAATTGGTCCTGACAGAAACAGGATTCCCCGGTCTGGGAATCAGTGTTGGCAATGCAAAAGCATAACGTGAGGCTATTTTGAGTCAATGCAGCGCCTGTCGTTAGATAATTTGACACTAAACAAGATTTACCAGGTGTCCATGTGACCCTTTGAAAAAGAGAGAGAGATCTGTCAGTTGCTTTTAAATCAGCAACATTTATCATATTCTCTGTGTGTACATCAATGTGGATTACTTTCTGTTGCAGTGTTTCTCAAATAGGGATACTCATACCAAAAACGGGACCTCAAAGGGTTGAAGGGGGTACTTGGAATATCAATGGTCTATAAACAAGGATAATCTGAAAGAAAAAGCTTAGAAAGAAACAAGACAAAGTTGTCGGTGATTGAATTGAAAAAGCTCCAGCACACCTCTGGCTTTGTGCAATTTTCGGGGGAGAAATTCGCTAAGAGTTGCATGACTTTCCAATAGCCAGTCATCCCGGGAAGTGATGTGAAAGGCTTTCTTAATGTAAGGTTTTGTGCTGGTGCAAAGGGTTCTATATTTTTGAGGGGGTGCATTAGTAAAAACTTTTTAAGAACCACTGCTCTAGACAACGGTGAGACGTGTCAGTATATTTTAAGATAAATTGTGCTTATCTTCTGTGTGTATATCAATGTGGATTACATTCTAGACAGTGGCTACCTACAATTGAGCTAATGTCTTGTCTTTCTCTCTATGTATACGTCTGTGTGTACGTTTGTCTGTCTGTCCACCGGCATCTCTATTTGTGTCTCTGTCTCTGTGCTTTGATTATCTCTTTGTTATTGTTTCGTTTGTTTTGTCATGTCTTTATTTTCCATACATTTTCCATTACATTTTTTTCTGTGCATCCCAACATGTGCCTCCTTGTTTTTCTGTTCTGTTTTTTTCTGTTTTTGCCCCCTGTCCCCTTTTTATCCACCATCTTCTCTTTGTCCTTGTCTCATTGTCTCCCTCATCCTGCGTCCTTCGTTCTCATCTCCTCCATCCCCTTGTCCTCATTTCCTTGGTTCCTCCATCCCCGATCTACGTCCTCGTCTCCCCCGTCCTCGTCTCCCCGTCTCCATCTCCTCCTTGTCTTCTGCGTCGTCGTTTCCTTGTCTCCTCCTCCATCCTCTGTCCTCCGCTCCTGTATCCTTGTCTCCCTCGTCCTCTTCTCCTTGTCTCCTCCATCCTTCGTCCTCGTCTCCTCCAGCCTTTGTGACTTTGCTGAATGGCACCCAGGCTCAGGATGCCATCCGCTCCCTCCACCACAGCACGGTGCGCGGCCGCTGCATCAGCGTGGCGCTGCAGCCCACTGACTCGCTGCTCTGCCTAGCCAACCTGCCGCACGCCTTCACCGGCCAGCAGTTCGAGGAGCTGGTGCGCGCCTACGGCAACATCGAGCGCTGCTTCCTGGTGTACAGCGAGCTGACGGGGCACTCCAAGGGCTACGGCTTCGTGGAGTACATGAAGAAGGACTCGGCGTCCCGCGCGCGCTCAGAGCTGCTGGGCCGGCCGCAGGTACCACTCTTGCATCGAGATCTCCGGTGGAGGTGGGGAGGGGTTGATGAGTTGTTGAGTGGATGTGGTTATGAGTGGAGGTCGGAGAGATTGCCAATTCCTATATAAAACCTTATTTAATAAAACTTCACCCACAGGTTCTTCTTATCTTGTACAAATGATAGACGATAGTGACTATTCTAGTTAGCAGTCATCGATGTTGTCCGCGCTCTCGTATGACTCCCAGCAATAATTGTTGTCCTTCCATAGATTTATTTGCCAGGCCTCGTCTAAAGCCATACTCGAACTGGCATCTTGTGTATTTGGGTGCTTTCTAAATCAAATGACAAACGAGATGAGGACAGTAGTGTAGAATCAGGATGGTTGCAACCATTGTTTGGTTTGGTTGAATTACGTGAAGATGTTCAAGAAGCTGGTGATGCAAAGAGTATTAGTGAGAAAGAGGGAAGACTAACAGAGTAGTAGTGAGAGAGAGGGAAGACTAACAGAGCAGTAGTGAGAGAGAGGGAAGACTAAGAGTAGTAGTGAGAGAGAGGGAAAACTAACAGTGGTAGTGAGAGAGAGGGAAGACTAACAGAGTAGTAGTGAGAGAGAGGGGAGAATAACAGAAGTAGTGAGAAAGAGGGAAGAATAAAAGGGTATTAGTGAGAAAGAGGGAAGACTAAAAGGGTATTAGTGAGAAAGAGGGAAGAGCACCCTGGAGGCCTGAGATCCACTGAATTTTATAAAAACATCAGAGTAAAATACTAGCGGTGTTAAACAAATACAAGACAAGGGGGTCATGAACTCCTGTATGCAAATTGAAATAGACTAGATAGATGGATAGATAAATAGATAGATAGATAGACAGATGGATAGTTATAGATAGTATTTAGGAGGACTTTTATGCCGGTGCAATTCATTCAATATATTTCTGGCAATACTTGGCAAAAAACTCTTATTTAGTATTTATATAGTCCTCGCTAAAGGCATTCTATTTTAACCATGTTGTAATCTGTCTGCATCTGTCAATTGTCAATCGTCAAGCCATGTGTTGCCAGAACTTGCAAGGAAACAAAGGTCTAAATCAATAGTGAAACTGCCCAGTGTACAGGCTCATTCAGAGTCATGCAGCCTGTCTGTAGAGGGCTTATATTTAGAGCCAGCATGCAATTCACATTATCATAAGGGATTGAGTCTAGGTACAAAAACGCTGATCTGTAGGAGGTGAATGATAATATTAATAATCTTATTACTAGGATATTGACCACCACAACCATACGACCACAACCATGCACAAGATTGAAAGTCGGACTTATGACATTGATACAAATGGAACCCAAAGCAACAAGCTGAGTGGGCTGGTCCTTGAATGTGCAGGGCGACCGGTCTCTGATGGTGCAGTGGATGGACGTGAACCAGCTGATCCAGGAACAGCAGCTCCACTCCCGGTGTCTGTGTGTGGACAAGCTCCCACTGGACCTGTGTGACTCTGAGGAACTGACCCAGCTCTTCTCCGACACCTACAAACCTGTCTTCTGCCAGGTGAGTGTGGTGTGTGTGTAAATCACATCCGCATTGTATTCTATTTTGCATCAGGTTTGCAATAAAGTCAGCGAGAATCACAGAATGGCCCGTCTTTCAGATAACGTGTCATCGCTGTGTCCGCACTCGCACCCTTCCGACTCGGCGCCCTTTAGCACAAAACTGCTCTTCAGTTGTGTCCCGTTGTCTTCTTTTGTAATATTTCCAACCAGTGTTTTTCCAACGCTTTTCCCTTCAACCCTCAATCCTCTCCATCCCTCCATCCACCCACACACGCCTGCCGGGCAATCACTCTCTCGCCATCAGTCATCTACTGCCATTCCCGTTTTAGCCCAACCTCTCTGCCCCACTCCCACGCACAAATCAATAGACCCACATCTGCCAGCTCCCATGATGCATTGTGGGCGTATAACTCATGCTGCTTCGCTGTTGCGGAGCTCTGCACTCTTTAGCCTATGGCTCTACTGTGTGTGTGTGTGTGTGTGTGTGTGTGTGTGTGTGTGTGTGTGTGTGTGTGTGTGTGTGTGTGTGTGTGTGTGTGTGTGTGTGTGTGTGTGTGTGTGTGTGTTCTCTGGCTGCAGGTACAGGTCTGCCTCAGCCCACACAACCCAGCCAGGGCTCTTATGTGAGTGTTCATAACAAGCGGAGAGCGTCAGATAGGCTTTTACTCAGTCACCCTGGCAGCGCAGCGGTGATATCACTAGCGGTGATATCACTAGCGGTGGCTCCTTTTCTTCATAGCGTGTCTCTTATGTAAACCTACTTCAACACCCCCCCCCCTCCCCATTGCAAGAGACTGCTTTCATTCCATTGCAAGGGCCCCGGGGCCTCTCTTCTCTAGCAGATAGGGCCGTACCCGATGGTCTGTAGATGACTCACCGGCGTGTAGGTGTGTGGAGTGGGGGGGAGGTGAGGGGTTAAGAACGCCACCCATCATCATCATCATTGGTGGGAGAGAGAGAGCTTCACCAAGGTCAGGTCTGATGGAGGTAGTGGGGGATGAACTCCACCACAAGGAAGCAGTTTAAGAATGTCAAGCTGCTCAAGGCAAAGGTGGACAGATATGTGTGGATGGATGAAATGTGGATGTGTAGAGTGGAAGGATAAATGTGTGGGTGAATGGATAACTGAATGATGAAAGGATGTGTGCATGGATAAATACACATTAACACACTTTTTAGCTCATTCTGATTCCTGTCCCACGATATAATAAGTCTTGTCAGTTTGACGGCTCAAGTGTTCCTTTTCTCTGTTACAGGTCAGTCATGACCTCCTATCTGTGCTCAGACAGCTGATGATCATTCCGCACGCACGCGAAACATTCATGTTATGGTCTGCCCTGGTGGGGAGTGATTTGAAAATGGCTGGGGAGCAGGTCATGACATCACCCAGCAGTCTCTCATGCATGAGTTCTCTTGATTACACACACACACACACACACACACACACACACACACACACACACACACACACACACACACACACACACACACACACACACACACACTCTTTAACTTATTTATTTATGTTCGCGATTCATAATAAATGTACATAAGGAAATAAATGTTACAGATACAAAACATTGCTCAAGCATGATCCAGCACTGAGGGTAGGTTGACAGTTCAAACAGCAGATTATGGGTACACACGACACCTTCTCCTCCAAATGTGGCGACTTCCAATAATGGAGGATATTGAACAGTATTTTACCAGATATTGACATTTATAGGCAAGATATTTTTTGTACAAGAGGGTGATATTTTACCAGCTTTGTTAAGTAAGCCTCCTCTAGACTTGAATCAATCTTCCAGAATGAACACATTTCTATTGTTCTCATCAATGATCGTAATATCAGGCCTGGTGGCACTTAAATTAGAGAACACGGACGTTTCTGCAAACCAACTGGAAAACATTTGTTGTCTAACAAGACAATTTATATGCATTGACACTGAAAATAAAAATGGCAGCCGTTTAATATGTGTGACATGGATTCGATTTTTTGCTCTTGTCCATGATGCATGCATAATGTGAGTGGGAACGAGGGTACCAGATTGACAGGTTTAACTTTGTTAGGGATACCTGAAGCCTCGCTTTGACTGTGAAAATATGTCTTCATCAATCGAAGAATTGGGAAAAAGTGGTATGTGATATGGAGTGGTCTGCACAAAGGATACAGCCTAGCTTTGCTTGAAGTTTGAGTCCCCTCCAATGACAGCAGAGACGCGCGGCTGTCGCCAGGTGGAACTGTGTAGCGAAGACCGTCTTCCAGCGCTGTTCCGGTCACAGTGATGTTTTTATCCTTAATAACTATTTTATGAGGTGTAACGTTTCTGGTATCGACTCCAAACCACTGCAAGTCAACACCAGCCCAGTTACAGAGATCATTGAGATCAGGCCAGTCAGATCTAACCCCAAAACCGGTGGCATGAGTGTCCAATTTGCCGTACTCTTTCTTACAGAAGCCTAGAAAGCTGGGTTCCAATTCTCGCTTTCGTCATTGTTAAGCATGTTTAATAAATGTGACAGACTAGTGGCGATGTAAGTCCACTCTAAGTCTGGGATTCCTAAGCCCCCCTCACTTCTGCTGTGATGAATCATGTCGCGGGTTGAATGAGTGTTCAGACCAAGCCATCCTCTCACTGTCTGAACAGTTTTGTTGTTTAAGTTCGCAAAACCTTTCGTGATATATGCACATTGGCGATTAAATGTTGCACTTTTGATGAAGCTCTCTGTCTGATTGCATCTATTTTCTTAAACGGCGGCAAGGGGGATGTGTACATTTTTTGCAACCTTGTGGTGTATTCAGGTATTATTTCTTGTACTTGTGGGTCCAAGTCACCAGCATAGTTAAATCGGTGTCTAAGATAAGTGTATGATTCGTGTCGGGAATATACCCTAATTATTTTTGTGGGTCACGGTTGGATATTGACTGGTACCACCTGTTTCCACCGCTAATCCTTTTATAAAGCGCTGCGCATTTAGACTCCTGTACTTCGAGACCTGACCACTCGAGGGAGACGTCCGTCTTGCACAGCATGTTATGTATGATGCTCTCCTGACATTTGCACATCGTCAGCAAATGCTTGCACAGGGTTTGGGGAGATGAGTTCAGATGGGGCGCAAGGACGCAGTGCGTCGGTAAGGAGGGACGTCATATCCAGCCACCGGTCAATTTCTAAAAAGTTCACTGCGCTCCACGGAAAACCGGTCTTAATGCCAAGGCGCAAGGGTATTTATTCTGCGAGCTGGACTCTGTATATGACCTGGATAAAGGAGCTTTTATACACGTCTTTCATTATATCGTGTACATTTGGAGCAGGTGTATTTCCTCCAGAGACCTTATCATGATATGTGGGAGCATTCTGAACTAGTCGCGGAAGTCCAAAAAAACTGAATGGAAATCATCTATGGCCTTTTTTGATCAACCACATGTTCATTCATCCCTTGCCTCTATATAGGGCTTTTGCTTAGTGGACAAGATGTTTGCATCCACCAGCCAGGGAAGGATACGACTAAGAACGAATTTCAAGAACACTTTGTAAATTGTTGGTAGCAGGGAATTATCCCTCCAAGTGCTGGGGTCATTCGGCAAATTAGTGAATTCTATGAATTAGTGCTCCTTTCCATGATTCGTGAACACGTCTATTACAGTTTTTCTCAGTGGCTTTGGTACATTTCTCAGACCAGAATTTTAATTCTCAAAACTACCTGTTCAATCTTCACATCAGTGTGTCACTTGTTCACATCAAAAAACGGTTTCTCATTTATTTGAACATGTTGCAAATGCTTTGGTACATCCATGCAAATGATTATGTACAATTCTCTGCTCTTTCTTACATTATCAATTGCTTATGTCATGTTGATTGAAATGTATTGTGATGGGTCTCTATTGAATAGTCTCACCGCCACAACATTTAGCCATTAGTTCATTGGTCCTTAAATGCAAAATGGTTGAACAAGTTGTCATAATATGTCAACCATATTTATATACATTTCCATTAGACTTTTTTTCTAAACCTGTCCTGGATTGGTAAATTGCTCCCAGGTGAATCTTGACTTTCTCTAATGGAGGGAATTGTATGAAGCGTTAGATCAACCAATGATCAACCAGTTTACTGAAGTAGCTCAAAGGTGCATCTCATGAACCATCAAGTATATATATAGCTGGAGCACAACACAATGTTACAATGTTTGACAATGGATAGACAAGGAATTGGACAGGGTCAACAGCCAGAGGATTGAGGTGGCGGAGGAGTTGGCCGCCACGCCATGCCACACTTGTAGACCATGTTCTCAATCATGTTCTCAATCATGGGCTTACAATGGCTGAGGCTGGTCGAAGGGTGCAGCTAAGTGTTGGGAGAACAACTGTATCCTAAATCATTCAGACTTTTCGTCGACAGAACAGGTATGTAATCTAACGATAGGCAATGTACTGTATACTTTCTGTAATGCTTCATACAATATTACAGTATTCCACTTGCATTTTACAATATACCGTAAGTATACTTTTACTGTACTGTATTTTTTTCCACATAGGATTGCAAGACAACCTCACAGAGGTGGCAGAGGGCCCCTTTTCACACCTGAACAGGAGCAGGCCTTTTGCACCATGGTTGTAGAAAACAATGCCATAAGACTAAGGGAGATAAAGAGTGCCATTATAGAGGACAACAACATCTTTGAAAACATCCAAACAGTCAGCATCTCAATAATTGACAGGGTGCTGAAGAGGCACCAAATGAATATGAAGCAGCTGTACAATGTTACATTTGAAAGAAACGGTGAAAGAGTGAAGGGGCTGCGCTACCAGTATGTAAAGGTAAAGCATGTATGAGCATGCAGTAACTTTACCTCACAGTAAACACGACAACATTGTATAGTGATATACAGTACTGTAAGTGTGACCCTTACACATTTGCTATGGCTGAAGAAAAGAAGATGCAATATGTGCTATATACATTTGATGTAACTGTATCTTGTCCAAAATGAAAATGCATGTAATTCATAAAACTCATTTTGTGTCTTCTGGATATAGCGTATAATGGAACTTGAAGCAAGTGAACCAACGCACAACTTCATCTACGTAGATGAGGCTGGATTCAACCTAACGAAACACAGAAGGCGTGGTCGAAATATCATCGGCTACAGAGCTACAGTTGATGTGCCAGGCCAACGGGACGGGAACATAGCTATAGGTGCTGCTATATCTGAGAATGGTGTGCTAACGCTTATTCCCATTATTGGGCCATACAATACAGAGCGTCTTGTCACCTTTTTAGACACTCTCTACAGGGATCTCATCCCTGAACCAGAGAGGGTCAGATTGGAGATGACTTCCCAAAGTACGTTAAAGTTTTGGACAATGTCAGTTTCCATCGCTCCAACATCATCAGGCAATGGTTTGCGACCCACCACAGGATGCTGATGGATTTCCTCGCACCCTACTCCCCATTCCTTAACCCAATTGAGGAATTTTTCTCAGCCTGGCGATGGAAAGTATATGATCGCCAGCCACATACACAGATGACCCTTCTGGCTGCCATGGATGCAGCGTGGGATGACATCACAGCAGATGCCTGTAGAGGCTGGATAAGACACTCTAAAAGATTCTCTCCATGCTGCATCGCAAGACTAGATATTCGTTGTGATGTGGATGAGATCTTGTGGTCCAACAGATAGGAACGTCAGGAGGTGTAGAAAGACTGCACTGTAATTCCTACAGTACTGCATGTACAGTTTTTCCTGTTCATGTTCACATTTCTACTATTTTTATTTTATTTTGCAGTGTTATCTTTTCCTTTCTGTATCACAATGACATGGTCTGTTAATAAATTACAGTACAAATAGTAAAATCTTAAATGTGAATCTTGTACAGTCTCTTGCAATCAATCTCCCATATGTACTAAGGTGTAACTTACAATTTACAATAATTGTCTTCAAACCTTTATTGACAACATGACAACATGTTATATTGACAACAAATTACAAATGAGTAATTTGACTGTCTTATCCGTACACAATGAAACAAGGACTTGCCATTCTGATGACACTGACATGTTCATTGACACAGATATTTAATTTTGAGAAACTAAAGATTTTGAGCACGAAACTGGCTTTTGCATGAAATGCATGGTGTTTTGCTATTTGTACAGATTAACAAATTTCAATTCTGATCTGAGAAATGTAACAAAGTGACTGAGAAAAACTGTAATGAGACAAGTGTTGAAGATAGGCAAAAGTGTCTTTCAAGTGTGTTGATTTCAATGTCTAATACGTGACTCCATTACTACCACTGGACTTATTGAGAGGCAGACTGTCCAAGACGTTTCTCAACTCATCCTCTGTGAAAGGAGAAGACAACGGTAGAAACTTTGGATCTGGTGACTGTAATAAATCAACCCATGGTGGAGGTATGGGAGTGTCGTCAATGAGAGTGCTGCCTTGGCTTATATCAGAGTAATATGACTGAACTTCATGGATGTTGATGGCACATGGGGGTGTTTATGGATACTTGCTGTTATTCAGAATGATTTTAATAGCTCTCTTTCTGCGATGTTGCCATAGAAAAAAAACTTGTTTGCACCTCCTTTGTGTCCAGCGTTTCTCTGAAGGCCCTTTCTTACGCCTGGAAAGTAATCCACTGTTGATCTGTAAATTGATTGTTTTAGGCAGTAAAATCCACAGACTGGAGATCTTCTCCCGTTAGGTGTTGCACAGGTGTCGGGCCCTAGCCACGCCACTTTTGTTTGTAGATCCTACCGCTTGATAAGGCTTGTTTGTGCGCTGTTTTGATCGTCAACAGTAAACACATTATCAAGATCGTTTTCAGAAGCAAAACTGCCATTCAGATCGCTTGAACACCCCAGATCACTACACTAAAGAAAATAAATGTATTGAGAAAGTGAATGACGGTTGTTCAAAACATGCCCATAGGTTTATAATTTGTATCCTAGAGCCCCTAGATCCTAGAACAGATATCCCAGAAATTCATATGCCTCTGACGGATAAAAACTTAGTAGGGGGGCTCATCACGATTATTTCACAAGGGCCCTTAACGACCTACTCTGTCAACTTGCGATCTTATGACCAGGAAAAGCATTTGACGTTCCCTGCTTTAATAAGCTTACTTTGAAAATTACTGCAGGCTGATCGGAAAACTAGGACGTCTTAAAGATCTGTGTTTCAGGATTCCGTCGCTGATACGCTGTGACCTTGGCGTTAGAGCGTGCGAGGAGGGTCATTTGTATGAGTCCAACTCAATGCCGGAGAGTTGGCAGCTCTGTTTAAACTTTTAAAGTATGCTGTCATCCATACAGTGAGCTAACTTAAAGTATGCGTTAAATAACGCTAACGTACACTAGAATAGGTCACTGTATGGATAAAACAGTGAGCTAACGTAATGTATGCTAATAAAAACGAGCATTGCCTATCAACCTCCCATCACTCTTATTTCCCTCTCTCCAGTGTTTTACCTCCCCCTCTGTCCGTCAACCATCCATCTGTTCTTGGCTGCCGTAGGAGTGAACAGTGTGAGTGGGAGGAGTGTGGGAGGACCAAGGGGAAGGAAGTGCAGTGTTGCTAGCAGCTATTAGTGTGTGGAGGGTCTTGTTCACCATTGTGGTGTTATTTCTTTATTTTCAACACACAGTTAGTATTTCCCCATTTTTACACTACAGGGATAAAATATATATAATTACAAACCGTTTAGTGGCCGTGTTGGAAAGTAGTCCTAGAGTAAGTACAGTTGAGCTGAATAGGGACAGACCCAACATAATGTTTTTGAATTGTTGGCGTCCTAAATAGAGTTGAACAAGCAAAGAAATAAGGCCCCTGCTACCTTCACACTCTGTTAAATATGAATACGAAGCAAAGTCCACATTCCGTGTGCTTTGGCCTTAAAGTAGTTCTGCTGACCTACTTAGCTGTGGCTGATTTCTCCAGGGGTTCAAAGGTCGAGTATCAAAGCATCCTCTTGTAGTGTTTGTGGATAACGCGGGATTAAAATTCTGCTGGCTGCATGTCAGCATTTAGCTTTATTAAGTTCCAGTGATTAGCAGATGTGACCCATTCGCTATAGACTATTAAGCTAACTGCATTATTCATTCTGCTTTTAGATTAACCAATAGCACCACATTGATGACTAAAATTTAGCACCGGAGGGAGAGTGTTTCATGGTGTCAGCTGAAGTATACCTCTCCCGTCTCTGTTAGTGTTTATATGCATTCCTAAACACATATCAATAGTTTTCCCGTTACCCGCGTTTTCCCATTATTTTTTTGCTTTTAAAGTCAAGCAGTGGTTATACTTTGGCAACCCGGCCCGGGCCAATTAAGGAGATGCCGAGCACCTGAGGAACAGGTGGGGAAGAAGGGCTTAAATAGCTGCTTCTCTACTCATTCTGGGCTCTCCCAGCCATGTGGCTCCTGTACGGAGAGACCGGTCCTCGTGGGTGACGGGATTCCACCCACGAAGGATAGGCCCGCCGTTCTTTTTGTGTTTTTCAGCTCGAGACTTTATGTTTGGAATAAAACATGCCCTTTTGGCTTTTTTCCTCGAAATTGTGTCCTGTTTGGGAGGAGGAGGTTCGCTCCCCGTGCAGGGTTGCCACATATGGTGGAGAATGTAGGCGTCTCGAACGAGCTACAGACCATTTTTGAGTGAACACCAACCTCTAGCAGCCTCTAGCAGCCTCTAGCCCCGGAGACGAGGCAGCGGGAGACGAGGCAGCGGGCGACGGCGGCAGAAGAAACAGCCGCACTAGACGCAGGACCGCCACTCCTCCGAGAGGCCACCCGAGGCTTCATCAAAGGGTGGAGGAGTGTGGCAACAAGAGAAAGAGAAACCCAATGTCGGAGGAACAGATGAAGAGAATAGGGAGACTGACCGACAGAGAGGCCAGACACGAATAAACGTAAGGCGAGCTTCTCAGGAAAAGCGTGAACTAAAAGAAAAAGAAGACTGCAAATCGGATGCCGACTTGGCCGTGTTGCTCTTGAAATTGTAAGTACCCTTGGGTGAACTTTGTTCTCTTGGAATTGTGGCTCTCTTGATGTTGTTAGTCTCTGTAAAATCTGTTTGCTCGACCGTTTTGTTGTGAGCCCTGTTTGTTTCTAGCTTGCTAGGGTGTTAGCGTACTCGCTACCAAACACCTTTGTTTCCATGGTGGTTTTGTTTTATGTTCGTCTGTCTCGTCCCCCAGATACAGGCTAAATCCCTGAATCCAGGTTCATGTTTATTTAGATAACTAGACCATTATTTGAATGCCTCAGATTTAATTTTAAAATTTCTAAGAGTGTTGCCGATATCATGTGCGGCTGGCATATAATGCAGTACCCTGCACGAGAGCTGCTAGTTAGCCCATGTTCGACGGTATCAGAGCTGTTACATTTTACTAGACGTGAACCTCCATTATAGCTTTACCCATGTTATACCTTTTGTGTAGTTCCCCTTGTGTAAACATATTTGTAAAACGATTGCTTTGAAATTTTTTAGTGTTGGCAAACAGCATTGTTATGAGTTATCGTTACGAGGCTTGATGACCCAAGACGGCTCGGCCTGCTTGCCCTGGTACATCCACCACCCCCATCCGAACTTGTGCGGGTACAAGTGTCACAAGGAAACCTTAATCCAGAGAACCCTCAAGAAGATGCTACACAATTCTCGTAAGGCAAACAACAAACCATGAAGAACTGTCACTTGCTTTTTTTTTCAATATCCCAAATAAATATTTTTCTAACCTTAAAGTGTGTATTATTGAACAACTGAAGAAAGGTGGTGCAATTCCGACAAGTACACAAGTGACATACTTGAGCAGATACATAAATGTACTATTGCTGCGCAAATTGTTCATGCTATCGTTATGTATTATGTTGGCCAACACCCTTACACTGATCGTTCTGTTCAACGACCAAAGATAAAACAATTCTAATCGAGAATGATATAACTGCAAGCGGTGATTAACGGGGTCCGAGCTAAATTAAAAGTCAATACACTAATGGAAGATATATAAATATAACATTGTCATATTTAAGGAAACATGTTCCACTTATAAACCTGAACTGCAGCCTCATTCACATGGTCAAAATGTCTATTGATAAGCACTAGTGCTGTCAGTTTAATGCGTTATTAACGGCGTTAACGCAAACCAATATTAATGGCGTTAATTTTTTTATTGCGCGATTAACGCTCTTTTGGCTTGGTAAACGTAGTTTTTTCACCTGCTGTCGAGCAACAACTAGTCACGTTAGAAAAACGACGACACCATACCGGATCTAGCAACACCGAAAACAAACAATAAGCACGCCCCAAGTACTTGTTGGGGCAAGCAAGAATACGGAGCGGGTGAAAAACTCCTTATAAGTGTGTGTGGTTGTGTGTCACTCTGTTCGAGCCTGCACGAGAGTTCAATGTCGTCATTAGCTGTTACGTCTTTCTGACAAATCCAGTTCAGGGCCCACCTGGGCTGTACCACTTCGGGAGGGGCCGCTCAATTACTCCCTTCTACACAAAATCGACTTGGTTGCGACGTTGACAGTTTGAGTGTTGCGGCTGAGTGAGTGAGAGGTTGCGGGCGCACAGCTCAGGCTGCCGGACGGAGCTGCAAGGAACTTTTATAAACAAAATATTGTTATCCCGCAGTTATCAGCCCGACAGCCCCGAAACGTTAACGGCCAACCGGGAATTCTCAGACTCTCCCGATTTCCACTCTACCACCGTGTGTGCGTGCGTGTGTGTGTGTGGTCATTTTTCGATAGCCTGGTAATGTGTATAGGCCTACGTACGGTAGGAATATTCATACTGGTTTAAATAATAAATTATAGTATTTCCCATCTTTCCTGAGCAAGAGTTTTGATCAAAAGTTCAGTGATTGAAACAAATAAAAGCCTGGGCCATTGAAGTTTTACGGTAGGCCTACTACTGTCATGCACCTACCCGATGTCAAGTGGACCGGATTAAATTCACTGCGGGTCACTATTCCTATATCCATCTCACCAAATATATTTTATTACTGTCCTTCTCAACACTCTCTGATCTCACTAAAAGGCTAGCAGCACGAAATCAAGGGATATTTAGAATAGAAAAAAATGTGTCAGATTAATCGCGATTTAACTATGGCATTAATGCGATTAATCGCGATTAAATATTTTAATCGCTTGACAACACTAATAAGCACACAACATACAGAAAACTCGAAGCACACATTTCTCAAGTGAATTAAGGGCTTTCTTCAAAGCATGTACCTGAAAAATCTTTGAAATTCTGGGGAAATTAAACATTTGTAGTCAAGAACACTCACGGAAGAAATATAAATATGACGAGGCAGCGGGAGACGAGGCAGCGGGCGACGGCGGCAGAAGAAACAGCCGCACTAGACGCAGGACCGCCGCTCCTCCGAGAGGCCACCCGAGGCTTCATCAAAGGGTGGAGGAGTGTGGCAACAAGAGAAAGAGAAACCCAATGTCGGAGGAACAGATGAAGAGAATAGGGAGACTGACCGACAGAGAGGCCAGACACGAATAAACGTAAGGCGAGCTTCTCAGGAAAAGCGTGAACTAAAAGAAAAAGAATTAAGGGCTTTCTTCAAAGCATGTACCTGAAAAATCTTTGAAATTCTGGGGAAATTAAACATTTGTAGTGTCATTGCCAGACAGTTGATTATGAAGGAAAAATGGTTAACGAAGAAGTTCCCCTTAATGCCATACTGTGTCTTGACAGTCCGATACTTGGAAACTAATGAGCCGGAATGTTGATTGCCTGATGAATTTCAGGTGCTGTTGTGTTTCTTAAATGAGTGGCAATGACAGAATGTCATGTTCAGCATGCTCTAATCAGGATTAAAACTCTCAAACTAAGGATCACCAGTACACAGCATTATCCCATTAAGCCACTGACATTCCTGAACTACATGATGAAAATGGTGAAAATGTTGATTGATAACCACACATCAAGAAAACTCCAAGCACACATTTCACATAACAAAATGGTCATATAGGCAAAATGGGATGAGAGTGTGGGCGTTTGGCTTTTCGATGAAATTGTGGGAAAGTAAACATTTTTAGAGCAGAAGACCAGGGTGAAAAAGATGCATCTGATTTTAGAGATTAATATGATGTACGAATTTTGAGTCCAGGTCAATCTAGTAAGGAGAAATAAGGCTTGTTCATAATTCTTTTGAATAACGCCACTTTTGGGTGCAGTACCACAATTTGGGTTTATGGGTAGTGGGGGGTGTTGGTATCCACCTAATAATAGTCGTATGTTTTTTTATACAATAACAACATGGTCATATAAGAAAAATGGGCTCGCTGCTCCAACTTTATTGGCCAATATTTCTTAAATGGAACTAAATAAAACAAATTCTGTTCGATGATTTTGTGAAGCTTGGTCTAAAGATTTTATGTGGCAATTTTGGTGAATATTTGATTATTTTTGTAGCCTGTGAATCTTTTTATCATGTTTAGCTTTAATATGAAATTGTGGGGTTGTATAAATGCATCTGATTCTAGAGATTAATATTCTGAAAGAATTTTGAGTCCAGGTCAATCTGGTGAGAAGAAATAAGCCCAATTCATGATTTTTTATAATAGCACCACGTTTGGGTGCAGTACCACAAATTTGGGTTTATGGGTAGTGAGGGTTATTGGTAACCAAACCTGAATATTTGAAGAGTTTTCGACTAACGGTGTAGGCTGCAGTAGGACTTTTACAGAATTTGAAAAAAATTAAACGTTACAGAAAGCTTCGCTGCTCAGACCTCTAATAACATCTCCCCGTCAACTATAAAAAAGGATGGGTTTATGTTTATTGTAACACAACAAAAATACACAATTTCAAAATGTATAACCTTATCTACACTTTGTTAACAACTACCTCGGACATGGCTCCACGCATCCGCCGGCTTCAAATGCACATGGCTAGCGTAGAAGTGGGTGGGGAAGGGTCGTCAACGAGTTGTCAACTCCGAAGCTGTAGGGGGAGCTGTGTAGAGAAAAGTGAGAGCGCAAACTGAGAAAACGGCGAAGAAATTGCCGATCCTGCATTGTGGGCCTTTAAGGATAAGTCAAAATGCCATTTTGAAACATGTATACATGTTAAACTAACATGGTTAACCTTACCTATTCTTCACATCTCAATTTTGACTCTCACCATGATAAAATAGATATACCTAAAATCACAGGTATTTTAACTTATGTCAACTTTGTAATTAACATTAAAGTTAGTTATGCCTAGTAACTATAAGAATTATCCTTCTCCCGCTTTGCTCGTTGTTGGGGGGGGACCCGTAGAGCATGGAAGGGGCGCTCTGTGACACGTTGGAGGGCCCAGGGGCGATGGCCCCGCCTGCCCCACTCCCAGCCTGAACAGTACAGTAAGCACGACGGATCTGTTTCATCACGTCAAGTCTCATTTTGACCTCCGATCTGTTCCATAAAGCAGCTCAGATCTAAGCTCTCAATTAGATGCACGCACACACACACGCGCACAAGCCCACACACATACACACACAAATTTGACCACAATTGTCATGTTTTTTTGGATGCTGGTGTGTGTGTGAACAGGATATTGTTTGTATTCCGACACATGGCTTTCATTCACATTATTGTTGTGACACATGTCGTTTATCACGTTATGCATCAAAGAGTTCATCCAAGCCAACATTCAGCAGTGCAAGCTCAGATGCTGACCTGTGTGTGTGCGTCTTCGTGTTTGTGTGTGTGTGTGTGTGTGTGTGTCTGCATTAGCTGGCCCAGGACGAGAGCAGCCCGGTGCGGGGCTTCGGGGTGGTGGAGTACGAGAGTGCGGAGCAGGCGGAGGCTGTGCTGCTGGAGATGGACCGCACCATGCTGGGCGGCCAGGAGATCCGCCTCTCACTCTGCACCCCCGGCGCGTCGGGACGCAGCACCCTGGCCGCGCTCATCGCTGCCCAGGGAGGGGTGAGTCCCACTTGGGGGCAGTTTGTCTCGCATGTCAACACAGGCGTTCGTTGTGATGAGCGACAGCTCGACGGGCCCCCGCTCACTGGGAGCCGCTCCGTCACTCTGTGGTCAGGCGCAGACGTGTGAACAGGCATGGCGGGATTGCAGCTACATATGGACGCTTATGGTTATTACGTCGTTATTAGCTTTTATTTAATTAAGGGAAATACATTTTGTTGGGTCATACAATTATTACACATGCAGACAAACAAACCAACCTGAAGTCATTCAACGGAGCAGTTGGCCGGGTGTACAAACCTGTTGAGAAGCAATGCGCTCCGGGACGGAGGCCCCGTTAACAGGAATAAACGCAGAGACGTGGCCCTCCCACGGAGCCCCGAGGGCGGCACGGTGGCCTTGCACGGCTTGATTACAGCTCTGCAGACAGAAAGGGCTCCTCTCCTTTCTGTCTCAAATACACCACAACGCCAGTTGTGCCACGGAGAACAAGAACCACACCAGATATATATAATGTGTTTATATATGTGTATGATCAAAGAACGTGTGACAGAAAGAGACGGGACGAGGGACGTGTATATGAACACGAATAAATAAACACCTCTATTGACATGGAGCAGTAGGTGTGGAACAAAGGAAGAGGGCAGCTTTGGCAGACTGAGGGGTTCTGTGGCTCGAGGGAGCCCAGGAGCCCACACACAATCTACTGAAACAACGCCACCCATTAAAAGCAGCAGAATTAAAAGGATAAAGACCTTGTCTTCTCTGAGGCTCAAAAAAGCCCCTAGCAAAGAAATACTAAAATAATTCATTATAGAGCTAATGATGGGGGATTGCTGCTGGATAGTGACTCACATTACCGCAACACAACGTATGCGTATGTAACACTACGTATGCAACACTGCGTATGTTAAAATTTGTCTATTTCAAGAATAAAATCCCCAGTACCAACTGCAGTGCCTTCTCCCCCCAAAGAGATCCACTTACCACAGGTTGAGAAACACTGAGGGCATTTCTCGAGTACGCGAAGTTCAGACTTTGGTACTTGGTATTTAGGGCTTGGCAGTACAAACTCCTGGTTGTTGCGAAATGCATTCTGGGATACTTAGACACACACAAATACATGCACAAACACACACAGACTTTACTCAGCTTCAAGTGGAGGGTTTGCCAAATTTGGGCTTTTAAAATGTGTATAACTATAAAGCTTATTTGCACCAGGGAGCAAGAGGGACAAGTTAACCTTGTTATGGAGATGGTAGGGATTTGATGGGCCTTGAATCAGATAACTTAATATAAAGACCCCCAGGGAGAGGGGGGATGGGCTCCACCAGCATCACACTGCAAAATATTGGACAGCAGAGATTCTGGGCTGGAAACAAGAAGTGCGGGGCGTCTTGCTTGTGTATTGTAACAGAGATATTCTACCGTGGTAAACTCACTCAGACAAATGGATGGAGCTTTAAAAAAACATTTAATTACATTTCTACAGTGGTCTACTTGATTTTCAACTTTACAAACCTTTTTTCAGTTCACTATTGCTGGCCGCCTCCATCGACATGATTTGATCAAAACAAACATTTGAGCTAGTCTGTGATCAGTCTTATTCAGGAGACTAAACTGACTGTAACTGTCTGTGTGTATGTGTGTTTGCGTCTGTACATTCACGTGTGTATCCAAGCAGATGCTGGGTAATAAGAAAGGTCTGCTTCCGGAGCCAAACCTGGCCCAGCTGTTGACAAGCATCACAAACCCTACGGCCCTGCATGTCCTCCTCAGACCCTACCACACCGGGAAAAGAGGAGGTACGGTCCAGTCGGCAACAGTTGCATGTGCAAATGAATTATCTCTAAGGTGTGATGATGTAGTTTGTTGTTTGGTCAATGTTTTACATTCAACGTGTATTGCACCAAATAGCTTTTTTGAATACATGATTTAGATTATATTGTCTACTTCTCTCTCTCTCTCTCTCTCTCTCTCTCTCTCTCTCTCTCTCTCTCTCTCTCTCCTAACTAGTATTTACTTGAAAATGGAATCAAACACCAGTATTTGGTTAACAATGGAACTAAATACTTGTTTTTGGTTCCAAAACGAACTAAATACTCGTACTTGGTTCATATTGGAGCTAAATACTAGTGCGCCGGGACTCCACTAGAAGGTAAAGAGGAGAAACAGCAGAAGTAGTTTGAAGAAGAAACAACACCACACAATTAGTATTCATACCACTCAAGAGCTCCTGCTTGGAGAGAAATGTGAAGCGTGTTGCCTCCACGCCACCACTGAGATTTTAACCAGAGGAACAGTCCAGGGGTCTCATTTATAAAACTGTGCGTGGGATCGTTACTAAAAATGTGCGTACGCCCAGAAGCCAAGTTTTGCGTGCGCCAAAAAATATTCCGATTTATAAAACCCTGCGTACGCACACCGTACGCAATCTTTGCTTTATAAATCACAGAGTGCCTACAAGTGTGCGCAGCTGAATCAGCTTCACGTTCCGCCCTGTACACACCCCTTTTTAACCATAAATGGTCAAGGCAAATGACATCATGAATTCGATAATGTCTGCATATAAAACAGACTCAGATGCAAGTATTATGTCTTGTCGGAAACAATGGCAGAAGTACTGAGAAAAGCAAAAAAGCGAAATTTCACGGAGGTTGAAGTGGAGACACTTGTGGGTGAGATGGAGGCCCGAAAGGTAGTTTTGTTCGGCGGTCACGGGATTGGGATCGCCAACAACAAAAAGCAGAGTGAGTGGCAACATGTTGCTGCAGCAGTGAACTCTGTCAGTAGCACGGAGCGCACAGTCCCAGAATTAAAAAAGAAGTGGTCTGACATAGAGTTACATATTTTTATGTAGCCTAGTGTTATGGTCCCTAAATACCCTCTCCCTCCGAATCCTGCCATTTGCATGGTCCGCCAGAAGTGCCATATAGTGCAGCATTACCACGGCGCAGACCTCTGTATTTATAGGGTTACGGTAATAAGACTGACCGAGAACACCTTGGATAATCAGTTTGTAATCACCCACGTAAAATGTTCTTGAACATAACCCCTTTTTAATGCGTGATTTGTCATGAAAAGCATCAAGAGTAACGGACAACGTTTGTGATGAGGAGTGTGGCTTGGTTTAACACACTTGGTATTTAATTGACATTTGATTATGTGTTTACAGTGTCACATAAAAATATTATGTTATTGACACATGTTGGACAGATGCTTTATTCAATGCAGTCGCGCCGTCAGTGGACAGTATGGAGTGATGGGATTAAATATAGAGAATTTTTTTTTATTTCTATTCTAAGGAGATGGTTCTGGAGTAATAACTGAGAAATAACGCAGTAGACTTAAATTATTCTGATTAGGATTTAACGCATGATACGGGTTGAAATTAAATTTATGAAGGGCGATGATAAAACATAACCGTTCTTCTCACTCTACAATTCTTCGGTCTGACTTCAGTTCACCACCACACCATCTGTGTCGCCAATTCTCCTTTTCCTCCAAACCATGCGTACGCATGGGTCAGAGTTTGCTTAGGGCTGCGCACATTTTCCCGTCAAGTTGGTTTTTTATAGATCACACAACCTTGGCGTGGAAAGTCACGTACGCCAATTTCAGCCCCGTTTTGTGCGTACGCAACGGTTATAAATGAGACGCCAGATCACTCTGTCCCTTTGTGTGTGCTCCGTCTCCTGACGTACACCTGATGAGGTGATGGTAAAGGCCGCTACAGACCAACCAGTTTATCGGTCGTCGGACAATCTGGCAAGATCGGTGACCTGAGTCTGTTTCATTTGTGCTCTGCGATCGGCTGTCGTCAACGCCATCGAAGGAAGTGACGATGGTAAACAAACCAGACAAACAGTGAAGGTGCAGACGACGGCAACACACATTTTTTTATCATGGCTCTGTGGAGCGACGGACTCGAGGAGCAGCTCATCGGCATGGTCAAGGAGAGGCCTGCGCTGTACGCTGTTGCGGACAAGAATTACTACAACAAAATCATAGGTGCCAATTTTTCGCGAATATGAATATATCAGGTACGATTTTCTCTTCTACTTATATTTGTACATCTCACCTTCCTACAATCTGTAGGCCAAACAGGCAAAATGTGTGGGAAGGACCAGAAAGAGACCGCATGGGCGAAACAATGGATTTCTGTGAGCTTAACCAATGCCTCTTTCGCGATTATAAAGACTTATTTTTGGCCAACGAAATCAGTAGCAGAAGTTGTCGATACTGGTTCCTTTGTAAATGCAGGCATTGTTGGTGTTATTGTGCAGGTTGATACCCTTGTGTTGAGGCAAGAGCAGAAAATGTAATGGCATGAATTGGACATGCAAAATATGAACATATTATTAAACTGTAAAGATTTCAGAGAAGGAGCTGAGGAAGAAATGGAAATCCCTGCGAACCCAGTACACCCGCTATCTCAGGCTTCCTCCTTCAGGAAGTTCGGGAGGAGAGAGGACCAGAAGGCAGCAGTTGGTTTTGTGTAGGCTCCAGAGCCACACAAGAAGAGGAGAGCAAGTAACTCGAACCTCACTCAACAGGTAACAACTTGCGCTCTCCCGTTGTTAAAAAGTACTAATTTTTCATCTGAATGAAGCCCAAGTAGTGTTCACTATGGACATCACACTAGTTCTTAAGAATTTAGAAGTTTTGTTTTGCAAAAATGTGCTGCTGTTGTTGCTTTGATTCCATGATATTAAATCAACTCTTGTGATTTTTTTAGGAACCCATGGAAGACACTGAGACTGAGGATGCTTCAGATGAGCCAGTGCCGATCGCCGAATCTAGCAGCATTGAGGAATCGAGCATGACGAATATTGCAACCTCACAGAGGCATCCTGCTATGCGCAGCGGGTCAAATCAGAACGATACCATGGCTGAGACCTCAGCGGTCCTGATGCGGACGATAGGGGCTGCGATTGAAAGGATGTCCTGAAAAGGCAAGGTCGCCAGGGGAATACATCACAGACGCTTTCAAAATTATCGAACACAAATGGCGATAAACACATCTAGTTTATCGCCTGCACCACACTCTCCATAACGCCATGTTTGAATTTTGGGAAGGGCACAACCTAGAGGATGACTGACGAAAACTGACATTGAGATTTGTATGTAAGCTGTTTTCAATTTATATTTTATACATTTTATACTTTTAATTCATATAATAAAAACATTTTAGGAAAAGTGAATGTCTCTGTATTTGTCTTCTGTCCTGATGATGATAATAGTACAAATGATGTGGAACTTGTGGGTTACACATATTGCATCTGAACGAGGGCCAGCCAGTGTTGTCTACGGGCGTCACCCATTCCAAGAAGTGAACACTTCTAGCATGGTAATCTGGTTGGTCCTCCATTCACATGTAATCTTTGATATACAGAACCTTCATTAACATTCATGATGTGGGACTTGGTGAACACATTCCATGATCTTCTTCCCAATCACTACTATTCAGCAATAATGTCTTGCTATTCCCATTTACAATGACTGTGGCCTTCACCCTATTTCGACATATTCTACATGTGTATACAGCTATGCCAAGGTACTTGATTGATTGAGGAATTGTTATCTTAAAATAGGCCATGAATGGCCGATAATGCATCTGAGTAAGGGCCAGCCAGTGTTGTCTACAGTCGTCACCCATTCCATGAAGTGAACACTGCTAGTATGGTCGTCTGGTGTCAAGTTGTAGTTAACTTGACATCTGAACTTTTTATTCCATTATCCCGTGACCAAAACGATGCATGTTTCCAACATCTATGACACTAGTGTGTAGACTTTGCAGTTTTAATGAGACATGAGGCCATTATGATTTATATAATTTTCATTGATCTGAATAGTCACAAATGAAACACAAGTTATCCTCCTCTACATACGGTCAATCTGTCCTATATCTTGCCCGATTGAAAAGGAACTGCACCAGTATCAAACATGAAATAGCTATAAAGGTCATCACGAATTTGTTTCGCCCTTGCTGCTGAATTGGTGGTTTGTGGCAGGGAGGCTTGTTGTAGGGCAGGGTCTTGCCTCCATCTACCTAGTACAATGTCTCTATCTGGTCCCTCCTGTTCTACAATGTCTACAATGAATATATCATTGCCCAGTACAACAAGCCAGGACAATGTTCTCCCCTTTTACCATGTCTTTGATGTTGATGGTGGTTAGCAAGACACGGAAGCGGTTGGCCCTGAATCCAAATGCATTTTCCACAACCCCCCAAGCACGCAACGGCATGTAGTTGAAGATGCGCTGCTCTACAGTGAGGCTGCGGTTTGCAAAAGGCAGGTAGTCCGTCAAAGGAAATGCCTCATCTGCCACAATGCAGTATGGAGACAGCTGGTTAGAACTGGGAAGTTGTGCTGGGGCAGGGATGTTGGTTGTTTTGTTTAACCAGGGCATCTTCTAAGTTGCATCCACGAAAAACGCCACCATCTGAAATTCTGCCATTACAACCGACATCCACATACAGAAATCTGAAAGAGCTGTCGACCAGCGCCATCAGGACAATGGAAAAGTGGTGCTTGTTATTGAAGTATGTCTAACCACTCCCTGGTGGTTGGCGAATGTTTATGTCAGGGGTCGGCAACCCTAGGCATGCTTGCCAACACTGGCATGCGGCAGTATAATCATTGACACAATTGCAAAAATAAATAATTGATTCTAGGGATGGGCATTTGAAGAAATTTCCTTGATCGAGCATCGCTAGAGTTATCAATCAATTATCGATTAATCATTAACTTTTTTCTACAGGCTTTATTGAAATTCCTGAAAATACAAAATGCAGCATGTTTTTATCAATTAAATCTTTATTCCAACAATAATGTATGGGCCAACATTAATACAATACAGTTAACTTGAAGACCTACAACTGTTCAAAAATAATTTTAAAATAATAAATACAGGCATGTGCGGCGCTCGTAAAGTCCGAACAATGCGCCTACAGGCGCTCGGGTTTGGAAACTATTCAACAAGAATAAATCTGTAGCCTATTCCAAATACAATAAGTAGCCAACTTATCGGACAACAATAATCAAACAAAGGCAGTAGGCTAAAAGTGGGCATTAAACTGTATAACTGTTTTGAAAAAAAGGGGGGAAAAAGGCCGACATATAATGCCTACAGGCTGCAGCCGGCGCGCGGAAAAGGCTCGCAACAAAAAGATGAGCCACCCATTTACAAACAATTGCATGAACTAGTCTATCTAAAAGCAATACCTTATTGAACATATATAAGGCTGAACTTGTTGCTAAAATATCACAGTTTTGGCAAAATGGAACGACTCCAAGAGGCACCAAGCCGAAAGAAAAGCGGAGCGAGAGACAACACATTAAGAAAAAAAAGAGCGACTCACATACGGTGGTGACTGTCCCTACTGTCCATAGCATACAGTAACTCCAGCCTACATATTTTTGTTTAGGAATATAAGCATGTTAACATGCTCGGGGGTCAGACGCGAACGCAGCCTTGTAACTGTCAGTCCAGCAGCAGAAAACACCCGCTCTGACGGGACCGAAGTTGCGGGGATGCAGAGGTATTGTCGCGCTAACTTTGACAGCCTGGGGAACCTTCTTCCATTCACTTTCCACCAGTCGGCAGGGTTATATTCAATTAAATGCTTCAAGACTCACAGTATGCAACACAACGTCCTTTTGATCGATAACAATATAAATTGATCGACGCATTTCTTAACGATCAATTATCGAGCATCGATTAATTATGCCCATCCCTAATTGATTCCATTTCAGCTCACTGCTTTCAGTAACTCATTTAAGCATATTTGCACTGGGAGGAAATGCCCAAAACAGAATAAAGTGCAAAAAAACATCTCTAGGCTAGGCTTTTAAATAAGCATAATATCTTTATCATCCTCATGACACATACACACACACATACATTGCTTGTAATGGCATGGGTTAACAGCTATCCTAAAATCATGTGTAGGACTAGGCTACAACAAATAAACGGATGCCTACCAGTAAGTGTGATCCCTGACCCTGCTTGGCTTGGCTGAGCTCCAATATCTGGGAGTTGTAGTTTGTGACTTTAAGCTGCACACACGCCTCAGAGTGCTCCGTCGTTATACGACTGCGGGAGGGGCTGAGCACGTATTTTATGAGTGAGAATATCTGCTCACAGAGGTATGTCGACCCGAAGACTTGACAGCAGAGCCAGCGCAACGTTCCGGAGACAGCTGAACTTCTCTGGTGCAGATGCCCAGCAGACGAGGATGCAGGCTCCGGGATCTTTGACTGCTGTGGTTTCCAGTTGTTTCAGTAGCACTGCAAACTTAGTCAACCAGAGTGTTGAGCTCTTTTGCTCAATCAGCTGCATTTCCATGTCCTGTGTATCCAACCAGTCGGGCTTGATCAGGAAAGAGAACATGGGTCCGAACCTCTTAAAGTCCCCAAATCTTGTTGGGAACTCCGCCTCAAGCTTGCGCATATATGCACATATTTCGGCGGTGCTGATGTTTTGCTGGGAGGACAGCTCTCTTAAGAGTCGGAAGTAGCGGAAAGTGGAGGCAGCAATCTCACTTGAAAATACTGCTAACTTGCCAACAAACTTGCGGAAACATTTTGCCCAGCACCTTGCAGTCGGAGATTGAGCTTGTTGAGGTGTCCCGTTATATCGGTAAGAAACATGAGTTTCACCACCCACTGTTCCTCCTGCAGCTTTGGATAGTCTTTGCCTTTTTCGGACAGAAATGCCTTGACAGCTTCGAAGCAGCCGACAAACCGCTCCAAACCTTTTCCGCAGCTTAGCCCCCTTACAGCTGAGTGGAGGGGGAGATCGCTGTATGCGCTGTCCATCTCCTCGAGCAGGGACTAGAACTGTCGGTGCGTCAGTGCAGATCGCTTCACTATAAAGTGAATCACCTTCGCCAAAGCAGCCATTAACCTCATTGAGATCCGAATTGGACCTTTTTGCACACAGGTTTTCTTGGGGTATAATGCAGTGCAGTTTCATGATGGGGTGGCCGGCTTTTTCTTCAATCAACCTGACAGCAACCCTGCGTATCCCTACCATGGCAGGAGCGCCGTCTGTTGTTATTGCGAAGATATTGCTGATGTCGATCCCCCGGTCGTTAAAATGTTCCATAAACACCTTGGCTACGTCCTCGCCCTTTGTCGTACTAGGCATTGGCTTAAGGCAGCAGAGTTCCTCTCTCACAGTTGAATCACAATATCTTGCCATGTCTGCCAAACCTGGAATGTCATTCACTCCAACGCCCTCGTCAAGTGCAATGCTGAACACCACAGCATATTTTAACCCCGCTGTTTGCTGCACTCTGACAATTTCTGCCATTTCATCAATGCGTTGCTGGAAATTCTTGCTGACATGGGAATGTCCTTTATTCTTGACTTAATACTTTCTTTGTTTGGCAAGCCTTCAAATAGGGCATCGGAGCAACCGTGAAAGGCTTCCCTAATTTTTGCGATGCAATGAGCAATGCGATAGCTAGCGGTGACAAAGACTTTGAGGAAATTTGCTTGCTTCCCATACCTGGACACTACACCCTTATTGATTCTGCCTTATCTGCATTGTCTTTGAATGTTCTCTCTTGCTTGGTCTCAAGATAATGCTTCACACTGTAGGTTCGGCATACAACATTTTTGAAACATACAGTGCACACAGCACGGTCCTTTTGAAAAAAGAAACCAAAGTCTTCAGTCCATGAAAGCTGAAAATCACTCACCTTGACCTTCTCAGTTGGCGGCGCCATCAGCTTAGCCAAGCAGCCTACTGCTGCCGCTGAAATGTTGGTACTGAGGAAAGTGGCCACGCGCAGCTCAAAGCGGCCAGCGTGGGAAATGTGCGCTGGAGGGCGCAGTTAAGAGAGACAGGTCTTGCTTAGAGCCGATGCTTTTAATTGCTGGGGAGATGACAAGAATATTAATATGTTTTTTGCAAGTATGCCAATGATTATGCTGCCGCATTACAGCGAAAAAAAAAAAAGATAATATTTTGTAAAGAAAAAAATATATATACTTTTTTTTATTTCAAAAAAGCGTGGCCTCTTTCCTCAGTACCAACATTTCAGCTGCCGTTCAGCTTTTAGGAAGAAGTCTCGCGCAAGTGCAGAACGTACGCTAGTGCAGAAGTTTTGACCGCGTCGGGAGAAATGAGCCGGCTGATCGGTCCAACTGCCTTTTCTGCCGAAAATCAGCAGTCGGATTGGTCTGCCTGGATTTAAGACGGCGAGACCTGTCGCTGAGAGGAATGAGAACAGGATGGGGAGAAACGGGAGGCATGGGGGAGGGGGGTTTAGGCAGCGAGAGTCGGGAGAGGAGTAGGTGCTCTCTAAGGAGAAGATCCTGCACAATTAAAGTCTAAAATTGGTGGTGATTTAATGTTAAAGAGTTGACTACCGTAATTTTCGGACTATAAGCCGCGCCTTTTTTCCCATTTTGCGATTCTGCGGCTTATATAACGGTGCGGCTAATCTTTGAATTTTATAGCTAACGGCCACTAGGGGACCTCCTAAATCTATGGATTTTTAAGCGGCGGGCTCCAGTGCGGCTTATATATGTCAACATCATTCAATTTAGCTGCTGCGGCTTATACTCCGGTGCGCAGGTTCACAGAGCGCTTGGACACCAGGTTTGCTTCTTCCAACAGAAAAGTCATTTTATTTAGATCGCTCAGTCCAACAAAACATAGTTCCTTGGACGTAAATCATAACTCCGCTCCAAGCGGTCACAGGATGTGTTCCAGGCAATCTCGGGTGGCGATCGCCCCTGCCTCTCTCTCTCTGCTCCCCGGTCTTTTCGACTAACCACAGAGGAGGCACATATATACAAACATTCCTGATTGGCCTGAGTGCTGACACCTGCTCACACTCAGGTCCAACCCCTCCCCCCCCCAGCCAATCCGGTGCGCTCCCAACCTGCCCATACTCCCCCTGCAGGCTAGACGTCACACATCCCCCCACACACCCCCACCGCCCAACACAGGCCGGGGTCACATCCGGCCGCCAACTCACCCCCCCCCCCCCAGAGCGGGAGAGGAAGTCCGCCACGGCCATCTGCGCCCCAGGCCTGTGCGCGACCCGAAAGTTAAAGGGTTGCAACGCGAGGTACCACCGGGTGATCCTCGCGTTGACGTCCTTCATGCGGTGGAGCCACTGGAGGGCGTGGTCGGAGTAGAGGGTGAACGCGCGCCCCAGCAGGTAGTAGCGGAGGGCGCCGACCGCCCACCGGATGGCGAGGCACTCCTTCTCCACCGTGCTGTACCGACCCTCCCGGTCTGATAACTTCCGGCTCAGGTACAGCACCGGGCGGTCGACCCCCTCCACCTGCTGGGTCAGGACCGCGCCCAACCCCCTATCCGACGCGTCCGTCTGCAGGGAGAAAGGGAGATCAAAGTTAGGAGCACACAGGACCGACTTTCCACAGAGGGCTGTTTTAATAGCCTCAAACGACACCTGACATGGCTCCGACCACTGGACTGTATCTGGGGACCTCTTACGGGTGAGGTCGGTCAAGGGGCTGGCCAGGTCGGAGAAGTTCGGCACGAACTGCCGATAGTAGCCCGCCAGCCCCAGGAACCGCCCCACCTCCTTTTTGGTCCTGGGCCGAGGGGAGGCGGCGACCGCCGCAGTCTTACCGACCTGCGGCCGGACCTTCCCCCGCCCCAGGTGGAACCCCAGATACTGAATCTCCCTCCGCCCGATCACGCACTTCTTCGGGTTTGCCGTGAGCCCCGCCCGTCTCAGCGACTGAAGGACGGCCGCCACCTGCCGCACATGCTGCTCCCACGTTCCACTATAGATGACGATGTCATCAATGTAGGCAGCAGCATACGCGGCGTGGGGCCGTAACACTCGGTCCATCAGCCGCTGAAACGTGGCTGGGGCTCCGAACAACCCGAACGGAAGCACCTTAAACTGGTAGAGACCGAGTGGAGTGGAGAAGGCTGTTTTCTCCCGGGCTGCTGGAGACAGCGGAATCTGCCAGTAGCCCTTTGTGCAGTCCAGAGTCGTATAATAGGTGGCCATGCCAAGCCGGTCCACGAGCTCGTCGATCCGAGGCATTGGGTTGGCATCGAACTTCGACACCGCATTCACCCTACGGTAGTCTACACAGAACCGGACAGACCCCTCCGGCTTCCCCACCAGCACGACGGGACTGCACCAGTCACTGTGAGACTCCTCGACCACGCCCAACTCCAACATGGTTGCCAATTCGCGCTGCACCACATCTTGTTTGTGGACGGGCAGCCTGTAGGGGCGTGTCCGCACCGTTAAACCGGGCTGCGTCTCGATGTTGTGAGTAATTAGAGGGGTGCGACCGGGCAGGGGCGAAAACACGTCGGCGAACCGGAGTTGCAGACCGGCAACGTCCCGTGCCTGACTCTCTAAGAGACCCTCGCCCTGACCGACCGGGGGGGTGGGGCCTAGGCTAGGGACGTCCGGCCCAAACTCTTCCTTCTCCGGTAACGTCGACGCAAATGCGACAGGGACCGCATCGTTCCACCTCTTTAGGAGGTTGATGTGGTAGACCTGCTTGCTTTCGCCCCTGTCCGTGCGCGCTACCTCGTAATCCACGTCCCCAACCCGCCGTGTGACCACAAAGGGCCCTTGCCACTTCGCAAGTAATTTGGTGCTAGAGGTGGGCAATAGTTTCCTTATCCCAAGGAGGTCCAAGGACCTTATCCCCTGGAGTGAGATCGCGTAATCTAGTCCCTCTGTCGTACAGGCGTCTCTGACTCTCCTGGGCTCGGTGCAAGTGCTCACGTGACAATACCCCTAGTGAGTGAAGCTTTGCACGCAAGTCCATGACGTACTGGATTTCGTTCTTGCTGTCGCTGGACCCCTCCTCCCAGTTTTCTTTAATGAGGTCCAGGACGCCCCTGGGCTTGCGCCCATAAAGCAACTCAAATGGGGAAAACCCCGTGGAAGCCTGGGGCACTTCCCGCACTGCAAACAACAGAGGGTCTAGCCATTGATGCCAATTCCGAGTATCCTCGTGTACAAATTTACGGATCATAGACTTTAACGTCCGGTTAAACCTCTCACACAAGCCGTCCGTGGCTGGGTGATAGACGCTTGTGCGGATGGCCTTGACCTTTAACAACCCGTAAAGTTCCCTAATCGTGCGTGACATGAAATTGGTGCGCTGGTCAGTGAGAATCTCTTTCGGGATTCCCACCCGCGATATGACATGAAACAACGCCTGCGCAACACTCTTCGCAGAGATGTTGCGCAATGGAATTGCTTCCGGGTATCGGGTTGCGTAGTCGATCAGGACCAACACAAATCGATACCCTTGTGAGGAACGTTCTAATGGCCCGATAATGTCCATGCCAACGCGGTCGAACGGGGCTTCCACCAGGGGAAGGGGCCGTAAGGGAGCCCTGGGGACGGCCAGGGGATTCACCAGCTCGCACTCGGGGCAGGATGCGCACCACCTGCGCACCTCCGCCCGAATCCCCGGCCAATAGAACCGGGCCATTATCCGGTTAAGTGTTTTATCGTACCCCAAATGGCCCGCCATTGGGTTAAAATGCGCCGCCTGGAAAACCATTACCCGGCGGCTCCTGGGTACCAGCAACTGGGTAACAACCTCCTCACTCTGGGTGTCACGATTCACCCGATAAAGCCTATCCCTAACCACCATAAAGTGTGGGTAAGTCAGTGCTGTGTCTGGCCGGACCTTACTCCCATCAATAACCATCACCTGGTCGTAGGCTGAGCTCAGTGTGGCGGCACGAGACTGCTCGAGGGGGAAATCCTCCACCGGTGGGAACCTCGGCGCTGGGACCTCCCCCGCCTCCCCTGATCCCTGAGCAGCGTCGTCCGCCCCCGCCTCGGCGCAGAACACAGCACATGACTCACATGTCCCTACCGGTCGTGCCCGCACCCCAATAGTCCCCCTAACAGCCTGTGGAAACCCAGCCCAATCCAACCTAAGAATCAAGGGGTGCGTGAGGCTCGAACTAACCGCCGCCTTAACACTATGCTTTTTCCCCCCACAACGAATTTTGATAGGGACCAAAGGATACTCGTGCACATCCCTGTGTATACACTTCACCAAAACGCTCGACGCCTCCACCAAATGCAGCCCGAGTCCAACAGCGCCTGGTGCGTACCCCGCTGTATCCTCACCGGGATACGGTACGCCTCGCCGGGACCGTGGGGAGGAGACGGGGCACCGGTGACGCGGACAACCTGGCCCACCTCCATTAGAGGGCAATCCCGCCGGAAGTGACCAGGCCGCCCGCACCTCCAGCACCCCTCCCCTGCCGTTTGAGCGCCCGTCTGTGGAGTGGGGGTGGGAGGTGATTCACGTGCCCGCTCCAGAACGGGGACCCCCCCTCTTGCCCTCGGCGCCGGGCTTGGCCTGTCCCGTCGTAGGGCAGCTGCACCGGTGCGTGGGACCGGTGTTGGTGGTCGCTGGGCCGTTGGTGGGGGCTGCAGGTGGCTCTCCGCCAGGTCGACTGCAGTTGAGAGGCTCTCGGGCCGGTGGTACCGGACCCAGGCAGAGGTCCTGGCCGGAAGCCCCTCAACGAACCTCTCCAGGGCCACCTGCTCCACCACGTCCTCCGCCGAGTTCTGGTCTGGAACCAGCCACCTCCTCGCCTGGTCCCGCAGCTGCTGGGCAAAGGCGAAGGGCCGGTCCCCCTCGGTGAACGCCAGCGTCCGGAACCGCCGACGATGTTCTTCCGGGTAAAGGCCAAGCCGGTCCCGGATGGCCCTGGCGATGGTCCCATAGTCCCGCTGGGCCCCGGCCGGCAGACTGTGGGCCGCAAGCTGGGCCTCCCCCGTCAGGAGCGGCAGGAGACGATGAGCCCACTCCTGACGAGGCCACCCGGAGACCTCGGCCACCCCCTGAAAAGTCTCCAGGAAGGCCTCTGCATCGTCCGCCTCCCCCATCTTTGGGACGTGGATGTTGGCCACGGGTCCTGCTCCCCTGGGTCCCTCGCCGCGTCCCCCGGAGGCGAGGAGCTCCCGTAAGACGGCCCGATCGGCCGCCAAGGACTGGACCAGCTCTGTGAGCACCTCGCTTTGGGTCTGCTGAAGCTGGCCCTGCCGTTCCGCCATCTGGGCCAGATGCCCGAGCACGCTTCCTAGTGGTGACTGGTCCATGCAATGGGCTCGCCCCACAATGGGCTCCACTGTAGCAGGTTCACAGAGCGCTTGGACACCAGGTTTGCTTCTTCCAACAGAAAAGTCCTTTTATTTAGATCGCTCAGTCCAACAAAACATAGTTCCTTGGACGTAAATCATAACTCCGCTCCAAGCGGTCACAGGATGTGTTCCAGGCGATCTCGGGTGGCGATCGCCCCTGCCTCTCTCTTTCTGTTCCCCGGTCTTTTCCACTAACCACAGAGGAGGCACATATATACAAACATTCCTGATTGGCCTGAGTGCTGACACCTGCTCACACTCAGGTCCAACCCCTCCCCCCCCCAGCCAATCCGGTGCGCTCCCAACCTGCCCATACTCCCCCTGCAGGCTAGACGTCACACGTCCCCCCAGAGACTAGTATAGATTGGCGAAGTCACGCACCTTCCGGGGGAGCCCATGGGACCTATGAGATTGAAAAATATGAATGGGTTTCAATGGAGAGAAAGTAATTATTATCTGGTCCCACTTTTTATATGCCCCGGATTACACATACAGTATGTTGTTTGTGGATTTAAATGATAATTTTTGATGCAAAGAAATATAAACGTTTTCGTGAAGTTTGATAATGTTCTGGGGGAACAGAAAGGTGATGGGGAGTGGACTCTAACACAAACAATAAAGACGGGCGGCCTCAGTTGAATGTTCCACGCTGCCCTAAGCCCAACCTTACCTGACACATCTGAGCTAGGTTAAAGGATTGGGTCGTTATGTTAATTGTTGACATTGTGGACATGTAAATCAGCAGTTATAATTTACGTCCATATTCCAAACGAGGGTGAGGCAGTTCTCATAGGTCTCATTGTCTTTCTTTGGTCTAACCCAGGTAAGCGCGTACGAACTGCCCTTGCACCTTGACTTTTGTCAAGTAAGGGTGTTAAAGTGTCTGAAACGCGAACGAGGGGTCTCTGTAGCAGATGAGCGTTGAGGTACTAACCCGGGTGCTGTCTGGTGTGTTTCTTCCAGGAAAGTACGGCCGCCACCACAGCCTTCCCTTCCTGCGCCCCCCCATCACCTCGGCACTGCTCACCCTTGGGAAAGCTCACCAGGTCCCCACTTCAGTGTGTGTGTGTGTGTGTGTGTGTGTGTGTGTGTGTGTGTGTGTGTGTGTGTGTGTGTGTGTGTGTGTGTTTGTGACTGTGTGTGTGTCTGTGTGCATATCTCTGTGGGTTTGTACACATGCATTTGTCTCTCGTAGGCTTTTGAAATGATTTGAAAATGTCACTGGAATGATCCAAAAAACGACCTTGACATGGCATGGTGTGATTAGCCGTTACAAGCCGTTTTGCCCCTTATGACATCACAAGTGGGCGTATCCACCTAGATGTGTGACTGATAGATAGGCCACGTTTGCTAGAGTCCACTGGGCATGCTGGTAGACCTATCTAGCACACATCTAGATGGACATGCCCACTTGTGATGTCATAAGGGGCAGATTTTCAAAACGGCTTGTAAGGCTAATCACACTGACACCTGTTGGCATGTCATTGGACCTTTAACCAGGTATTAAGCTGCTCATTAAAGAAACACACAATTAACAAGGATCCGGCTTGTGGGGAGAGTTGATTAAACGTCTGGATGTTGACTCGTGTGTGCGTGTCTCCTGCAGCATGTGATTTATGTGTTGATGAAGCGCAGTGTCACATCTGCCCTACAGAGCGCTATGCTGGGAAACGGACTAGTGCTCCAGAACCTTCTACACATGCAGCTGGCCCAGCAACAGCTCATGCACATCAAAGAGAAGCGGATCACCAATGTAAATCCTGTCTGTGTGTTTATGTGTGTGTGTGTGTGTGTGTGTGTGTGTGTGTGTGTGTGTGTGTGTGTGTGTGTGTGTGTGTGTGCCCATGTCTGTTCTAATTTCTTTACATCTGTGAGTGCATACACAATCTTGTCTTTCAGTACTAAATCCATTATGAAACAATCAAACGCCTCCTGACTCAAATCAAATTGCAGGGGTGTGTGTGTGTGTCTGTTTTATGTAAATGTGTAATTGGCGACAAAGGCTCCCGGGTTGACTGGTGCTTCTGTCGTCATCAAGGCTGTTTTTAATGTGGTCTTTCCTTCCCTTGTTTCTCTTTCAACACATTGACTCTTAATAAAAGGGATAGGAATTGGCAGTGATCTCAGAATACGATATTTGAACGATTTCTGAGTGCCAATACAATGTGTATCACGATTCTGTACATTTTGTGATACTGTAAATATTGCGATACGATATTACAATTCTATAGTGCTGTTTTATGTAACCCTTTTCTCACCGGCCGGCCATGCCAAGTAACAGTATGCATTTTGTTGAGCAGTGCCTCCACTATGAAAATACCGCACTTACCTAGGGCGGGTGAATTGTGTATTTTCACAGAATTAAAGTGGTGAATGCATATATATGACTTACCAGTACATACCAACCCAGCACTATATGCAAATTAACTGCCAGAACATCCAAGATTAGATATTTAAAAATATTCTGAGAGAGGGAGAGGGAGGGAGAGAGAGAGAGAGAGATCGAAAGAGGCTGGTGCTTGCAACCCATCAATGAATAACAAACAAAAGTGAACCGTGTAACATGCATGAAATACACACAACGAAATAAAAAGAGCTTGACGTTGGGGCCCATTGCACAAGGTCTGCTCTCAGTGGAGAGAACCAGACTGCAACAGTTGGCTACGATGCCCGTCCAAATGTCCAACAGTCCGAGGGCGATAGTGTGTGTGTGGGTCAGTATAAGTGTGTATCTACTCAAGACCCATGGTCATGAGCTCTGAAACACTCTGCGGACACTGCGGTCCCAGGCGTTGTCCTCTAGCGACTGGGTCCCAAAACTGGCTAAAGGACCTCTCTCTCCGGACTCTAGGATTTGACCAACCCCTCACACGTCAAACTCCGGAGACAGAACCCCTTCAAAAACAGTGATTTCGTGGACATAAACTATTTACAGAATTTGATTGGCTTACAGCTCTACAACTGCCGGGCAACATGTAAATAAAGATACAATAAAACAAAAAAATACCAAATATATAATAACTAAGGGCCTTGTTTCAGAGGTCCTTACATTAATATTTGGTGTGGTTTAATGTCGGGGTTCTAAAGGTCCAGATCAGTTGTTTAATGAACGTGGCCGAACAGAACAGAACATAGTCGATACAAATAGACTACTGGCCAATCCAGTAGTCTATGGATTGGCCAGTAGTCTAAGCAACCTCTGTAGGACGCCACTGTTATTTAGCTCCAACGTAGAGAACATTGACGTTTGTGGCTTACCTTATCCAGGTTACTTAAGAAATATTTTTTGTCGAAAGTATTATTATTCCTGAAGCAAATGTACCAATCCAGATACCCACTTTTGTATAAGTCGATGTTTTGCTTATTCTGCATATGAAATCCTCCATGCTCCTCTCCCCTCCAGGTGGCCAGTCTGCTAGGGGACCCCTCGCGGCTGCTGCTCCACAAGGCCATGTCTCTGAGGACCCTTCCCCAGGGGCCCATGGCCCTAGGAAAGGGCCTGCTGGGGGACTCGCCCACGGGTGAGGAGTCCAAATTCAACTTCACAAATCAACATTGAAAGGACACACTTCCAGAAATTTTCAAAATGTGTTTAAGCAAAACAACAACCTTGTTTTGTGTAAGCTGATTAACATAGGCTTTGTTTTAAATAAAGATATGAACTGTTAAACCAATCCCAACACACATAGAAGGAGAGGTCGAAGTCATTTTCTGACGTCTGACGTTTTTTTGTGGCCTCAGGCGGCCACAAAAAAAACAACACAAAGCTCTGTTTTTACATGGAAATTATGTTTGCCAGTTAGTATAGTTTTTAGTGTGTATTAAAATGTGTATATATGGAATTTTATTTTGGCCATGTTTTCCTTAGGATTTGAAATGCGACCGTCAGGCTTGTTAACCCAAGATCTGCTGGAGCTTCATCCTTAGAGACGACACACTGCTCATTTGTCACACACATATTACATTTATGATGAGCTGATTGGACACGTGCTACGCGCGTGTGTGTGTGTGTGTGTGTGTGTGTGTGTGTGAGTGTGTGTGTGTGTGTGTGTGTGTGTGTGTGTGTGTGTGTGTGTGTGTGTGTGTTATTAAACCCTGGGGTAATAAATGAAGCCCAGTGATGGAGCAATAAGGCTGCTAGAATGTGATGTATGAGCAGCCACTTCATTCCATCAAAGCAAACAGGCTCCTTGGGCACAGTTAGCTGCTGTGAACCTCCTGCTCCCCCTCTTTGAGGAGGGAATGGATCAAAATAGATTAGGAGAATATCTGCTTTTATGTCCTTCACTCATATCTCATTCTTGCTTCTTATTTCCTGTACTCTCGTCTCCTCCTCTTGTTTGCTCTCTTTTCCTGTCCTCTCATCTCCTCTCTACTCATCCTCGTTTGCCTTTTTCCTGTCCTCTCACCTCTCATCTCATCCACCCTCTCTGATCTACTTTGGTCTCATCCCATCCTCCTCTCATTGCCTGACCTCACCTCTCCTCTCCTCCATTCTGCGTCATTTCCTGACCTCTTTGTTCTTCCCCCTCTTCAGAGTTTGTTCAGGAGTCCACACCTGTGCCTACACACAATGGTGCAGCGGTGGTGTCCGCAGCCTCCATGATGCCCCACAAGCCTGGCCGCGCCCCCGCCGGCGTGGATCACAATGGCTTCCACTCTTCGTCTGCTGCCTACTCCTCCTCCTCCGCCTCCTCTGTCATCACCTTCTCGGCTTCCAATAGGCAGCCGGCTCCCCCGGGAGCCGTGTTGAGTGTCCATCCCCATGGGCAGGGCTACTCCCTGGGCAGCAACTGTGGCCTTGCCCCCCCTCCACCGCCCAAAGACCCTGCGGGCCTGCAGGTGTTGCAGCACCACAGCTGTGATGGTTACCCCCTGCCAGGCACGGTATGCAAGGCGGTCACAAGCATCTCTCACACACACAAGCACAAACGCATGCACACTCGAACAGGCCGATATATACACACACACACAGGTGGATTGTATCTCTGTGAGACACAATCTCATTCCCACCTCAGTATTTTCCACGAGTGGTGTATCCCCTTTTGGTGTGCTTCCATTTCATGTTAATTAAACTCTCACACATACCCTCTTTCTCTCTCTCGCTTTTTCTTACATTCTTGCCCTCTTTCTCGCTCAACCTTTCTCCGACCCTCCCTCCCGCCCTCTATCTCCTTCTCTCTCTTCGGGCCCTATTTTAACAGTCTGAAACGCAAGTGAGAAGCGCCAAACGCAAGTAGCTTTGTGGGCAGTTCTATGGCGATGTTGCTATTATACCGGCGGATAAATTACTCTTGCGCCCGACGCAAATCTAAAAAGGGTTGCCCTGAAGTGACCTAATTACCCGTAGGTGTGGTTTCGGCGTGACGTGCAATAAACCAATGAGAGTGCCGTCTCCCATCCCCTTTAAGGGCCATGAGTGCATTTGAACACACATATTATATGCGGTAACTGGTTCTATTTAATGATACACGCAATACATTAACAAACGTTGTTTCCTACCAGTATTGTATGCATTATCGTTATCGACTTGTGCTCCTAATATGCATTTGTCCCCCCCGTTAATAGGGGGGGACAGTCCTTTACATTTCCATTGTATTATGCGTTACGTGTTTAGTTTGCGTGAGTTTAAACAGATGGATGCAAACACGCGCACCCGCATTCATTCATTCTTTTTAACACTTATTTTTCGCAGGAGGTTTTACTGAAAACACTCGCGGTTTTCTCATGATCAAATACTCAATAAAAATGGGCTTGTACACGATGTCTGTGTTAAGAAAATATATGTTTGCTGTACGGTGTTTGCAGATGCATTGGTTTAAAAGTACAACTTGTTACCGCTGTATCGGCTGTTCTTTCCAAATTAATTTACCAAGAATGTGTTGCTAGGTAGATGAGTGAAGCAAAGTGTATGCGCAAGGTGCACAAGCAACATTATGCATGTGCCCTTAAAATAGCAACTGAACAACGCACCACTGACTTTAAACCAGGTATTTCCTGGTTTGTGGCAGAATTGTTTTTTCTGAAACTGCAAAATAGCACCAGGGAACGTTTGCGCCAGAACACGCCTCCTCCTTTCGCAGAACCGCCCCTTGGGGCGCAAGATTTTCCCTCCCCGTGCCTTTGGAGGGAAAAGAACGCTCCGGCCCAGTTGCAAACTAGCAACGACTAATGCGTCGGTGTAGAAAGTAAATTGCGCTGGATGCAAGATAGGGCCCTTCAACTGTTTCTTTGTGACCAGAGGGATGTATTCCTTTACTTAGCCCCATCAGTCATCCCAAGCATCTATAATATACATGGAAAAAACACAAACGTGCTTACACACAGGCACTGGCTTGTTCACTTCGTCACTCACTCACTCCCCACACACAAATAGCGGCCCATACCCCACATGCACACACACCCACTGGCCAACTCTCTCACATACACACACAAACACACAGTACACAAGTCGCACACACTCTCGCGCCTATCAACAGACATCGCCAGCAACAGTCCCTCATGATTACCTCCCACTGAAAATACCCACAATGCACTACCCCAACCTGCCTACCCACTTAACACATGTCTCGCTATTTGTCTTCTCGTCTTTACTGTCTGTTGGCCACTCTAACCAGCTGCGTGTTTTCTGCCTCTGAGGCGCTGTGGCTTTGGTACTCAGCACAGTGGCAGTCTTCCTGTGAGTCGCTGTGGCTGTTGTCCTCAGCACAGTGCTCTCAGCACAGTGCTCTCAGCCTGTGAGGCGCTGTGGCTGTGTTCTGTCTGCCAGTCGCTTCTGCTGGTGCAGATAATTACTATGACAGAAACCCCAGAGGGGTAATCATAGGGCTGCTTATGGGAGCAGAGGGGAGCAGAGAGCATTGCCTCTGTGGTCCTCATCCTGCAGAGTCACGCAGGGAACCACCGAGACGGAAGACTGTTATTAGCCAACAGCCTAATCTCCTGCCCCGTTTGGCCTTTCTTCTTCTCTTCGCTGCTGGATTTTACATTGAAAAACCTATGTTTGCGTGTGTCTCTTTTTTTCACTCTCTCTCTCTCTCTCCTTCTCCCTGTCCATCTCTCCCTCTCAGGCCAGTGGGCAGGGTTCTCTGCTGGGTGAACCACCTAAAGAGGTGAAGCTTCCCTCTAACCCCTATCTCAACCTGGCCAGCGTGATGCCAGGCATGGTGCTGCAAGGTACTCATACACACACACGCACACACAAATTCCCACCAGCACACACACACACACACACACACACACACACACACACACACACACACACACACACACACACACACTCATATACACTTACAGACACACACACACCTTTCTAGGATATCCCCCAGGTTGATGTGACTATAAATATAACCATTACACTCGTGGCTATGTGTGATCCGCCCACTGTGCTCAACCGCAGGGCCGGTTGGGAGTAAAGCCCAGGCAGGGCAGCCCGGACCTGGGCTTTACAGCAGCTCCCTGGCCCCCCAAGCTTCCCAGGGCTCCAGCTCTCTCTCCCACAGCACTGTGGTGGCGCCCGCCCCGGCCCAGTACACCACAGACACCTACGCCGACTACAGCCAGTACAGCCAGGTGTACTCACAGGTAACGCACACACAGAAACACACACACACACACACACACACACACACACACACATGCCCGTTCGCACACAGACACATTTAGAGCACTTGTTTACATTTCTATAAGTGTAGACAACAAACACATTTGGATGGTGTGTCAAGGTCACATCGCCATGGCCACAATAACAGACTTACACACACCTACTCTATTTTACATCCATAGTCACCAGCGGGTCTAGGAATAGAGAGAGTCTAGGAGAACAGGCATAATATACTGTGAATGGGATTTGCTGGTACTGTGGTGAATGTTTCATAGATGGACCGTTGAATTAGAATAGTGCAATAAACTATTTGGACGGATTAATCTGCGATGCAAGATAGACTGGTGATGGTTTGGGAGATAAATGATTGACTAAAATGTTGGATGGATGGTTAGAAAGATGGTGGACAGACAGACTGAGTGTGAGAGGAGGCGTCAAGCTGTGTATGTGTGAGTGTGTGTGTGTGAGTGTGTGTGTGTGTGTGCGTCCATCTGTCTCTTCTTCCGCTCTCTCCTCTATAAGGAGAGGAGAGAGCAGGCTCCTCTCTTCAGGAGCCTGAAGAGCAGAACCAACAGACTGAACAACAGTTTCTTTCCTTGGGCAATCAGGACACTTAACACTCATAAAACATTAAACATTAAACAGATACCTCACTTTCTATAAAGTGCAATATGCTTACAGCCTTTTATATTTATTTATTCATATTGCCTGTCCTTGTCTTGTTCCAAATGTTTTTCTTGTTATTTCTGTCTGTTTTTTTTCAATTTTAACTTAAGTTGCTTGTGGGTTTTTTGTATGTGTAATGCACCTTCATTTGGCACTCCCAATTTCGTTGTATAGGTGACTGTACAATGACAATAAAGGCTATCTTATCCTATCTTATCTTTTAAAATTGCATATGGCCCCCATGCCGTCACTGGAGAGAACGGCTTCATGTTTTCCTTTCTTTCATTATTTCCTCCTTTCATTCACTCAGGTATTGTTTCTTTCTTTCTGTCTTTCATTCTTTCGTTCTTTCTTTCTTTTATTCTTTCATTCTTTCGTCGTTCACCATCTGTTCATCGTTTCTTTTCCTTTTTTACAGTCAGTCTGTGTTTCTTTCTTTGTTTCTTCCTTCATCATCCACGTTGATGATGAACTCTTGAAAAATAGAGGGCAAGCTGCACAGCGGACAGAGGGAAACAACCATTTAGCAGTGCAATAAAAAACACTCAACAATAATGCTCTCACATACTATGTATTCACATGTTTAATGGGTCTCTTGCCTACATGTGTGTTTGTGTGTACAGGAAGCCATGCAACAATGGTATCATCAGTACCAAGCCGCACAAGTCCAGAACTACAACACCGCTATCAACCCAGACAGCCTGGCTCCAGACTACAGCAAGGAGCAGGTAACACACCGACACAAACAGGCACACATACACACACACACAAACATACACTCACACACGCACACAGGTGCACAAACACACACAGGCCAGCACGCACAGACAAGAACCACACGTACTCATTCACACACACACAACCACACACACAGACACAGACAAGCACGCACACACACACACACACACACACACACATGCACACACACATGCACTCACAAATAGGAACACAGACACACAAACACACAGGCATGCGCACACATACATTATCTACCTACCCATGAATGTGTGTTTCCTGGTGTGTTCCAGTCTCCTGCTGTGTCATCCTATGGAGAATATGGCTCCTACATGCAGGCAGTCACCCAGTACTACACACAGCCTTCCGCAGCCAGCCAGGCCTACACCAGCAAGGTATACACACAAACACACACTCGCCTGGATAGGCTGAGCCAAAAGTGTGTGAAATTAACATATGGCTCTTGTTATATTGATGATTGATTGCTGTCCATTCAACCTCAGGGGTTGATTGACTATACCAATACTTACAATACTTACACACACATTTACAGTGTGTGCATGGGTGCGTTAACTGGCTTAGTGGGCCTGCCATTTTTGCTGTATACTCAAAGGTGTTGTTTGTCTGCTTGTGCGTACACAATTTGCATTCGCAACTTTAAAGCAGTCAGTAAAACCTCATGCGAAAAATACGTTTGCATAGCTTGTACGATCAAATGAGGTGATTGTGGCGAGAAACACACGAAACATACAAACGTGCAAAACCTTGCTAACATTTTGTAACTTGCCATGGGACGGCAATGCGAACATTGTTGTGGTTAGTCAGAAAAGCAAGGCGGGTGTGAATTATTTTGATCTGATGTGCCCGACTCAATGGAGACTCCACTGGTCTTCACAAATGGAGCGATCATTGACCAAACCAAAAGTTTATAGATTATTAAACATGTTTGTCTGCAAAGTCTCTCTATCTCTCCATCCTTTCGTCTCTCGTCCTTCGACAGGAAGTCTCCCTCCATGCCGTGGGCCATGCCCCCCCGCCAGCCGTTCTGCCCGCCAGTGCGGTGCTGCCAACGTACGGCGCCCTGCCCCTGATGCCTGGCTTCCTGGGGGCCGCCCACCCCGCTGGGCCCCCGCCGGGCCACGTGGCGCAGGCCGCCACCACCGACTGGAGCGCCTACTACTATGTGAGTGTTTAGGTGTCGCTGCGGCACCATGCAGGCCTCCCACGCAGGTCAGCGGGGCTTTGTCGTCACATCGTGACATCGCAGTGCTAGACGGTGTCGATGCGCACCACGGAGGAAGACATTTTGAAGAAAAAGCATTTTAGTCTTTGTTTCTATCTAGTCTCCCTCTGTTCCGCACTATGTCTTCTTGCCGCTCACTTGACCGCACTCTTAAAGAGATATCGCCTTTTTTGTAAAGGTTTCTCGTTTGTTTGTTTTAAAAATGTTTAAGTCATACAATACTACACATTTGTTTACAATGTTACTTTTTTTAATAAATGCCCCAAAAATACCAAATCTTAATTTTAGTTTTCTCATTGAGATTTTGTAAATAAAATAGAATGAGCTGAGTTAATCTTTGCTCCACTACTGTTCGAGGCGCTTTTTTTGGTGCATGTGAATCTTCAAGAACAATGCCGCCATTGTGATTCTATGTTGCCCACCTCCCAAATCAACCAACCAGTAGTGATAATGTGTTTATCATAGTGTTGTATAGCCCAGCGAATAGGAGTGTGACAATCTGCTTCATTCTAAAAGTTACAGTTATGGCAAACACTGCAATTAAAAGATTTAGCTTGCAACCCGTGAGATGTAAACAAAGTCACACAATTTTATTCAACAGTCCCAAGAAAAAACACAGTTCAGGGGTCTCATTTATAAAACTGTGTGTGGGATCGTTACTAAAAATGTGCGTACGCCCAGAAGCCAAGTTTTGCGTGCGCCAAAAAATATTCTGATTTATAAAACCCTGCGTACGCACACCGTACGCAATCTTTGCTTTATAAATCACAGAGTGCCTACAAGTGTGCGCAGCTGAATCAGCTTCACGTTCCGCCCTGTACACGCCCCTTTTTAAAGTATTATGTCTTGTCGGAAACAATGGCCAAAGTACTGAGAAAAGCAAAAAAGCGAAATATCACGGAGGTTGAAGTGGAGACACTTGTGGGTGAGATGGAGGCCCGAAAGGTAGTTTTGTTCGGCGGTCACGGGATTGGGATCGCCAACAACAAAAAGCAGAGTGAGTGGCAACATGTTGCTGCAGCAGTGAACTCTGTCAGTAGCACGGAGCGCACAGCCCCAGAATTAAAAAAGAAGTGGTCTGACGTAGAGTTACATATTTTTATGTAGCCTACCAATAAATTGTTATGGTCCCTAAATACCCTCTCCCTCCGAATCCTGCCATTTGCATGGTCCGCCAGAAGTGCCCTATAGTGCAGCATTACCACGGCGCAGACCTCTGTATTTATAGGGTTACGGTAATAAGACTGACCGAGAACACCTTGGATAATCAGTTTGTAATCACCCACGTAAAATGTTCTTGAACATAACCCCTTTTTAATGCGTGATTTGTCATGAAAAGCATCAAGAGTAACGGACAACGTTTGTGATGAGGAGTCCGGCTTGGTTTTCCACACTTGGGATTTAATTGACATTTGATTATGTGTTTACAGTGTCACATACAAATATTATGTTATTGACACATGTTGGACAGATGCTTTATTCCATGCAGTCGCGCCGTCAGTGGACAGTATGGAGTGACGGGATTAAATATAGAGAATTTTTTTTTATGTTTCTGGAGTAATAACTGAGAAATAACGCAGTTGATTTAAATTATTCTGATTAGGATTTAACGCATGATACGGGTTGAAATTAAATTTATGAAGGGCGATGATAAAACATAATCGTTCTTCTCACTCTACAATTCTTCGGTCTGACTTCAGTTCACCACCACACCATCTGTGTCGCCAATTCTCCTTTTCCTCCAAACCATGCGTACGCATGGGTCAGAGTTTGCTTAGGGCTGCGCACATTTTCCCGTCAAGTTGGTTTTTTATAGATCACAACCTTGGCGTGGAAAGTCACGTACGCCAATTTCAGCCCCGTTTTGTGCGTACGCAACGGTTATAAATGAGACCCCAGTTCATTACATTCATGTCAATATTTAAATAGTCCAGGTCCAAACAGAAATACCCTCCAAAATGCTACAATATGATCCCTTCATAAACGTACAAATTGAAATCGAAAGGCTCCTTAAATCACAAAAAATCTATGCCTCACACTGAATGGGCTTAATAATCCAACCAAAACCGCAAACCCCATAACTAAAAAGAAGATTTCTTTTCCATTAAAATTGATCCATTAAATCCATTAAAATGGATCGGGTCCTGACAGGAGTTGGGCCTTAGAAACAGTTATGATGGAAACACGTTTGATTAAGTACGCCATAAGTAATATAACATATGAAGGAAGTGAGTGCTGTTCACTGTAATGACTTCTACATTAAATCATTACTGTGAAGGCATTATGTAACTTTTATTAAGAGTATATAATGTATTTATTTCATTTTCAAATAAATTTGCTAACAACCCCAGAATATTTTCTGCATAAAACTTTTAGACCTCAGATAGTTATTGAGGTATTTCCAGAAGGCTACTAGTATTGCCAGCAGTCATAAACTGTAGGAGATATGTAAAAAATATATGGCTTGAATATTGAAATGACGGCATGTCATCGTTTAGCAGTAAAACCGCTGTGGACGGGAAGTTTGCGCACCCTGCTTGCTGCAGGCTTAAAAATGTCAGAGGTGCACCAAATGGCCAAATTAACATTTCTCTTGGGCTGTGATGGTGCCATTTTGGGTGTGTGCCGGCTTGCGCAGTGCAACTACTCTCACTTCAACTGTAAATTAGGTTTAAGCCGCCCTCTTTTCAATGTGCATGTATTAGACTCATCATGTGATCATATAATAGCAACAACAACCATTATAACAAGATACATTTTTGTCCACTGAACCCTGTTCCCATGCCAACCCTTATTCCCCAGAATCAGGCAAGGGGCCAAAAGAGGGAGTACCCCCAGTTAGCAGTGCAGGAAGTGACCTCATCAGAAGGGGCCTACATCGGACAGCACTCCCAGGGCCTCGGAGGCCAGTACGCCGACTACTTCAAGAGGAAGAGGCTTTAGTGGGCGGCGGCCACAGCAGCACCTTCGGGCCCCGGGCAAAAGGAAAGACGCACATTGTCCCTGCTGTACTGCTCCCTTTACACAATGTCATAGACCACCCCCCACCCCTCCTTACACACACCCTTTCCACAGCGGATCTTGTGTGATACACAAAATGGCGAAACAACGTGGCTTAGGTTAAAACAAGACTTATTGTTTTATAAGATTGTGTGTACACACGCACACACGCGCCCTGACAAACACACACTCACACCAACATACATAGACACACACACACACACACAGAGTTGCTTTCGTCCTCTTGAAGCCTTAACTCTTTAACTTAATTGACCTTCTCAGTCGATGTGTGAATGTTTTTTTTTACCTACTACAAACATATTTTTAACGTGCCGTGATCTTAAAGCGTATACTCTGCTTTTGTATTTGAACTGCCTAGCTGTCTGCCTTCCGACATAATCGAAAGACTATTTCCAGGTAGGGTTCTCTCTGTGTTTAGCTGGCCTAGCAGTCGCACCTTCGCTAGGAAGGCATAGGACATTCTATCTGTTGAACTGTTGCCTCACACACACAAATGTCCGCTTTCTCTGTAGTTTCTTCATTATTTCCCGGACTGCACAACTTTTACTCCAAAGTGTGTGTGTGTGTGTGTGCGTGCGCGTGTGTGTGTGTGTGTGTGTGTGTGTGTGTGTGTGTGTGTGTGTGTGTGTGTGTGTGTGTGTGTGTGTGTGTGTGTGTCTTCCAGTTATAGCTGACTGTTTAGGGTGTAAAACAAACTTTCATAATCACAAATATACTCTCACACAAACAACCGTAGAACAGTAACCAGTGAATACACTGCCATCATCCCTCAAGTCATTCTTGTGTTGTGTGTGTGTGTGTGTGTGTGTGTGTGTGTGTGTGTGTGTGTGTGTGTGTGTGTGTGTGTGTGTGTGTGTGTGTGTGTGGGTTGGTGTATGAGTGAGAGAGAAAGCGAAAGAGAAGAGAGAAACTCATATGTTTGAGTGTGTACATATCTTTGGGTACATGAACAAGTATAACGATTTATACATGCGAGAGTATGTAAGAGGTTTTGTGTGTGTGTGTGTGTGTGAGACTTTAAGAGTGTGTTTCCGCTATAGTTTGATGAACTGCCCTCATCTCCGTCTGTGTATCCGTATGTATATTTATGAATATATATTGTATTTACATTTTAGGAAACGATTAGCCATTTTTATCCCAATGTTGACAGGGGTACATCAGGAACGACAAATACAGCCAATGAAAACTCGACTCGGGACATAAAGACAAAAGCCAATGACATCATCACTTTGACCGCCATTCAATAAATAGATTGTGTACATAGCGCACTTTAATATAGGACGCACACTTCCAGTTCAGATATAGGATACTGATGTTATTAATGGTGTTAGTTACCCATTAGTTCTGGAATGGTTATGAGTAATGAATGAAAGCAAGACACAACACTCTGTTTCAACCACCACAAGAATGGCTTTTTTTCTTTCATTCATTTTTCAAAAATACTTTTAAACCTGCAATATTTAGTCTGTCCCAAACCCTCAAGATCCAAATTCAGGTTGCAAGTTCATTCAAAACATACTTTAATGATTGACTTCATTATGTTGGATGTCTCTGTCTGTCTCTCACACTCTCTGACCTACTCTTAATGATTTCCCCTAGTTTTGATGTGATTGTGTTCAATTTTGCGTTGTCGATATCTCTCACACTGGGACAGACTGCCAATCCCATAAAGGCAATAACGAGACATATCTTCAGCCGTTTACTGTCACTCTCTACCTTTTATTGCTTGGTAAATTACACTTGTATACACTTATCAATGTGTATTCATTCATCGAAGCAACAGGATATTACACCTATAGTTGCCATGGAAACAATGCCAGCTTGGCGGGCGTGGTCCACACATGCCAGGCATTAGCCTATCATCACAGTATGCCCCAGGCTTTGCTCATCACCAGCAGGACGCAACATTGATGAGTGCAATAATCCCACTCCCCCACACACTATGGTTTCACAATAACTGACTAGACCAAAGGAAAGGCCTTTCCTTTAGATATGTTATGTTTATTTACAACTTTCCATCAATACTCTCTCAATGTCCCTTTGGCTCTCTGAATCATCATGTACACAAACCGGACCCACTCCGTCTTCTCGTCACTATGAGTGAGCTTTGTTTAAACAGGGTCCCCCTGTGTTTAATGAGGGCCCCGATATAGGCGCCACGTACATTCCCTCCCACAGCGTCATCGTGCACTAATTTCGCATTTCTGTTCAGGAGAATAAGGCAGGGACCTTTTTTGATTACACAGATCATTTTGGAATGAGAACCAATCATTTGGAAAGTTTCCTTTGGCTTGTTGGCGTGGTTCCTGCCACTTTGATGTCCATGTAGTCGGATCACAACAACCTACCACTTTTACCACTCTGGAGTTTTAAATCACGTGGTGGACAGGACTCCACCAGCAAGCTGGATATCACGACTCGCCACTGTTTTTGCAAGTTGTGTGGGTGCGGGCGGATGTTTGCGTATGGTGCTTTAGGCCGATTGTATCTCTGGGGTAGTTTGTTGATCGCTGTGGCATCTCCGACGGTGCTGGCTCTGTGTTGGTGGACAGCTGAGGCAGCAGTCTTGCAGCTTCCTGTCGCTTTGCCGTCACCATGCATTCAGGCACTCTAAGCCTGGTCTGTTGGTTCTGTGCTCCAGCCCCTCTCCATTCCAGTGTGTGTGTGTGTGTGTGTGTGTCTGTGTGTGTGTGTGTGTCTGATATTGAAGTTGGAAGGGGAATAAAATAAATCTGAATATCTCGGAGCCTGCACCAGTTCACTCTCACGCCCTCTTCTCTCTCAACCAACAAGTCTTCTCCATCTCACTGAATTTCATCTCTCTCTCTCTCTCTGAGTAAAGCATATAGTATTGCTCTGCAGCCACACCTCCAACACAGTACTTTACACCAGTAGCTTTTAGACAAACAGACAGAAGCAGCGACTCCCAGGCTGTATCTGGTATGCATTTCCAAGTAATAAGCCTGCAGCAGCCTTTCAATAAATCAACACATCTTGTTTGGCCACATCATTAATTTATTGCCACTTCCACCCCCATCCGTTTGTTTACTTTCTAATTGTCTGAGTGCTTTGATAGTAATAACAAGTGAATAATAATACTATAGGGCTAACTTTCACATGTTTGAAGGTCTACCATTCCCACTGGCCAGGGGACGCACATCCTGGGTCTCAGTGGTTTAGACAGGTTGTCTGTTGTAATGATCGCTGCCTGCAGTCCAGTCTCACCAGTGCCACATCCTCTACGGGCCAATATGGACACTTCCTGTCACCAGTAGTCAATGACACCTGACAGCTGTCTTGTATTCAGCTGCAAGTCTGAGCAGCGCCACGGGCATACAGATGAGAACCAGCTTTGAAGCAGTTTTAATGTTGCCAGTTTAAAAGGGCTAATGAAAATGTATTCTACCTTCCCTACAAGTTAAAAATGTGTGTGTTGAATTGTGTTGCAACATCTTTTATTTATTTGAGGGCGAATGGTGCACGACGAAATTGTATGGAAGGCCTCACAAAATAAAAAAAATAGTTCTGACTTTATTCTCAGAAATCTGAGATTAAAGTCAGAATTCTGGGAAAGAAGTCAGAACTATGGAATTCTGACTTTATTCTCAGAATTCTGAACTCTCTTTTCTTATTTATGTATATTTCCGTTATGAGTTTCATGAATTTAAAGTGAAAGGGAGCCATCTACTGGTTACTATGTGGTAGGGGACTTTCATTTAAAGTTAAGAGAAATTGTGACATATTTTTTAAGGTAAAGTTTACTTTGGAAAATATTGATATCCAAATTAGATCAATGTTTTTTATTAATGATGTATGCGTTTAGGCTATACTTATTAGTTGTAATAAAGTGACACCAAGTTACGATTATGGGATATTGAGAAAGATGTCTTTAAAAGAGGGGTGGTGCGCACATCCAAAGGTAATCCACAGGTGCTAGACAATAGTGTTGAATATAAGAAAAAGGAAGGTCTGCACAATGTTTAAATGCTTCAGAAGTGGATTGATTAACAGGCAACGTTTAGATCGCTAGGAATCTTCATCTGGCCTGATGAAGATCCCTAGCGATCGAAACGTTGCCTGTTAATAAATCCACTTCTGGAGCATTTAAACAGTTTGCAGACCTTCCTTTTTCTTATAGTTAGAAAGATGGTCATACATTTATAATAATGGGCATTTCTTGTAGGCTACTCTGCCCTCCTGGTCTACATACAACCAACGGGAATCTAAAACTATTTGTGATTTTTTGGGGGGGCATTGAGCTTCAAGACAAATGTATTTAACAGTGTTCCCTTCATCTTCTGACTGGTTCATGCTTCGTTTGGCCCTAACCTCATCCAAAACACCACGACCCTCCATTCTTCTCAAGCTGATGTCAGTTCCCTAGGATCGTGTAAGGTCATTCAGAAATTTCTCTGGTTATTATAGGAAAGTTTTAGCCATAGAGTTGTGTTTCTATGGGTGGAGCAAGGCCTGCTTTGCTATGGACTCCAAATGTAATGTATGTAACAATTGAACAAGAATAGGGGAAAACGCCATGTCTATTTACACTGAAGCGTTGACATATGCCAACCTGTCAAAAGCATGGGGCGAGTTTGGTCTATAAAAACTGTTGGTGAGTCACATTGGAGGAGCTACAATAATCGGACGTCTTATTATTATTATTATTACATGGGCATATATTAATATATAGGCAGGCCCAGAGTGATAGAGATCTCTCTATGGCTCTGGGCAGGCCTACGTTCATCGCATTGGCAATGCAGCTCACTCGTCGCACTTAATGAAACTGACTTTGGGGAGGTGGATGTGGGTCGCCGGGGGTCTGGGACGTTTCCCCTTGGGGAAAGTGGATGTGGGTCGCCAGGGGTCTATGAGACGTGCCCTTCATCCTCCTTCACCCGAGAAAGCGGAGCCGCTGGCCCCTGCGCTGTTTAGAAAACACTTGAGGGTGGCGAGAAGGGACTTCCAGTGGGAAGGGAATATTTGTGTGGTCACAAAGCTTTGCAATATGAACTTGTTACAATTTATATTTTAACTGATGTAGGTAGAATAATTATTTGTGCAATTTGCTTTTTAATTTAGTCTAGTCAGTCTTTTTTCTGGCTTGAATTTTACTTTAGATTTTCAAATATTTTATATTGAAATATTGATATTGTTTTACTCTGAATAAGATTTCTAGAAGCACTTGAATTTCAGCATGCTTACCATTGTAGTATACATACAACTACCATGGATGGTTCTTTGCTTTTTAGCTTCTGGGCAGACACATTTGAAGGCAAGGAATGCAGATTTTATTTATTTATTTTCATTGTACATTTGTGTATGTACAGCAATTCTTTAGTCCAATTATTTCAAAAATATATAAGGTCTTTTTTGCAGAAGAATCTATGTTCCTGAATAAAAAAACATTGTCTTACAATAAACGGTTCACCTTACACTTTTCATTGTCAACAATGACTATATGATCACATTGAGCACACGTTTAACAATAGTGATGATGCAAGGCACGCTTGATAAAGGCCTGACATTCTTTCTCAAATGGCTTGTTTGAATTATCACCAGGTTCAGACCAATCCCTCTGCTGAAATCATTTATTATGCACAATAATATAGTATAAACATGTCTCTTTCTGCTTAGAATTTGAAAATGGATAAAAAAACGAAAAGGGATGAACAGGAATAAAACATTTTATAGTATGTAATTGTAAGGTCCTTTAAAATAAATCACATTATTGCTCTTCAAAAAATAAGAAAACGTTTCCTTTCCTTCTCAATCCGAATCCTTCTCAAACCTCATCCTGATATAAGTTCTTATTGAAAATAGAAAAAGGGGGAGTAATCTTCTGAGTTTTGATACCCATATTGGTTAAAATAAATTATCCGATGTGGCCCTCAAACGTGCGCCTTTATGGAGATAGCTAGCTAGTGTATGGTCACCCAAAGAAGAGACATGAAGAGCTTCAGGAGAGCATTGCACGAATGAACCTTCATGTTCAAAAAAACGATAATCACGCCTATTTAGTATAAATGGAGACGCTTAATAACCATATAGTAAAGTTCTGCTTTGATATACGAGTTTAAATAAGCTAAATATACCTAAATACCAACATGGAGAAGGGTTGGAAAACCTACTGGCTAAAGACCTCTTCGTAACACATGGAATCCGAAGAAGAGCCAACAGAGGCTGAAAATCGTAGGTGCTGGCCAACCAAAAGCATCGCTTCGATAAAAAAATAAAACCAAAGAAATAAAACCTCAATGTTCCAACATCGTTATATTTTCCCCACCAGATTTTTACTGTCCGTTTCCGAAATGTCCTTCAGCACAGACAGACAGACAAAAACAGAGAGAGAGAGAGAGAGAGAGAGAGAGAGAGAGAGAGACACACCGAGACTTAGAGACAGATAGGGAGAGGAGAGACAGAGACATAACATTCTAGTGCAAAAATTTATGGTAAGAAGTTGAGTCCTTTGTTTGAATGGATCCTTTGCCACACGGTGGCCCCAGAGCAGCAGGAGGCAGCAGAAACTGGCTGCAGACCTCCATGGTGGGACGAAGCCATCCTCCTGCTCAGTCACTGTGGGGCAGCGGTCAGGTCACAGGCCCCCTCAGAAACCTAAACTTTTATTCACGGAATTTCCCCCCAGATATAGCCATACTACATGATAGATATAGATCATGTTGGGTCTCAGGGCCATGAGGACAAATTACAGCGGATATACCGGTAGTCATGTCCCATGAGAAAAAATATAACAAGCAAAATAACCTTATCAAGTAGGCAAAAACTGAATCATAGTGGTACAGATAAATGAGGGAACATTTTTAAGGATTTGAAAGAAATAGAGGGAGAGAGATCTCTCAGTGGGCCTTTGTAGGCAAATAAAAAGTGGGTCCTTCTTTGAACTTAAAAAAATAAAAATAAAAGCTTAATGCAGGTAATGATCTGAGAATTGCCCTGTTTGTTTTTCCACAGTGGTATTTCTTACAGCGGAATACAGTTTCAATGCATTTGGCGTACATTTCATTAAAATAAAAACATTATTCGCGTGATAAAATAGTGCTACCAAAGTAAGCGTAATAGGCATTTCGCATATTATCCCCGGATCATCTCTGGGGAATCGGGTCCGGACATGATCCGGAGGTGCCCTTTCACAGATGCACCACACAGCCAGAGATGAGCCGCATCAGACGTGTTCACACATATTGGAGATACTCTGTATACCTTGGGAGAGGAGTGGTGCCTTGTTGGAGCGTGTAGGAGGCCGGACGTGACGCAAAAAATATGCAGCGGAAGTCACAGTGCTTTGTTTAAAACACATCGAAGATGGCGGGTGGGGCTGCTAAGACATCGAATGCTGACCCTTTTTGTGGCGATGTAAATACTACCTTTATTTCGACGCATCCACAATATCAACAGAAGGGTGGGAAGCGGGAATTGCGAGAAGAGAAAAGTATGAAGCAGATACACTCCGTGCTCCCGGTTTCGCGCCAGTCGCATGATAGAAACATCAACACGCCCAATCGCTCGTTGTGAATTCTCCGGACTTCATACTGGGGGCCTGGCCGGATTAACCCCGGAGGGGCGGGTTCTGGCATTTGCTGTCACACATATAGCCCCTCCGGGTATAATCTGGAGAATGTCCGGTTTACAGTGTATGTGTGTGAGTTTGGAGGACATAACAGAAGCAGAGGACATCTGTGTACATGTAGTCCTTGGAACCCAGACTCCTGAGTTGTACTGTGTGAGTGAGCGAGTGAGTGTGCGTGTGTCGTCTATCCAGCGCAAACTCGGTTACACCTGTGGGCAAGGATAGAGGGGGCGTGGGGGTGTGGTACTATTGAAGGACCGAGCTGGCGAAAGAGCTCTGGGCTCAGGGCTTCTGCAGCATGCGGGACAGGTCCTCGATCAGCTGCTGGAAGGTGATCCTCATATCTGGGGCATGCTCCCAGCACTTGCGCATCAGGTTGTACACCTGGGGGAACACAAGGGACCAGCAGACCGTTTACTGCCCAGTACACAGAGCCACTTCAGCCGAGTTCCACAGAGCACTGAAGTGAGTGCCGTAAGGCAAAGTGAGGTTGAAAATATGTTTTAATAAAGACACATAGTTTAAGACGTAAAGAAATGTTAAATGGCTTTGACGCGTGTCCTGAAAGGACCCACTGTATTGATGCACCTAGCCGCTCCAGAATCACTCATGAGAAGGACACAAAACCACTGTCAACAAAAGGTACCTTACAAATATATGTGTGCCTTATATATCTTATTATGTGGACATTTTTAGCCTATATGTGCCTTATACATCTTATATTAATCATGGGTATTTTATATATACCTTATATCTCTTATTATGCAGAAATTTAGAAGGACTCGAGATGTCTGTCTTCAAAATGCGATCATTGGTAAAGAGCACATGGAGTGGGGGAGACATGGGCTGCATAAGGTGACCACTGTGAGGAATACAAAGGACGCGTGTCTCTTTAGGCGCCATGATATGACCAACATACGTTGACTATAGCGTGTGATCCTAAGGAGAACACAAACATATTGTAAACCTATGATGGCTGTTGCATCAGCTCAAGCATTATGTGCCGCCCTGCAGGCGAAATAGGAAAAGTACCCAGAAATGTATATCAAAGGAACATTTGTTGAAAAGATTTATGGAAACTCAGACTGCTAGATCACATCGGGCCCCCACCTCATTTGGGCCTAGACAAACGCAGGACTCTGCTTAAGGAGATAGTGATTCAGAGGTTTTCGGGGAGTCAGACATAGAGAGAGACAGAGAGAGCTTCTTGGGTTAATTAGCTGACCATCTTCTTAGGCGGGCGGGACCATCTTCTCAAATTTTGGCTGAATAAGCTGGTGACTGAGATAAGAAGTCTATATTTGTTTATTTTAGCATTAGACATAATCTCAAATTTTGGCTGAATAAACTGGTGACTGCGATAAGAAGTCTATATTTGTATATTTTAGCATTGGACATAATCTCACATTTTGGCTGAATAAGCTGGTGAATGAGATAAGAAGTCTATACTAGTTTATTTTAGATTGGACATGATATCCGTTTTGGCTGGATAAGCTTAAGACTGAGATACAAAGTCTTATTTTAGTTTGGTTGGTTAAGATTCCTTATTTTATCTTGATATCTTAAAATTAATCTTTTCTTTCTTTATCTTAACGGGCACTCTCTTAATCTATGCTCAATTGTAAAAGACATTTTTTTTATTGGACCTAGAATAAATCTATCTGACTACATTTGTAGTAGTTTAACATATCGTTCGAGTCCTTTTCCCTGACTACTCATCGGCCCGGCAAAGCAGACCGACACGCACTCCCAGCCAATCCCTCATGGTAAGTGGTGCATAATACAAGCAATGGGTGATTGTGACTGATGTGTATGGAGGGCAAAAAGGCAAACGTAAAAGAGGTTTGAATAATAAAAACAAGGCAAAAGATACATCAGGGCTTTATGGTGACCAAGTGACCTTGACCCGCTCGTAAACTAATAAAAAGGGTCAAGTCTGAATTCATAAAAACTGTGAGTGACTTAACCGAGTGACCTGGGTTGGACCGGGTTAAGAGCCGAGCCGAGCACCTCCGTGAACGACAAACCACAGTGACACTAAAAAGGGGTTCGACCGAGGGGCGTCCGACACCCCGACATCGACACTGCTACGGTGTGTCGCACGTAGGCCCTATAATCACCGCAGGTGCGGTGAGAACACTCAACAGCTTAAATCAAGTGAAGGGATTTGGACAAAAGTTCAAAAGTCTAAATGGAGTACAAAGTAAACATGCACAAGAAAATGTAAATGGTTGGAAAAAAAATAAAGTGACAGCTGAATGAAAAGCGCAAAGCATTGCTAAAAATGCAGAAATGTAAAATGAATTGATCTGATGAATCTGAAAAGTCGGATTTATTGCCCAGCACTGCTGAAAAATCTGAAAGGTCAAATGTATAACAGTGCACTTCTGAAAACCTGGAAGCTGAACTCAAAAAACTGACTGATGCTGAATTACATTACCTGAAGAAGCAAGTGCTTAAATACATTGCTACAAAAGCTGGAAGCTAAACTGTAATACTGTCAAAGCTGGAAGACAGTAGTAGTAGTGGTACTAGCTGTAGTAGTAGTAGTAGTAATGGTAGTAGTAACTGAAGTAGTAGTAGCTGAAGTAGTGGCTGAAGTAGATGTAGTAGTAGTAGTCGCTGAAGTAGTAGTAGTAGCTGTATGGTTAGGGTTAGTAATAGTGGAACTAGCTGCTAGCAAACGATATGCCTTATGAAAGGTATGATTGATTGAGGTTTGTCGAAAGAATTATAATAATCCTTTTATTTAAACCAGCCGAAATTGTATGTACTCACCTAATGATAATTTTTCCATGCTAACTTTATTAAAAGTAGTCCAATTGGGCGTGAAAAAGTACCAACTCTGGCAACGCTGCCTGCACGTCCTCCCGCTGTAACCTCAGTGTAAAACAATGAGACTGTGATTTTGAAAAAGTATAAAAGGTAATCGAAATTCTGTTTCCAGATTATTGAAGATACAAGTGTTTTGATTATTTAAACCTTTGAACGAAGGTTAACGATAAAATATTGACCAAGTTACAAAGTCTGAAGTAGTAATGGCCGCCGTGAGTGAGTGAGTGTTGTGAGCTCCAGTCTACTGGCTAAACTATTTGTCTACTAAGGATGTTGTGATAACTACGATTACCCGAAAAAAGTCTCTGGTGCTAATGAACTACCTGTGGTGAAACAAGAACGAAAAACTAAAGCAGCCTTTAGCACCAAACCCACGAGTTTTAAGACTTCACCCTCCTTGTGCGAGTGGAAACGCTGCTGGCCTCACAATGGGTGAACCAATTACTCTCCAAAGTATTTGTGATATGATGCAGCAAATGAAGCTCGACATGATTTCACACATTGACGCAAAAATAGATTCACTTGGATCCAGTCTGAAGAAAATAGATGACTCCCTGCATATGCTCGGAGATCAGGTCAATGAGATTCAGCAAAGAGTAAGCTCAAACGAAGATGACATAACAGAACTGGTCAAACGTGTAAAGGTGCTCGAAAAGGAAAACACCGACCTTAAATCATGGACTGAAGACGCCGAGAACCGAAGCAGACGCTCCAATCTACGATTCGTCAGCATACCCGAGAGGGCCGAGGCCGGGGATGTCCTCGGCTTCATAAGTCATCTGATTCCAAAACTTCTAGGTGAAGCAAATTTCTCCGTTCCTCCTGTGATAGAGCGCTGTCATCGCACTGGTATCCTGGACAACGTCAAAGCCAAGGGTCCAAGGCCGATCTTGGTAAAGTTCCAGTGCTTTCAAGACAAGCTGAAGATAATGAAACTGGCCAGGGACAAGAGGGACCCCCTTCAGTACAAAGCGAGGGCTGTGAACCAAGGGGGCTCTTTGAAGGATGTTCGAATCTTTATCTACCCAGACTTCTCTGCTGGTGTAGTCCAGAGACGCCGAGAGTTTGATGCAGTGAAGAAAAAGCTCTGTGATAGGGAAATCGAATATGGCCTGCTTTTTCCCTGCACGCTGAGAATTACCCATGTTGGTAAGAGACATTTCTTTCATACTCCCGGTGAAGCTGAGAATTTCCTGTGTGCACTCTCCTCCATTAACTCTTCCATTGACTCTGATATGGCAGCAGACTGATGGCTGGCGACCAGTCGATAGTGCCAGCGCCAACACAACACACTGCCTGCTGATGAACTTTTTGAACTTTTTTTTTTTTTTTGTGTTTCATCCTCGTTAACTTATTTTCTCATCGGACTGGAGTTTTATGTTTCATATGTGCAAACTATCGCTGATAGAATTGCTGAGTTGGTGACTGCTGCTTTATTTTTGTTTTGTTTCTTGCAAAATTGTCAATGGACGATGCTAGTGACAGCTGCTTTACTACTGTCTGCCGTATAGCATATCACAAGTGTCGTAAAATGGCGTAACACTAAAAGACGGGTTGATCTAAGTTATTTAAACTGGGAATGATAGACGCCTATATATAAATAATTCGTTTAGAATAATTGCTGAATACTTTTGGATGTTGAAGCGAATAAACTAAGAAGCTGTTGAAGCATATAATAATTATTATTATTAATAATTTATTTTTGTTTGCCGTCATCTGACGGCCTTATAAAGGCCCAATATATACCCCTTTTTAGTAGACATGGATCTTTCATTTTGATATGTCTGCAATATGCTGAGCCATGCAGACTGAGCTCTTTTTACTTTTTACCATCTACTATTATTATTTCTTATTTGGTATGTGCCTTACGTGCTTTCTCCAATGCTGTGTGTGTGTGTGTGTGTGTGTGTGTGTGTGTGTGTGTGTGTGTGTGTGTGTGTGTGTGTGTGTGTGTGTGTGTGTGTGTGTGTGTGTGTGTGTGTGTGTGTGTGTGTGTGTGTGTGTGTGTGTGTGTGTGTGTGTGTGTGTGTGTTGCTCTCCTTCTGCCTCTCTCACCACCTGCCCCTGCCTGCTACAATCCACAACCTGCGATGATGCTCTGTGTGCATTTCTTTTTCCATCTCATTTGCATACTTACTCAGTTATTTTGGATTAATAAATTGTGCTAAAGGGCTGCATGTTATTCATTTGAACATTAGGAGCTTGCCACCTAAAATTGATTTACTGAGAGCCTGGCTTACCTATAATAAACCCCATGTAATAACTTTGTCTGAAACTTGGTTAAACTGCAATATTTCTGATGATGAAGTCAAACTTGATAATTATGTTCTATTTAGGAACGATAGAGGCTCAAGAGGTGGGGGCCTCTTAACATATGTATCCTCAAATTTGATTGCAGAACTTGTTCTTCCAAATGAGAATCCCCAGCATTTTGAAGGCCTTTTCGTCAAAATCATTTTTCATGAAAATAAACGACTAATCATTGGAAATATTTATAAACCTCCATCTGCCCCAGCAGACACTACTGTCTACCATTAATTCTTTAGACTGCACCAGTGAAAAAATCATATTAGGTGACTTCAATTCTAATTGGCTGGATCGCTCCTCTCAAAAAGATCGGAACCTCTTTAACAGCATAAATCTAACTCAACTCATAACTGAACCCACTAGAGTCGGTCCCAGTTCTTCTTCTTTGCTTTATTGGATTTTAGTTTCCCATCCTGGCAGAATTGTACAATCTGGGGTCTTACCTGACTCTTTTAGTGACCACTCTATGATTTTTTGTATTTGGAAAATCAAAGTGCCTCATCTTCCTCCTAAAATTATTAAAGTAAGACAATTTAATAAAATTAACCCTGAACACTTCACTCAGGATATAAATATAAATTGGGAGAGATTCAAATTAATCCCATCTGTTGAAGATGCTTGGAATTTATTTTATACTGAGTTTGTCGAGATAATCAACAAGCATGCTCCTTTGAAATCAATTATGGTCAAGGGTCGACATCTACCTTGGATCAAGGGAGATCTCATACACTTATTCAAACAAAGAGACAAGGCCTGGAAAAAATACCGTAAAACAAATGATGCTGCTGACTGGAATGCTTATAAGGAGCTAAGGAATAAATGTAAAACCAACACAAGAAATGCTAAAGGAAATTACTATAAAGACTGCTTATCAACTGATTTTAAGAACCCGAAGAAATTTTTGAAGAGAATCAATAGTACAACCAATAAATCCACAAAAAGCCCTACAACGCATATTAGACTAAATAATCAAACTGTGAGTGAACCTTTATTAATTGCAGAGGCATTTAGCCAGCACTTCGCTACAATTGGTAGCTCTTTATCTGGTTACTCTGGTCTTACCTCGAATCAGAATAGGTCTGGCAGCTCTTTTTGCTTTAAAACTATCTTTCCAATTGATGTTCAGCGGGTTATTGATAGCCTAAGCTCTGGATGCAGTGCTGGTCCAGATGGTCTGGAAATTAAGTTCTTTAAACTTGCCTCTCAAGTTTTGTCATTTCCACTGGCTGATTTATTTAATTTATCTTTCGCAACTTGTGAAACACAGTCATCATGGAAAAGCGCTAGAGTAACCCCTCTTCATAAAGGAGGTGACACCTCAGACACCAACAATTATAGACCAATCTCAATGATCAACAGTATAGCAAAAATATTTGAAAAACTAATATTTAATCAATTATCTAAATACCTTGCAGACAATAACATATTATCTCCACAACAATCAGGTTTTCGACCTAATTACTCAACCACCACTGCTCTTCTAAAATGTACAAATGACATATTGTCAGCAGCTGACAGCAAGATGCCTACAGGTGCTATATTTATTGACCTTTCAAAAGCATTTGATATGATGGATCATTATCTTCTCTTAGATAAATTGTATGCTATTGGTCTTTCTACTAACTATTATTTTTTAACAATTTTTTTAATTTTAGAAGTCAGTGTGTCTCCTTTCAGGGAAGTCTATCAGAATTTAAGATCAATGATAAAGGTGTTCCACAAGGCTCATCCTTAGGTCCTCTTTTGTTCTCGATCTTTATTAATGATCTTCCTCAAATCTGTTTGGACTCTCAAATTCATTTATATGCAGATGACACTGTATTATACTCATCCAGCTCTGATATCTTACAAATTCAACACTCTCTACAATCTGATTTTAATTTGGTTCAAATATGGTTCTCTTCAAATAAGCTTCTGCTGAATAAGAAAAAATCATATAGTATGTTGTTTTGTACTCAACCTGATCATTTGTTGTCAAGTAACTGGTCTATTAGTCTTCTTGATGGAATAGAATAGAAAAAATTGAAGAATTTAAATATCTAGGCCTCTGGCTTGATTCTCAGCTATCCTTTAAACCCCATATTAATGCAATCACCAAGAAAATCTTTGGTTGTCTGAAATCTCTTTATCGTTCTGTTGACTGCTTCTCACAAGAAGTCCGGAAAAGACTTATAATGCAATTAATACTCCCAATATTGGACTATGCTGATGTTATCTATGGTAACACTTTTGAAACAAATCTCCGTCCTCTTAATGTGTTACATAATAGTCTTTGTAGATTTGTACTCAGGTGTCCTTATATAACCCATCACTGCCTCATGTATGAGTCCCTGAACTGGCTTGCCCCTAATTCCAGAAGGCAATTCCATTGGTCAATACTTACATTCAAATGCATTCATCTCAATTTCCCTTCATATTTGAAACAACTCTTAATCCCTTTAACTTCTCAATACAGCCTACGGCACATGGACCACCTGTTTCTAGTTAAACCTAGAATCAGGAAAGAAATTGGTCGTCGGGCATTCAAATTCAAAGCTCCATCAGATTGGAACAACCTTCCCTCCTCACTTAGGTCTATTACTTCTTTCCATATCTTCAAATCATCTTTAGTTTTGCATTATAAAACATCCTGCTCTTGTTTCTGATCTATCTTACCTTTTCTCTCTAGGAATCATTCTACTCATACCTGCTTTCCTTTTGTCCACTATACTATTTACATGTGTGTATCTGGGTTCAAATATGTACTGTATATTCTACTTGTGCATGCAAGAAAATGTATTTATTGTATGTAATGTATATTAATATATTTGATTGTACTCTGTGTAATACTGGCTGGTAGGGGGTGGAAAGGGGGGGGGGGGTAGCTATTGGGAGCATTGTTGGAGTGTGTGTGGGTGTGTGAGTGTGCGTGTGTTTGTCCTTGTGCTTATGTGTTTGAATTTATGTTTATAACTTACTTTTTACTTTCATTGTATTATTTGTCATTATTGTAAGGACCCCCTCGAAAATGAGATGATACATCTCAAGGGGCTATCCTTGAAATAAAGAATAAAGAATAAAGTGTCAGAGAATTGACTTCCATTTTTATAAATAGTATTTTAAAAGTAGAATATCTTAAGTATGAAATATTTAAAAAATCTGAAAAGAAACTAGTGATTCCAAGCTAATCTGAACATTTTCAAATTGGAATAGTCTTTCTAAGGGAAAAATTGAGGAAGGAGATAGGTCCCAAAGTTTGCAGAGAATAATAAAGAAGACAAAGAAAGAATAAAACTTAAGAACAATAGTTGAGTAGGGCTGCGCGATATGACGTGGGCATGTGTGACGAAATAAAAACGTCTATCGCTTCATATTATGCTCTATCGTTTATTTCGTCTTGTCGCAAATCACACTCTTTACGGTAATACTTTGTCCTTTGGACGACGCTTTACGTTCTTCCACATGGCACATGAAGGCAACACAAACAAACATGGAGGACACAGAACGGGGTAATTCCGAACAGGAGAAGGACTCCCGACCAGCCACATGGTTCTTGCACCATTTTTAAAGTCAAATGTAAGAAATGTTAAGACCTTTTTAAGACTAACACATAATTAAAGACCCCACATAAATTAAGACCCCAAAAATGTCAGAAAAATTATTTGATAGAAAAGGGAATTTATTTAGTCACTTATAAGACACATCAACCTAATTTTGAGTGATACTAGTAGTAGTTAGTAGTACTAGTAGCCGTAGTACTAGCAGTAGTAATAGTACTCTTGCAAAGTCATCTCAGAAGCGCGCGGACACGACGATACGCGAACACATGAACCCACCCGTGTCACCCATAAACACCCATGTCCCGTCACTTAGCAACCAGACACGCTGGGGTTGATAAATTACCGGACTACTGTAACTACTACGGAGTGATAACAAAGACGTGAATCAGGCAATAAATCCACCGTCCTTGACAGCGGTCAAGTTTGGTGTGCGGAGTGGACCAAGTTAAACACCAAAATAATCTGAATAAGTGTATACATGTCAATCATAGCGGACAACACTACCTCTTCTGCAGCCGAATAGAATTATATTCCGAACAGATAATTGTATTCCGATTGAGGCTTATATATATGATCCTTTTCTATTCCGATTGAGCTGTTGTTCCACATCTACGCGGATCAGATGTGTCCATGTAAACGCAGCTGCCAATGATCTACACACACACACACACACACACACACACACACACACACACACACACACACACACACACACACACACACACACACACACACACACACACACACACACACACACACACACACACACACACACACACACACACACACACACACACACGCTTTGACCCCGAACTTCATTATTCGAATATCAAAAAATAAATCAAAATTCTAACGAATATTAGGCATCCCTTAATATTCGAACCTGTTATGGGCAGGCCAAAAGGGAGAGACGTTGGAGAACCCGACGCAGTCTATTCATAATATTGTAATGACCAAGGAAGAGGCAGTGAATGAAGAATTTATTAGACAGCGATGATTTTTGGGCAAAAGTCAAAGACAGCCCTAACACAAACACACAATTTAATTAATTTACTGTTTGGACTATGATGATGATCCAGCATGAAATGTGATCCATAGTACCGCGATATGACATGGCTGTCGTTGTCGTCCGTGATCCAGTACCTCACATGGATATACATCTGTTTGCTTTTAGTGGTTTTGTTCATACTCTCGTCGAACATTAGAACGTACCGTTTATCGTTTACGCTGCGTGCCAGCTCTCTTTTTATGAAAGATGCGATGCCGTATTTGGCAAGATAGGCCGTTTTGTTTTCACCACAGGGGAACGACTTCGCAAACTCCGAATCTGGGAACATAGCAGCCAAGACGCTACTAATGTCCTCGTTCGATATGAAGGAATTATGTCTGCTCGACATGTGGAGAACCCACAATACCTCCGCCTTCTGGGTTTCTTGTGGCGACACAAAGCTGGTTAACGCCGTCCGATGTGAAGTACTAGCCACGGATGCTGAACTATTTTTTCAAATAATACGGGCATCGGTGTAGTCCCGCTAGCTGCTGCGGAGCATCGGATATGTTTCTGCGACCTTGTGTGGGACTCGAGAGCTTTTGCTCCCATCATGGTCCCTAGTATGAATGACTTTCGGCATAAACGACACCTTGCCTCGTAGTCACCTGCCTTATCCAACCACCCCGAAACTTATCCTCCTCAAACCATTTCTCATTGAATTTGCACCGTCCCATCTTGAAAGTAGTGCAAGTTGGCCTAATGATGTCAACCGTCACTAGCTAAAAGTAGCGCCAGCCAGTTAGCCTACTGATGACTGATGTCAACGTTAACGTAATGTAAAACTCCTGAAAATGCCGTAATCAAAAGACACTGATTTGTTGTTTGCGACAATTTCCCCTAGTCTTAAAAAACCCTCTGCAAAATGTAATACCTAGAGCAAATTTACAGTAAATTTAAGACAATTTATGGCCTTAATTTCACACAAAAAAAGTAAGACTTTTTAAGACTTTTTAAGGACCCGCGGGAACCATCAGCCAAGACAAAACGAGGAGCTTGTAACTAAAAGAGTGGCTACTTCTGTCGCGAGGACGTGGTTTGGGTATGAAAAGTCTGACACGGACCAGAAAACCGTACTTCGCAAAGTATGCCGCAGACCGGTCCCCTCAGACTCAAACACCACTATCCTCTTTTACCACCTGCGCAAGAATTATGTCAAACAGTGTGATGTATTTATTTTGTTTGCGGCACTTTGGTTGTTTTCATATAATGCTGCTATAATTCAAGCTTGAAGGAGTGTTTTTTTACTTGTTATATTATATTTTATCTATTTTTGGGAGCCTTATTTTGCTGCTATAGTTTAAACTTGAAAGTGTTCCATGTTGACATTTGGAATTCTAAATACCAATATTTATGTTAGGCCTGTATTCATTTTTGTTTGCTGCTACAATTCAAACAGTTATACTGTTGGAGTATTATATGGTTGGTTTTGATATTTTTGACCATATTCCCATTTTAGGCCTATATTTTGTTAGTCACCTTTTTATACTTATACATTAATATTTTATATTTTGTTACATGCTTAGTTGAAACAAAAGGTTCTAAATAAAAGGAGAAAAATGATCATGAGTAAGTTACCTTTATTTGTCGAGTATATGATTCAAAATGTAATACGAAATGGGCCTTTCCATGTGGTCATTTCATATCAACTATTTATTCATTGAATTTACAGAAAATGTGCTATATCGTGATCGGGATAATGAATGACCTATGTCGGGATATGATATTTTGGTCATATCGCACAACTCTATAGTTGAGCGCTGCATATAGCACTCACCAAATAAAAAGGGAGAATACCGGTCTGGGTGGCCAAACCGAATCTCCTGGCTTCACTGAAACATCCATTAACAATATAATTTGTTTAAATCACTTTGTTGGGCCGATACTGCCGAAGAGTTAAGCCATGAGCCAACAGCCGCAAACTTCCTCCACCCAATTCAAACTAACGCGGTTATCTTGATTTTTCACTTTTCTTTCAATAAACTTGGTTATGGCATTTGCATTTCTGAATTCCCAGACAGGGGTGGTTGAAATAGTGTCGTGAGCTGGGTTTGCACAGCTCGTTTTCATTTCTCACAGCAACGGTGATAGTAACACCTTGATGGTGCCTTTTCAAATACCTGTGCATGTTAAACTGCTGTACATAGACGCGGAGAGCCCTCTCCGTACCCGGAGAGCCTGTCGGAGGACCTATTGGACCTATTGGTCGACGCAACGGAGAAGGCAAGGGCTGTGATTAGTCCTCTAACAAAATCTTTTCCGGAATCACTTCTCCGGTTTGACTTTGCACCTTAATTACTTTTTACATTGTTTACTTTGCACCTTAAGGACCAATAAAACTCCAAATAGGATTTGAAAGCTTTGCAAGTTTATTTACAACACTTCTTACTTGGTTTGTCGTCAACAAATAAGATCGATCGGGCGGCGAATTGCATTGCGTATCCGACATGCCGACAGAGAGAAGCTGAGGGGTCTCCGTAGTGACGGCGTCGGATTACGGAGTCAGAGTAGTATACTTTGGCCAAACGGTCCGGGGGGAACTCCGACTTTTACTATTAATGCTATGGAAGCCACGTTTACGCATCGCGGTCCACCTCTGTAACCACCCCGAAGTGCCTGTACCCTGGCGGTTCGGTACAAATACGTGTATCATTACACCCCTAGTATACAGTAATTCATTTAGTTTGGCCAGTGGCAATGATTGGGGGGCTTGGGATAAATGGGTAGGAGGTTCTAATGAAAAATAATAGAATAAAAAATAAGAAACTAACGTGAACAGTTCATTTTCTGGGACTTTGAACTTTTTAAAAAATTCAGAAGAGTTAATTTTGAACTGTGTGAACTGAACTTTGAGCTAGTGCTTGTGCAGTATGAACTTGCACAACACTGAAGCCTATACCCCTAAGCTCACCTTCAAGCTGGTGTGAACAATGTAAACATGCACACCATTTAAAAAAATAACAATGGTCGGAAAAAAATGAAGTTAAACAAATAGCTAAAGTGATGAAGTATGAATACATTTTAGATAGAGAGTGTGTGTGGTGTGTGTGTGTGGGGGGTGGGTAACTTGGAAAGGTATGTTATTGACCTTATTCCTTTACATCTAATCAACAGTTAATCAATATAGGCTCACAAAATGATTTTGCTTATATCATTGGACTCCTTTGAGTCTCAGCTTTCCTATGGTGTATATTGTGTGTAGATAGCATGTTTTGCAAGATCGGATTGGTAATTTCGAGACCAACTATAGACTAAAATTGGCCAAATTAACCAAATTCCTGCCATAAACGTATATTGCCAGAAAAACGATCAATCCTGTTCTTCTGCAATGGCAAATACACACCTAAACGCAACATCATTTTTTAACAATGACGTTATCTGGTATACAAGGAACCTCTCATCTATCTCCAACACACAAACCTCACAAGGTCTGTGTAAGGAACACAATGACCGCAACAGAAAATTGGTCTTCAATGAGATTACATTTTGTGTACCCAACACACAAAATTGGCATGTAAAAGACCAATCGTGAGCACCATTAACAGCTGAATACGACCTAATTGACTTAATAACTGCACACGTGCAGGTACACAACCAAAGAAAATGTATGTTTGGTACATGAGCTAAAATAAAAATAATGCATGCATTAAATTAGGTTAAATGTATACAACTTCGCCTTGAAATAGTTTTACAGGAACTTGATACATCATGAATCAAATCTCCTTACACAGATGGCCCTCCCTCGCCCCTTACTTCAAAAACAACAATCCAAAAATAAAGATCCATGGCGGGTGTGGCAGTGCATCCACCAACTAGCAACAGCACGACGGCCAACGCCGACGCCTCACTGGCAGAGGAACTGAACTGCTTCTTTTCCCGCTTCGAGGTAAAACCAGAAGATCTCTTCACCATTCTCTCACCAGCCCTTAACAACAATAAGGACTGGCCAGACTGACCAGTCCGGCGGGGGTAGCTCGGCGGCAGTCCAGCTCCGGGAGTACAATCCCTTTCTTCTCCACGTCTCCTCCGGACTGCCGCGGAAGCTTCAGCGGCAGTACGGCAGAGAAAGGGATTGTATTCACGGAGCTTAGCTGCAGGGCTGCCACCGAGTTACCCCCACCGGACCTGCTCATCCGCTGGTCCACAAAATCTTAGCTATGCTCTGATTGGAGGGGAGTGGGGAAGTGGGAGGTATTATTCAACTGTGCCCCCTTCCTACGTAGGAGGGGCGCCGAAACTGACTTGCTTGTTTGGTAACTGTAGGCGGGGTACTTTCAGAAATGCATATCTCACTCAAAAAATCATGACTTTTTTCAAAGTTTGTATGCGTGTGGGAGCACCAGAGACCCAAAACACCCCAAATCCCAGGAAAAGTGTTGTTTTCATAATAAGTCCCCTATAAATAAAAAGTTATGTTTTTTTCATTCCGTTAATTACTTTTTATCTATTATACACTAATAGATAAAAATGTCAGTTAAGATGTGTAAAGTTATGTTAAATTGCCATTTCTGTATTATAAATGAACATTTTAGCCACCAAAAAAATATTTTGGCCACCAAGATTTGGAGCTTGATTGCCCCTGGGGAAAGTACTTAAAAATATTAGTGTCTATCCCTTCAAAGTATGTGTAAATAAAAACTATCTAGAGTAGCACTTATACTACCAATAGCATGCTAGCAGCCGTCACCCCAGCTACTGGAGAAGCTCCAGTAGCTCCACAAGAAAGAACCTTACCTTAAGACCCGTGTCAATAGCTCAGGGTTTATTAAAGTAAACAGATGATATTCCAACGTAGGCGTCGTAGAAATATTAATCATAACTATAAAATACAATTACCGTACATACAAATTGAATCAACCATGTTAAACAATTACTGTTGACATTGAAATTAATTGTATACATTCTCCCTGTACCTAGATACCTCCCTTCCTCTCTCTGACTGGGAGCTATTAAGATAGTTTGTAATGGCATTTGCAGAAGTCTGATAGACTTTTGGCAATGTTGTGTAGATTCTATTTATTAGGGGTCCAAGCCAACAGGTTGGATCCCTATTGTTTTTGTAAGGATTTTTCTTATTTTTATACTGCCTCCCCCTAGAAGTTGTACCACAGCCCAAACCGTAAATGGTGCCGACACGCCAATTGCATGACTAGATCCAGGTCCGGCACCGCTACTCAGATAACCAAATCCAGAAATGCCGGCCACTAGGTGGCGCTATACCAAGGAATACGCGTTTGGGGCTATAACTCCCACACCGAACCTCCCACATTCAAAAACTTGTACCCACATATGCACTGGAGTTTGCTGCATCTTTTGGCCTAGGCCACGCCCATTTGCGTCAATGAATATTTTTCGCAATATCGCGAAAACCGCAAAACTGTTTTTTCGCTACTCCTCCCACATTTCTTGACCAATTGACACAAAACTTTGCACACGGCATCTTCAGACGCACACGCAAAGAAATCATAGACACTTTTTTGATCCGACCTTCGACGACGAAACGGTAGCGTTTTGAATATTTGTTTATTAGCTAAATTAGATGTGAAAAATCAAAAATCCAAAGAAATCCAGAATTATACATCGGATCGAGTCCAAATTTTACAGACATGTCGGTGCTAACCTTAATGACGTTCGATAAAAATATCGGAACATTTCGCCATTAGGGGCCGCAAAAACGCTACACTGACTTCTCGCTACTCCTACCACAGTCAAATCCTTTGTATCCACAGGTTCAGGGTAGCGTTTTGAACACATGCTTCGCGTTGTGCTGGCGAAATGCACATTTCTTGTCGCGTTGTGCCGGCGAAATGCACACTTCTTGGACCCCTGCATAACTGCTTGCAGTTCTAGTCTTTTATTCTTTTTTATCCTGTTGATAACAAACGTCTCTCTCTTAGATTGCACCATCTTTCCCCGTCTTCGTTTAATGCGACTGCATGACCTTCTCTCACATGATCAGGAGATTGTGGATTTCACTGCCTCTTCAGTTAGAACTAGGGCTGGGCGTTTGATCCAATTTTTATCGCGATTTTGATTATAGCGTCAAACAGTCACAAAACTAATATAAAGTTTTTAATATTTATTTTTTCTTTTTTATTCTCATTAGCGAAATTTCCAAGTTCTCAGTGTTTTTTGGGAGAGACATGCTGAATAAATACATCATGTTTTCAAACTCAAAAATAATCGTTTGAATAATGGTGATTTCAATATTGACCAAAATAATCGTGATTATGATTTTTTCCATAATCGGGCAGCCCTAGTTAGAACCACTCATGTTGATATCGCTGCATGGTCTCTGTCCAGACAACGCAGCAACATCTCTACCCAAGTCCCGCCTTGGAACCACCTGATTGCATTTACATCAGAATGAAACCGCCAATGTGTGTAGGGTCCGGGAGGGTAAATTGGAGTGCTAGCTCAAGCGGGCGATTAACCTCAGGCAGTCTAAACGTGCGGACCATGCTGGGAAACAGGCGTGCATAAGACGGGCATCTATGGCATTGTAAAAACGTCTTGTGTTGCAGCCTTGTTTGCAGACAATTACACTTCCCCCATAGTGTATTGCAGTATACCTTGGCTTCTCCCGCCAATCCTAAACTCTCCACGATGGTCACTTCCACTCACCTTTGTATTCACTACCCACAATGCAAATGTTTCCCTATAAGAATCTTGTTCATCCATTGTCTCACTGAATGTATCCTTGGTAACTTTGCTGTCTGTCCCATGATCATGCTTCAATATTAAATCAAATATTTTTCAGTGGCAGAAGGACCCCCATGATCATGCTCCAATAATAAATCAAATATTTTTCACCCCCGTTAAGTTGTTTATCTACAAGTGTATCTGTTGGGAGTCTTACCTCCTCTGGGCAAGGTTCTGGTCGTGGCAACCTCTTCCCTTCGTCCAGAATGGTCACCAATCGGGTGACGGTCATCTGACCATGAGTCTTGCCCATCATTTTGAGGAACAGCTGTTGAGGGGAGGAGAAGTGCGGCGGGGAGAGTAAAAGAAAAGGTCTAGTTAAAGTGTTGTTTCTTTTTCTTTTTTTTACCCACCGTCCACCATTGGGGGGACTCTTGGGGGACTCTGCTATTTTTTAATTTTCATTTAATACATTCATACGTTGTCAAGGATTAAACAACAAAACCAAAATTAGAGCTCTCATACAGAGTCACCTCAATCCTACAAACAGACAGACACAAACAAAAACAAAACCAGTCTATTTAGTTAAAAATAAATATAAATATCCGCAGCATCAGGAGTTGTTGTTGATGTACATGTTTGAGGCATACTTTTACAAGTACAACTAACAGATTATGTCAGCATGTCAAGAACTTCTTGCCGACTGACTGCAGCCCACCGAGACAAAGTTGTTAATTTTTACCATTCTTATCTGCAATGTGTGATTCTATCATAAAAGTATGTTTGAGAAAGTGCTTAAATCAATTTATAAGTAAATATAAATATTATCCCAACAAAATTGTTACATTATTTATGAATGTATTTTCTTCCTCAAGATCTCCCAATAGTACATTCGTTAAATCCAGTTTTAAGGTTGTATTGCTGTTAGAATACAGTTGCTGGAGTTGTATCCACAAACTTGCCACTGTGGGACAGTACCAGAAGAGATGAGTTGATGATTCACTTTCCTGTTCACAAAACCTACCAAGGTCAGATGGCTCAAATTTGTTAGAATTATAATTATTAATTAATTTAATAATTATAATTAATTTGAATTGAAAGTATCTTGAAGAAAGGTCAAGTGATGTTTTATATATTGGTCTAAAGACGTGTTTCCATGGAATTGGTCAATCTAACCGATCCTCCCGTGTTGTGTGTACTCTGTATGGGAGAGCCAGAAGCGAGTTTGAAATCATGTAAAAATGTAATGTACTTTTATTTTATTAACCAATTTAGATTTTTTTATATATGGCACACACTAATGTTTTTGGAAGACCCTCCTTGATTTTTTTTCTTCCAATTTGTGGGAAGGGATGCAGTCAGCTGGTTCAAATTGTGGATGGAATAGATGTTTCCATAGATCTTGACAAATTGACAGTATATCATACTATTTCCATCATCACACACAATGTCCTTTAAAAAATACAATTTTCTTTTCAAACATTATCTTCCAAAAGAAAGGTTTTCCTTGGATTAAGATGTTAGCATTAAACCATATAATTTGATGGAAAATGTCTTCTTTCATCTGGTGGGTAATACTGATACTAGGGCTGGGCGATATGACGATATCATACCGTGGACGATATGAAAGTGTCTACTGGGAGAGATTTGGCCATATCGTTTATACCGAGAGAGAAAAAAAAAAAAGAAAAAAAAAAAAATGATATTGCACTGCACTGACTGAAGCAAGGCAGGTGTGAGACTCACCTGTTAACTTGAAAAAAATTCTCATTTGTATTGAAGAAACAGTTCTATTTTTACCACCAGCTATTTGCACAGCACATAACTTTATTTTATAAGTGTATAATTAGTATTTAAAATATTTGTGTGATGCTGTGATTTTTATTTTATATTACACTGCACTGACTGACAGCCAGGCAGGTGTGAAGCACACCTTTAAAAAAAACAGTTAAATGTTTACAAGATGTTTGCACTATATGACACTGCAGTTAATGACAGATTGTTCGCTACTTACTCCTTTGTAAGCATGGAAATTCAAGTTCAAAATAAAAGAAAAAACTGATCAAATGTGAAGTATGGTTATTTTAAGCCATTTATTATTTTAATTTACTTCAAAAATACCATATCGTGATATATATCCATATCGTGATATAAATGTACTCATATCGTGATATAAGATTTTGTCCATATCGCCCAGCCCTAACGCAGGCACAGATATGAGAGAGCCTACCAGTATTCCGTTGTCAGTTAGATTCTCGGTCTTTTAAAGTTAGAGTTTGGGTTGATTCGGAGTTAGAGCTACCTTAGCCCATGCATGTCAGAGCAGCCAACTTGGTTCCCTTGTTGCAGCCCTGGTGTTGCACCTCTCGTTCCTCTTTTGACAACAAGTAGACTCACAAATTTTGAACTGGAATTACCACATTAAAATGAAGGGCTTTTATTTTAAACAGACACACTAAAGATTGGGAGCCTTTCAGAAACTTCTTACTAAGCAAGGACTACAATAATTTGCCGGTAAATAGTGCTACACCAGTCAGCCTATTATCCAAACCTCTGGCTAAACACGGACCATGAGCAAACTAACCATAGGGATATTTGTTCTGGCACTAAATTTATATTTCTTGCATTTTGCGCTTACAGCATTCAGGAGCGAGGCTTTATTCAGCCTACACCGACATCATCTCATTAATATTTAATAATACAAATAGGACAGTTCACTCAGGCACTCAGGGATCTTCAATTGAAAAAAATTGAATATAAAACCCAAGCTCGACTTTACAAGCCTAACATTTAATTATCTTTAATATTGTCTACGGGGTATTATGTTTGTCTTTGGTGCAAGGGAATATCGGTTGGAGATGGTTATGATTGACGGTTTCTGTCGTTCAAAATGTTTGGTTCATGTTGGGTTCTGTTCTTTGTTTTGGGGGATGACTCAAGACCAAATAGATGACCGTTACTAACTGACGACAGGACGGCGATGTAGACTGACGCGGTAGGTTATGGCCTCGGGGAAGGAAATCATTCCTAGGCAGATCCTGATGTGTGCCGACGGATATCCAAATAAAAGGCTCTCCGGTGGAGTGTGCGGCGTATGGGACATAGGTTCAACACGAAAAGAGCACTTTGTCTCCAAGTCATCGCTATGATTCACGGTATAGCAAGCCACCCTCTACAGCATTGTTTCTCAACGGGGGCGGTACCGCCCCCTGGAGGGCGTTCGCACAACCTAGGGGGGGCGCTGGGAACGTGATTCCATTTCTGAGGGGGGATTTTAGAATTTCATTGTTCATTGTTCCCACACAACACATCCAAACATGGCTAGCAAGGAAAAAATATCAAATTTTGTTTCATAGCCCGTTTTCCTCCTTCCTCTTGCTGTTGTTCAGTTCCAGCTGCTCTGAGCGTAGTCACCACGAAAAGGCATTTCAAATGCAAAATATATAGGCCTAATTAGGCCTCGGCTCTGCGATCTGTTTTCGCGGTGTCCGCGTTGCCCGGGCCGCGGTACCCAGGCCATTCTTTCATTCGTTCAAGGGGCACGGCGGGAGTCGCGGGAGTGGTCCCGGTACCCAAGGTCACGGTGCCCGGGCCGCAGGGTGCCGCGGCCGGGGCACGACGGGAGTCGTGGCGGCCGGGAGTCACGGGAGTGCCTGCACCGCGGTCACGGTGAATGAATGTTCAGTCCAACCATTTCTTCCTCAACTCTTCTTTCTTTCAATATTTGCACCAAAACCGACTCAGAGGGCATTCATTGCTATTAGTGACCAACGCAAAATCAATGAAAAACGATAAATTGAAACCTTTAAGAGGCAGTATAACACGAGTGTGAGTGGGGTTGTTATTTTTTTTTTAATTATTATTGGGGGGGGGCGCCAGAGGATCAGGGTAAGGTCAGGGGGGCGTTTGCTCAAAAAAGGTTGGGAACCACTGCTCTACAGTATGCTGCAGCCCTGTGGTCAGCCTTACCCTTGGCATAGAGACAAAGCACACAGCCGATGAACAGACATAGAAGCCATCCCATAATAATTATCCCAATGAAAAAGTTGAAAGGATACCGTGAATTCATGTTTATGTCCCTAGTATGTTCTCATAAGGTACTAACTAAGGTGAAACGTGAACCCGACCCGATCTAGTCACCCGTCACATTAAGGCTGATGCAGTGTGTCTAAAACTAAATATTTGATGGTGGTCAGGTTGCGTTTTCACAGGAGAGACGTGTTTGCACTAGTTTCGTTGACAGTGAGGCGTGTTTTTTTTCTTCTTACTACTCTGCTGTCTCTGTATTTTATTTATTTATCGATTCACAGTAGTTGCCAGATGTTGGATCATTCTCCGACAATACATGGCAACCACTCCTAGATTGGTGCAAGATTCAAACAAAGTACATTTTCTCAAATACGATTAGTCTCATAAACGTCCTCGACACGCTTTGGACGTACCAATAATTAGGCGTGATAAAGCCTATCTCTTCCCCTTCCTTGGTAAACCGAAACCTAGCCGAGCGGTAAAGGCAGTATGTTTTTAAGTGCCCACATACAAACCTTGAAAATATGTGAGCTTTGTAAAAACCCAAGGTGAACTGAATATGACTTAAGAGATGAACCTAGTAATAACACAAGGTGAACTGAACATGTCCAAAGAGGTGAACCTAATAAAACCACAAGGTTAACTGAACATGACTAATTAGTAAAAACACAAGCAGATAGTGTACTGACCGCCATGGGACTGGAGTGGGGGTCGCAATACGTGATGAGCTCGTACAGGGTCATGCCGAAGGACCACACGTCAGACGCCAGGAAGAACTTACGCTGGAGCAGACACTCTGGGGCATACCTGACACACACACACACACACACACACACACACACACACACACACACACACACACACACACACACACACACACACACACACACACACACACACACACACACACACACACACACACACAACTCACATCTAAACATTTAAAGCGCTGGTGCAAGGACTTCACCAGGGACCCGGAAGCCAATATTCCATGCAGAAAATGCCGCAATCACAAAGATTTCATCTTTTAGGCAGGCTTTTATTTTACAGCACGTGTTTTTATTTCTGTAGGTGGGTTTTATTTTCTGCATTAAATATATCAGCTATACTGAACTATTACTGTTATTTCTCACTTACTTATTATTTGATAAAAAATATATAGCTTTTATGGGGTTGATTACACCTGTTGACCTACAAAGCAATGTGACTTTGTTTGAAAACTGCTTCATTTATACACACTACTACTACATTTTACTACTACTTTACTGTGGAGCGGGGAAACTCACCAGAAGACGGGGCTGTCGTGGTCGTCATTGACCTTGTAGTATGTCTTGTTCTCCTTGATGCTCTTTGTGAGGCCGAAGTCTCCGATCTTCACCGTCGACTCGTTCTCCACCAGCACGTTACGCGCCGCAAGATCCCGGTGGATGTAGTTCTGCCGGCCCAGGTACTCCATCCCCTGGAGAAGCAGGTACAGACACGCACGCACAGACACCCGCTCACATAATAATATTTTGACAGTAGCGAAGGGCGTAGGTAAACAACACAGATCCTAAATTACATCCCATGTGAGCGAGGTTCAGACTGCAGCACTGTGTGTCTGGCGTATGACAGTCCCAACAGTGTGGGTACCTTGCAGATCTGCACGGCGTAGCTAATCAGGTCATTGATGGTCTTGTTCCGATGGCGGGGCAGGTAGTCCTTCAGACTGCCTTCAGGAAGGTACTCCATGATAAGCTTGATTGCCGGGCTTCCTACACACACACACACACACACACACACACACACACACACAATGACCATGTATATTAATATTAAAGGGGACATATTATGAAAACAACACTTTTCCTGGGATTTGGGGTGTTGTTTTGGGTCTCTGGTGCTCCTACACGCATACAAACTTTGAAAAAAGTCTGTACATGATTTTTTGAGTGAGATATGCATTTCTGAAAGTAGCCCGCCTACAGTTACCAAACGAGCGGGTCAGTTTCGGCACCTCCTCCTACGTAGGAAGGGGGCACACTTGAATATTACCTCCAACTACCCCACACGCCTCCAATCAGAGCATAGCTAAGATTTTGTGTAACAGCGGACGAGCAGCCCCGGCGGGGGGGAACTCGGCAGCAGCCCGCCAGCTCAGCTCCCGGAGTGCAATCCCTTTCTCCTCCATGTGGCGGTTCATGGACTTCAGAGAGTCAAGGCCAAAGTTCCTTTCCCCCAATTCTTCTCAACCATGGCTGAGATATCCCCACTACGAGTCTTTACTTGTTGTGGAAGTCTTTATGATTCATAATATCATCTGAGGCGCACATAGCGCTTGGCCGTGATGTTAGATATAATACGAAATAAATACCCATAGATATTATTATTATTATTATATTATATTATATTATATAGAAATAGAGTCCGCAAACGGCAACAATCCCTTCTCCTCCATGCTGTGGTTCAGTTTGATAGCTCATTGGTCAATGGGCAGCAGCTCATTTGCATTAAGTTACAGACACCAGAAACAGCGCATTCTGAAGGGACTGAAACGGAGGGGAATAGCGGTAGAGAGTTTTCTTTTCTTCCTAAAAGCTGTTTCCAGCAAACAGCTTCTAAAACATGTTTTCTGGAACTCAACTACTACCGTCAGGTCCATAAATATTGGGACATCGACACAATTCAAATCTTTTTGGCTCTATACACCACAACAATGGATTTGAAATGAAACGAACAAGATGTGCTTTAACTGCAGACTTCCCAGCTTTAATTTTAGGGTATTTACATCCAAATCAGGTCAACGGTGTAGGAATTACAACAGTTTGTATATGTGCCTCCCACTTTTTAAGGGACCGAAAGTAATGGGACAATTGGCTGATCAGCTGTTCCAAGGCTTGGTGTGTGTTAGGTACGGCCACACCAACCGCGTTACCCGCGTAAGACGCGTATAAAATCGGCAATTTTTCCATAGGGAACCATTGGTTTACGCGCGTATGAGCTGCGTAGATGCGTTACATGCGCTAAAGCAACATTTTAGCCGCATTAGCCGCGTATGAGCTGCGTATATATATGGCAAGCCATCCCCGCCAGAAAACGGCATCATTTAGACGCGTATCACCTTCATTACGCCGTAAAAAACGCCGTAAAATGTAGAAAAACGCCGTAAAATACGCCGTCATGCGCAAAAAAGCGCCGCTTTTTACGCCGCAATTGAGCCTTTCAAGAGCACGCGTAAAAAGCGCAGTTTTGAACATCAAGCCGCGCGTAAAATACGGCGCTTTTGTGCACATCACAACGCCGTAAAATACGGCGTTTCTCTAGTATGCTAATAATCTCCGCCCTTTTTGTCTCTCAGCCAATGCATTTGAAGTGTCTGCGCCCAATCGCTGAACAAGACAAGCAGACCAAATCAGTTCAACACAGATCTCCTCTCATTTGGCGTTAGTTGTAGCGTCATATTCATATAGATATATTTATTAGTAAATGCAGTTTCAACGTTGTGATAACCGTGGGCCAATCGATAGAGACGCTTGCTATGTAGGGAAGAGGTTGTCGGATCGAATCCATTTATTGTCAGATTTGTGCTTTTGTCAGATGGTCACGCTTTTATGATCGCAATGCTTTTTAGTCCGCAAGCCAGACCTCCTGTGTTATAAGTTCCAAATTCAGTGCCTTTTTAGTCAGCCAGCCAGATCATCTAGGTGTCTTGTTACACGCTTTATAAGTTAATTATATTTAAATTATTACAGCCATGGAGCCTTTATTTTCGCGGAGTTATCGTAACATCCTCGCTTGTTCAATCGATATTAATACAAAGTGGAAAGGAGTGAGAGGGAGCCGTAGAGAGAGACACTGATGAACTGGGGAGCCATGCTCTAACAACGTTCAGAGGCTTGTAAACAGTCTACTGAGTCTGACACGGTGCTTAAATGGGCTCTGGAGACGCAGGAATGTTGTTGGATTCAACTATTTGTGCATGGAAGCAAAAAAATATCTCCCCATCAAGGCCAACAGCAGAGTAGCCTACGAAAAGAATAGACTGATATGAATGCTTCAAATATTAAAACCCGATTGATTAGGCCTATACCGACATAATATCAGTCCTAATCCTGAATGCACCGTGCGTACATTTTTCACGGCATTTTCCCCCAGACAGACAGACAGACAGACAGACAGACAGACAGACAGACACTTTATTTACCCAAAACTAACTTTCATAATCCAGCAGGTTACACAATACAAATAACTCTTACACAAATACAGACAGCCTATACAGTAGGCTAATACAGCGCCCACCTCAACAAAAGGTAAAATGTAAAAAGAAGATATAAGCTACATTTAAAATACAGATGCTGTAGCCTACATACAAATACAGATGCCACATGAAATATGAAAATAGGATGCAATGTATAAATATGCAAAACTAGGATATAACTAGGCTATAATGAGAATACTCGGTTACAGCTGTGCAATGACTATCCAAAATTAAATTAGTTTTATGGAAAGATTTTTGTCTATAGAATGATCTAGTCACTTTACTGCCACACATTGTGTGTGTCAGTAAAGTGATAGAATATAGGAGGTAGGAGAATCCGTGTATGGTTCGTTGAATATTACGATTTAAAACAAAATCAGAAAAAACAATTAACAGGATTGTTTTTAGTTTTTTCTGATTTGGTTTTGAAACTGAAAAAGGGCAAAAGGAATAAACAAATAAACGGCATTTGTGTTTCTGTGTTTTGGTTTTTTAAACCCGAAACAGAAAAACAAAAATAGATACATGCATAGTTATAGGCTACACCAGAAGGCAGAACGCAGCGAAGAAAAAAGAGCCAACCACCTTAACCAGCAATAGACTGTCTAATTATATTTAGCCTTAGTTATGGCCGCACTTGAACCTCATGGTGATTTTATTCGTGAACTAGGCTATTTGACACTGGAAAGACACACGACGCGATCAGTATACCGCTCTAAAGCAATCTAGTGCCTCGAAGTGCTCCGTTATGACGGTGAGGAGGTTCTGTGTGGAGCACAACCTTCAAAGAAGAATTCTAGTATCCGATTTAGTTTCAGATAGTCCACTCGCAGACTGGTCGCCGGCTCCCATGGGAAACAATAAAGCTGGCCATTGTAGAATGCGAGATACTCGATGGAACGTTTGAAACGTCTTTATATGTATTTTTAATCATCTCATCTTCGTCCGCTTATCCGGGGTCGGGTCACGGGGGGAGCAGCTCAAGTAGGGGGCTCCAGACTTCCCTTTCCCGGGCCACATTGACCAGCTCTGACGGGGGGATCCCGAGGCGTTCCCAGGCCAGTGTTGAGATATAATCTCTCCACGTGCCTGAAACACCTCCCAAGGAAGGCGCCCAGTGGGCATCCTTACCAGATACCCGAACCACCTCAGCTGACTCCTTTCCAAGTAAAGGAGCAGCGGCTCTAATCCGAGTTCCTCACGGATGGCTGAGCTTCTCAACCTATCCCTAAGGGAGACGCCAGCCACCCTTCTGAGAAAACTCATCTCGGCCGCTTGTACCCTCGATCTCGTCCTTTCGGTCATCACCCAACCCTCATGACCATAGGTGAGGATAGGAACGAAGATCGACCGGTAGATCGAGAGCTTTGCCTTGCGGCTCAGCTCTCTTTTCCCAACAACGGTGCGGTAAAACGAACGCAATACCGCCCCCGCTGCTCCGATTCTCCAGCCAATCTCACGCTCCATAGTACCCTCACTCGCGAACAAGACCACGAGGTACTTGAACTCCTTCACTTGTGCTAAGGACTCATTTCCTACCCGGAGTAAGCAATCCACCTGTTTCCTGCTAAGAGTCATGGCCTCAGATTTAGCGGTGCTGATCCTCATCCCAGCCGCTTCACACTCGGCCGCCAGCCGATCCAGTGAGTGCTGAAGGTCACAGGCCGATGATGATCCAATGAGGACCACATCTTCTGCAAAAAGCAGTGACGAGATCCTCAGACCACCGAACTGCAACCCCTCCCCACCACGACTACGCCTCGATATCCTGTCCATGTATATCACAAACAAGATTGGTGACAAGGCGCAGCCCTGGCAGAGACCAGCACCCACTGAGAACGAAACTGACTGGCTGCCGAGGACGCGAATGTATTTTTATTTATTTTTTAGAACAACCTCTTGCCTACAGAGCAAGCGTCTCTATCGATTGGGCCACGGCCACGGTGACCACACTGTTGTAACTGGATTTACTAATATATATCTATATGACGCTACAACTAACAACAAATGAGAGGAGAACTCCTCAAAGCAGATCTGTCCTGGCTGAACTGATTTGGTCTGCTTCTCTTGTTCAGCGATTGGGCGCAAACACTTCAAATGCTGAGAGAAAAGAAGGGCGAAGATTATTAGCATACTAAAGAAACGCCGTATTTTACGGCGTTGTGATGTGCACAAAAGCGCCGTATTTTACGCGCGGTTTGATGTTCAAAACTGTGCTTTTTACGCGCGCTCTTGAAAGGCTTAATTGCGGCGTAGAAAGCGGCGCTTTTTGCGCATGACGGCGTAAAATACGGCGTTTTTCTACATTTTACGGCGTTTTTTACGGCGTAATAAAGGTGATACGCGTCTAAATGATGCCGTTTTCTGGAGGGGATGGCTTGCCATATTTTACAGTGTTTTTTACGGCGTAATGAAGGTGATACGCGTCTAAATGATGCAGTTTTCTGGCGGGGATGGCTTGCCATATATATACGCACCTAACGCACCTACGCGCCTACGCCCGGAGTTCAAAAAATTGAACTTTCAACGCTCCAGCGCGTGATGCTTAGCCGCGATAGCCAATCAGCGTGGAGCTTGACCCGACGTCACTGGCAGAGAGTAGTGACGCTTGCACAGAAGCATACGGCCGACATCTTTCTTTATTCTGGGTGGAAATAGTAACATAGTTACGCCATTAAATGCGTTTATGGAACAATTTTTAGCGAGAAATGTGCATTTTACTTTCATAATGTTCGCTCGGTGAATGTGAAGGATGTTTGGTTTGATAGTTATGACGAAGAGTGAGCGCTCCGTTCACTTGCATGGACAGAGTCTCTGGTTGCTAAGCAACCTCAACGTCTTGGCGGACTATTTCTCTGCTGAAAACACACCAGACACACCATGTGAAGTTATTTAACCCGATTATTGTTATTTATATCCGAGATTATTTAATCTAACCCGATCTAAACTCTATCATGCACCCAAACACGGCAGCGTTTGGGTTTCCTACCTCGGACTCCTAAATCCAGCGCAGCCACAAGCGCGTTAAGGTACGAACACACCAAACGTGTAACCCGCGTAAGATTTACGCGCGTAACGCAGCTAAAATGTTGCTTGATCATTGTGTGTCACAAAAATGGTTCAACGCGCCTAACGCGCCTGTGGCTGCGCTGGATTTAGGAGTCCGAGGAATGTGCAGAATTTCGTCGATTACGTACATTTTTCGTTGAGTAAACTAATTCAGTGTGCAATTAAACATTTTACCACACGGGGGCAATATTTAAAAAAAAAACAGGCCTGCTCGGTCACATGCGAGTCCGTGTATTTCAAATAAAGGTGATACGCGTCTAAATTATGCCGTTTTCTGGCGGGGATGGCTTGCCATATTTTACAGCGTTTTTTACGGCGTAATGAAGGTGATACGCGTCTAAATGATGCCGTTTTCTGGCGGGGATGGCTTGCCATATATATACGCACCTAACGCACCTACGCGCCTACGCCCTGATCAACACTACGAATGCTGGAAACACACCAGACACACCATGTGAAGTTATTTAACCCGATTATTGTTATTTATATCCGAGATTATTTAATCTAACCCGATCTAAGCTCTATCATGCACCCAAACACGGCAGCGTTTGGGTTTCCTACCTCGGACTCCTAAATCCAGCGCAGCCACAAGCGCGTTAAGGTACGAACACACCAAACGTGTAACCCGCGTAAGATTTACGCGCGTAACGCAGCTAAAATGTTGCTTGAGCATTGTGTGTCACAAAAATGGTTCAACGCGCCTAACGCGCCTGTGGCTGCGCTGGATTTAGGAGTCCGAGGTAGGAAACCCAAACGCTGCCGTGTTTGGGTGCATGATAGAGCTTAGATCGGGTTAGATTAAATAATCTCGGATATAAATAACAATAATCGGGTTAAATAATATAAGTGTCTGGTGTGTTTCCAGTGCACAAAAGCGCCGTATTTTACGCGCGGTTTGATGTTCAAAACTGTGCTTTTTACGCGCGCTCTTGAAAGGCTTAATTGCGGCGTAGAAAGCGGCGCTTTTTGCGCATGACGGCGTAAAATACGGCGTTTTTCTACATTTTACGGCGTTTTTTACGGCGTAATAAAGGTGATACGCGTCTAAATGATGCCGTTTTCTGGAGGGGATGGCTTGCCATATTTTACAGTGTTTTTTACGGCGTAATGAAGGTGATACGCGTCTAAATGATGCAGTTTTCTGGCGGGGATGGCTTGCCATATATATACGCACCTAACGCACCTACGCGCCTACGCCCTGATCAACACTACGAATGCTGGAAACACACCAGACACACCATGTGAAGTTATTTAACCCGATTATTGTTATTTATATCCGAGATTATTTAATCTAACCCGATCTAAGCTCTATCATGCACCCAAACACGGCAGCGTTTGGGTTTCCTACCTCGGACTCCTAAATCCAGCGCAGCCACAGGCGCGTTAAGGTACGAACACACCAAACGTGTAACCCGCGTAAGATTTACGCGCGTAACGCAGCTAAAATGTTGCTTGAGCATTGTGTGTCACAAAAATGGTTCAACGCGCCTAACGCGCCTGTGGCTGCGCTGGATTTAGGAGTCCGAGGTAGGAAACCCAAACGCCACCGTGTTTGGGTGCATGATAGAGTTTAGATCGGTTAGATTAAATAATCTCGGATATAAATAACAATAATCGGGTTAAATAATATAAGTGTCTGGTGTGTTTCCAGCATTCGTAGTGTTGATCAGCAGAGAAATAGTCCACCAAGACGTTGAGGTTGCTTAGCAACCAGAGACTCTGTCCATGCAAGTGAACGGAGCGTTCACTTTTCGTCATAACTATCAAACCAAACATCCTTCACATTCACCGAGCGAACATTATGAAAGTAAAATGCACATTTCTCGCTAAAAATGTTTCCATAAACGCATTTAATGGCGTAACTATGTTACTATTTCCACCCAGAATAAAGAAAGATGTCGGCCGTATGCTTCTGTGCAAGCGCCACTACTCTCTGCCAGTGACTTCGGGTCAAGCTCCACGCTGATTGGCTATCGCGGCTAAGCATCACGCGTTGGAGCGTTGAAAGTTCAATTTTTTGAACTCCGGGCGTAGGCGCGTAGGTGCGTTAGGTGCGTATATACGCAGCTCATACGCGGCTAAAATGTTGCTTTAGCGCATCTACGCAGCTCATACGCGCGTAAACCAATGGTTCCCTATGGAAAAATTGCCGATTTTATACGCGTCTTACGCGGGTAACGCGGTTGGTGTGGCCGTACCTTTAGGCGCGTTGAACCATTTTTGTGACACACAATGATCAAGCAACATTTTAGCTGTGTTACGCGCGTAAATCTTACGCGGGTTACGCGTTTGGTGTGTTCGTACCATAATCGATCGTTAAGAATTTCGTCGATTACGTACATTTTTCGTTGAGTAAACTAATTCAGTGTGCAATTAAACATTTTACCACACGGGGGCAATATTTAAAAAAAATAACAGGCCTGCTCGGTCACATGCGAGTCTGTATATTTCAAAAGTAATCATGAAGCGGACAAGGCCACGGCGAAGTCTGGTGTGGGACCACTATGACTTAAAAAATGACCTAGTTCTCCGTCGACACTGCAATGCTATGTTTAAGTACAATACGGCCACGACTCAAATGATGTACCACTTGAACAACGTGCATACGACCCTGGTTAGTGGCGGTGCTTCGTGCTCTCAGTCTCAACCTAGCATCGACTCGATGTTAGCACGGACACGGAGGAGCTGCGATTCACAAAGAGCCGAGACAATTACCCAAGGGATCTGCAAGTTCATTGAGATGGATATGCTTCCCTTAAGTATCGTTGAGGGCGAAGGTTTTCGAAAACTGATCAACTTATTGGAACCAGCATATGACGTACCATCACCAGACTGATAGAAACTCACTACGAAGAACGGAAGCAAGAGCTGCTAAAAGAATTGAGCACAACTGAAAGAGTTGCTCTAACCACGGACTGCTGGACCGCGTTAACAGCCGAGAGCTACATCACAATCACTTGCCACTACATCAGTGATGACACACACTCCAGTTGGCCATAAATGACGGATTTGCCATCTATCTATATCGGGTTATATCAGCGGCTAGTAAACTTGTTAGCCACTTCCATCACAGCACCGCAGCAACCAATGCACTGCAACAGAAACAGGAGCAAATGGGCCTCGCAACTTATCGGCTTATTCAGTCTTGTAAAACACGGTGGAACTCTGTGTGCGAGATGTTTGATCGGATTGACTAAGCTTCAAGATGCCAGGATCCAGGAGATGAAGGATGAGCACTGGCAGATGATGGAGGACACACAGCCTGTGCTGTCTGCACTTAAATGTGCCACCACGGTTATGTCTACAGAGAAAGACGTCTCCATCTCGAACACATATCCCATTACCTTCGGCCTCATCAATATCCACCTCGTGCGCAGTGAAGAAGACGGGCCCAGACACAGCGAATTCAAAGCAAAAGTGCGTTCCTCCCTCATCAAGCGAATGACTGTAAGCTAAACATTTTTATCTTAGTTTAAATGATTTTACATAATAAAAATAATTGCCTATTTAGATATTTTCTAATTGATTCCCCCATCATATATTTACAGGTTCAGTCTTATGAGTTTCTGTCATCCGCCCCCTACGGCTGGCCCGAATTATTCGAATACTCGTTCGGAAAATTAGTATTCAAAGCTTAAATCAATATTCGGAGCTTCGTTCTTTTTTTTTTTTTTTTCACGTACGTGACGTTACCAGAGCGAGGGAGGCAAACTATAAGCGTCAGCGACACCAAGCAGAGAAGCGAGAGAGGTGGAGGAAGAATAGATATCTTGTTTCCCTTTACTTTATAACACAACATTAGCGGGATCTCTGGAGGAAAAGTAATACTTAAAACCTTAGCTTAGTTGTTTGTTTACGTTCGCTGTACAGCGCCGGGCCAATCAACTGTGACTGGCTTGCTGCAGAGCGTGAGCGTCTTGGGAATACCCGGTGAATATAATGGATATAATATGGACACATAAGACAATCAATATTCGGTATTTGTTATGGATTTATTGTACAAATTTCCTGAAAAGATGCACGTTCCAGGATGAATTGAAAAGCTCCCGTAAGGGCTGAGATGGCAGAGAACAGCTGATTTGGAATGGAGCAACAGCTGTTCGCTTTCACGGGGGAAAACTAAGGAACTTCAACCTACTTAGGCCTACTAATTAACGTTCAAAAGCTATTAAATCTTCAACAAAATATGCAGATACTGTCAAAATCGGTTCCAGGGAGCATATAGGGATTATTAATGTTGTTTTTGATGGTGTTTTTCTCTGGAACAAGTATTCGAATATTCGCTCGGAAAAACCAACGAGTATTCGAAGCCTGAAAAATGGCATTCGGGCCAGCCCTAGCGCCCCCATGATCTCATCAATGCTGGACCCTCGCCACAAGCACCTGGGCTTTCTTAACTCAACACAAAGACCGGCTGCTAATGCGAAACTGGTTGAACTGGGAGCGGCAGCGGAGATCGGTAGGGCGGCTATCCCAGAGGCTGGGGGAGACGAGGAGCCTCCGTTGTCTGACACGGACAAGGAGAACGCAAACACTAGAGTCGCGGCCTCTCAGTCCCAGGTCTCTGCTATGGTACAACTTCTTGGGGAGAACAATGGGCCTACCTCTCAAGGCGAGGTTGGCATCGAAACAGAATTAAAGAACTTTCTGAGGGAGGCAACCCCACCCCTGGATTGCACCCCTACAGGCTGGTGGAAAGTTAATGAAACATGGTTCCCCCGCCTTGCCAAGTTAGCAAGGCGGTATCTGTGCATCACGGCAACGTCGGTCCCATCAGAGCGGGTGTTTTCGGCCGCTGGACTGACGGTCACCAGGCTGCGGTCGCGTCTGACCCCAGAGCAGGTCAACATGCTCCTCTTTCTCAACAAAAATCCTTAGACTGGTGCTGAAGTTGTGAGTTACTGGTTCTATTTCCAGAAGCTTTGTTACTAAGCCTAATTCATTGTTCTCGGCCTTCTTTCTCTGCCTTTTTTTTTATATTTTGCGTTACATTTGGCAAAACCTGTCCGAATTAAGTATAATTTATTTTTGTTTAAGTTATAACATGATTGTTTTTTATATATTATTATTGTTCATTGATTATTTTTTGTTATGTTGAGCACCGTCTTCGAGCTGCAGGCTCCGTTGCTCCGTTCTGCTTTAACTGAGTTGTTCTTCTCATAATAAAGATCCCAATGAGGAAAACACGCTGCTTTTGTATTTTCATTGCATTTTGAATATAGCATATAAATACTTAGCAATATCACATGAGAGGGAGTGCGTTGTATCAGCACGGCTGTGATTGTGCCGAATCTAATCTCACAGCCGTGCTGATATTCACTACAACAGCACGACCTCAAGTGTGATATTGCTTTTATACAACAGTACTACAAGCACCATTAATTTGTTAACATTTGTTTGTTTATTTAATGATTTATTTGGCACCGCCAACACAAATGGTTCCGCGACTGGGACTGAACTGTTGCCAAGCAACACACACACACTAGCTAGCAGAACATAAACAGCGGAGTGATACATGTATAGTTAAAAGTCCCGGTGCTGTTATACTTGGTCGGAACTAAATTTTAACGTAAAATATGTAAGGAATAATCACCGAGAGGCAGGGCAATAAACAGTTTGATATGGGAAAGGAACTGCTCATGATCCAAAGTATACCACCTAATCAGTGAAGCATGGTGGTGGTAGTTTGGTCATGTATGGCTGCCAATGCAGGGCTCAACAATAAGGATTGCCCGACGTCCCGGGGCAAGTAAAACGCCAAGTCGGGCTAGTAACTTTGACAACCCGCTTGCCCGTTCGGGCAAGTGGAGGACTCGAAGCAAAAAAAAAAAAAAAAAAAGATTGCGAGACTCCCGGCAGGTAGCGGGCACGCCGCAGACGAAGAACTAGGAGTACTGGAGGACTGCGTACGAGCTCAAGCGTAAGCAAACTTTTCAAGCATCCTGGGAGAAGGAGCTCCCCTGGGTTGTACTCAAGGATGTTGTGGAGGAATCACCAACCTTGTTCTGCAAGGTTTGCCTTAAGTTCCCGTCAACGGCGGATAAAAGCGGTTCGTTAAGCGGAACGTCAACTTTCAGAAAGCAGATGCTTGAGTGTCACGATAAAAGCAAGCAGCATCTTGCTTGCATGGCAGCTAAGCGGGCTGCTGATAACCCGTCCTCCGGTGCCTTGCCGGTTCTTTTTACTTAACAGAACGCGGAGGCAAATGTGGTTATCACAAAGCTGATAATATAAAGATAAAATATAACAATTTACCTGAATCTTTGTCGTTATTTGATAACCACTAATAAAAAAAAGTATTTATATTTGGGGCCAGTGAAAATTGACTTCGGGCAAGTAGAATTCAGACCCACTGGCCCGACCGGGCAAGTGGAAAAAAACCTTAGCGTTGAGCCCTGCAATGGAACTGGTTCCCTTGTATTTATTGATGATGTGATTGCTGACAAAAGCAGCAGGATGAATTCTGAAGTGTTTCGGGCAATATTATCTTCTCATATCCAGCCGAATGTTTCAGAACTCATTGGAGCATCACCAGGGATGAAACACAGCATCGGTTGATGTCTATGCGTTCAAGACTTCAAGCTGTAATTGACTGCAAAGTATTTGCAACCAAGTATTAAAAAGTGAAAGTTTGATTTATGATTGTTAATTTGTCCCATTACTTTTGGTCCCTTAAAAAGTGGGAAGCACATATACAAACTGTTGTAATTCCTACACCGTTCACCTTATTTGGATGTTAATACCCTCAAATTAAAGCTGAACGTCTGCAGTTAAAGCACATCTTGTGCGTTTTATTTCAAATCCATTGTGGTGGTGTATAGAGCCAAAAAGATTAGAATTGTGTCGATGTCCCAATATTTATGGACCTGATTGTATGTTAACTTCATGGGGAGACTCCATAATATATCTCCTTTAATACAGGGTGGGCTGTTCCTTTTTTTATGTGTATTCAGTTATTGATACTCTTACTACTTATTACATACTCCATCATTGCATGTGAATCAGGGTAGGAAATTTACTTCGAATTAGATTGTGTGTGCAAGCGAAGTATGAGTCTGTGTGCGGCTCACCCTCCTCCTGGCAGATGCCCTTGTACTTGACGATGTTCTCGTGATAGAGCTCCTTCAGGATCCCGATCTCCTTCCACAGGTTGTTGTTCTGCTCCTCTCGGTTCTCGGGCTTCAGGGACTTGACGGCCACCATCTCCCCGGTCCGGTCTCCGCGGGGGTCATAGCGGCACAGCTCCACCCTGCCGAAGTGACCCTGCACACACACACACACACACACACACACACACACACACACACACACACACACACACACACACACACACACACACACACACACACACACACACACACACACACACACACACACACACACACACACACACACCTCCACTGATAACCTAAACTACTAAACCTTTTCTTAGTAGTTAAGAGGAACGACGCGTTAGCCACATCTGCAGGGGCTTCACCAACAGGCTGCCTCTCACCTCTCCAAGGTCTCTGATCTTCCGGAGGAACCTCTTCTCAAAGCGTGTTGGATCCACTTCCTGCGTGGGTACCGGCTTGATGGACGGGTCTGTGGGAGAGAGGAGGAAGAACGCAATAAGGAATGACTCACATACTGACTCATCGCTTCAATTTCGCCATGCCCAAATTTTGAGGTAGAGTGCTCCTATGACTCATCACGTGACCACTTGGTCATATCAATATGGATCATTATAATGTCATTATTACCATGGCATTGGCAATATATACGAATACAACCATTCAATCCTGAATTTCATGGCTGGGATTAGTAAATTACTATTTTATCTCATCTTAATATGCAATAGGTTGCAGGGGGGAGCTGCAGTGACCCTTTCTGCCCAGTAGATGACAGAGTTGTGTAGACACGGGGCCCCAGCGTAAGGGGCGGGGACAGTCTTTACAAACACATTCCCTTAAGAAAACTTGTTGGCATATGCCAAGAACTATTCAATCTCTTGCCAGCATTTTTTTTTTATATTTTCACTGCACTCACACCACTCATTCTCTACCCTCTTCAGATTGTGGTTTGCAATACACCTCCTTGGGAAGCGTTGAAACATGCAAAGCAGCGAACCACTATGCATCTTCCTGCTCCATCTTGCCCAGATTATCGCTCTTAGTAGAAGGCCCTTTTTTACGTGCAATATCCACAACCCATTTTAACACTGTACTGCTTTGGTCTATTTTTAAAGCTTTCAGTTGAACGTGGCTTACAACTTCCGCCTTCCTGGTACGACAGATACTATATATTTCATCATTCCTCTTTTGTAGTGGTATTTCTCGGCTAGTGTTTTTTGTCGAGGCATGCAGGAGCCAAACACATTTTTCACCGTCATCTATGTTTCACTTATCTTCATCTAAGTATTTTTGTGCGCTGTGCAGTCGCGAATAGATGGAAAGGGGAATCGGTGTAAGTTGTCTAACTTGAGTTTTGCAATATTTGTTGCTACAATGTCTTACATTGATATGTACAATGATATGAGCTATCATCGTGACTGCATCATCATCACTGTAACAGCAGGATTCGATCTCCATCTAATCCTAGAGATATTTCCTTCACCCATTTAAAATTGGCTGCCCCCGCTGCATAGAAAATATTAAGTACATTTAAATGTTTGATTGATGATGCTTCCATCTCTGTGGCCATAACTGCAGAGTTCAGTCTTCACGTGCACTTTTGCACAACACCAGTCCATGCGCAGAAGCAATGCATAGCTTCTCTGACACTTGTAAATACAAAGTAGAGACCCAGAGAATCAACCCACACAAAGGGATACATACTCTGTTCCACCAGCATGTCCATGTCTCTGACGATGGCCCTGAAGAATGGTCTCATCTTGGGGTCATAGTTCATGCAGTGGGTCATCAGTTGAGCAAGCTCCTCGCAGTCCGGGGTGGCCAGCTGGCACTCGGCGCTGTAGAACTGCTCCTTCTGCTCGCACACACAAGTTATGGCATTTATTTTCACCTAACAATTCCATGTTTTACTTGTGTATCTCTATGTTAGTGGAATATATCGTTGTAAGGGATGTTCCGATCCGATCCACGGCATCGCTATCGGTCCGATATTGGCCCATTATGCTGTAACGGATATCGGAGGGGAGAAAGAAATATAATCCGATTCGTGCAGCGTGTCACCTCAGGCTCCGTGAATAGTGGGGAATAGCCCCACTATTCCCCACTATTCACTTCGCCTTTGGCGAATAATTGTTAATTATCACGTGACGTGATGAAAACATAATTTTGTCATTTTGCGATGAAAACAGAACTTTTAGTGGAGCATTTACCAAAGCTGCGAGTTCACATGCATGTGCGATAGTTGGCGTGTTAATGTGAGTGTGGAAGTGAGCGGCATGTACAATAACGAGTGAGTGCATGAGTGAATGCATGATTGTGAGTCTGTGAAGTGGCTTGGAGTGTAAGTGAGTGAGTCTGTGAGTGAGTGACTGAGGGACTAGGAGTTTGAGTAAGTGAGTGAGTATGAATGAGTGCATATGCTACCTACCTCCGTGAGCATCTTGTCCTTGAGGGGCACTTCTCCGTTGTAACAGATCTCCCACAGGGTGGTCCCGAAGCCCCACTTATCAGCCGCCACGCTCAGGTTGTTCACCGTCTTGATGCACTCTGGTGCGATCCACGGGATGCGGCCCACACACTCTGAAAGAGGAGGAGTGAGAGGAAGAGTACGAGGAGGAGGAGGGAGAGGAAGAGTACGAGGAGGGAAAATAAAAGGAGGAGTGAGATTAGAAGAAGGAGAGAGAAGAAAAGAGGATGAGGAGAGGAGGAAGGAAAGCACAGGGCCACAAAAATTATACCTTCGTTTTTTCCTAATAACCTTGGCTTTTTTCATTGAGCTACCATTATATGGCTGCCCATTCAGTTACTGGAGTTTGAGTTGTCCATAGCTCTTCAGAGGGCTTAGTTTAGGCAGTATCATATGATTTAGGCCTGCGAAGCCTTTGAACACCCAACAAATAAAATTGACTTTAAAAATGGATTCCTTTTAGTAACTTCTTACTGGCTTATTAGCTGGTCTTATACTTGTGAGCCTGTGGGAAAAGGCTGAGAGCTTTTTCTGTAGCTGTGAGATTGCCTGGTCACTAGCTGTGGTAAGGGTCTATTGGCTGATCTGAAGTGCTCCTAATTCTACCAACAATTAGGGTAAGCTGCTGTGAGCCCCACATGCTTTTTGTTTGTTTGTTTCCATTATGGTTATTTTGATATGACATATGAGATTCCCTTTTATCAATAGAGGCTTATTCCATTTGGTAGAAAGATCAACGATAACCATCTAATAGCAAGAAAAACATCTACTTTAAGCACTAACAATCTATTCTTTAAGTTCCATAGAGAAGACATCAAAGATTTGCTTATTGTAAAACTATTTTTGCACGTAACGAAGCTTTTATGCAGTATTATAATGTGTACACGGCTTGAAGTGAAATGCCATTTTTAAGAAAGAAGGTAAAACATAGTTGCAATGCAATAGAACATCCAAAAACTATGTCCTGGAAATGCTAAGTCCTGGAAATGCAATGAGCAGGGCTTACGGTGGCTGGCTTGGAGCCAGCCTCTTCCCACAAAAGCTGGACTTGAACTGAAATCCACAGGGTCATTGATCCAACAAAAACACACCCCAGCCTCGACCAGCCATCGAGCGCCTTCTCCCATTGGAGAGACGATCCAGTTAAACACAAACCTCCGTTTGAACTACAGGAAATATACCCACAAGGAGGATAGCCATCTGTGCAGAACCAGAAGCAAAACACTTAAGAATTAAACTAAAGCAGTTGGAGACTGAGAGGTGGGGGGAGGGATCTCAGCAGTAGCCTAGCATAAGTTATCAGGAATTATGGATTGGAACGTGGCAGAGAGAAGATAAAAATGTGTGGTGGTGAGAGAGAAAAATAGACAGAGACTAAGAGATCAAGGAAGAGAGTGAGTAAGGAAGCAAGCAAGATAGGGACCATGAGTGAGAGCGACAGATAAACAAACACAGAGAGAAAGAGTGAATGAGCAAGAGCGAACGAGCGAGAAGGACCAAGAGACAGAGTGAGAGACAGAGCGAGAGCGAGAGACAGCGAGAGACACAGCGAGACAGTGCGGGAGAGTGAGAGTGAGAGGATGCTGGGAACAGGGCATTGGGTGTAGGGTTGTGGGGAAGGCGTTCCCTGGGGGGAACTTGTGCTGGACATTCAGCTGCGGGGCCTTTCCACTCTATAATGGACCGGCAGAAACATGAGTCGTCCGCTCGAGGGGAACGCTAAAACCCAAGAGCCGACCTTGTCCTTACTCTGCATTCAACCACAATAACTTGTAAAAACTGATCTGATCGCTACGGTTAAATCTGGCGTTAAACAGTTACGCATCAGCCTACTGATTGTCTAAGAGGCTGCGAGATGCTTAAGTATATTTACAAAGTGCTATCGATTAAATGCAACAGAATGTAAAATGTTATCTTTCCACAACTCATCTTGCACAATGTTTATCAGAGATGAGTTTGCTTTATTGAGCGTGGTCATTTTCCCTGAAAGTCCTCATGTTATACACACGGAGACGAAGCATTTGATCGCAACCAAAGACAAGCAGCCCAGTAGAAGCTCACAGTGCTTGTGTGCGTCGGTCTTACCCTCTCTGGTGAGCACAGTGATGGGTATGCCCGGATCACTGAGCTTGATGAAAGGTCCTCCCTCGCTGGCATCCAGGCCGTCTCTGGCCAGCAAAATGTTCTTGGTGCACACGAAGCCATGGACCAGCTTCTTGTCCTCCTGCACACAAACAACAACAAGAGAGGGAGGGAGAGAGAGGGAAAGAAATTATTGATTGAACGGTGAATGCAAGAAAAGAAAGAAACAAGAACGATAGAAAATGAAGGAAAGGAAAAGCAAGAAAAAATGTAAAGAAAAATTAAATGGAAAAAAAGGAATGCAAAATAATGTCCTGCAGGTCAAAAATTAACGGGTGCTGTCCCTTGTCCATTATCTTATTAATATATAATAGCAGGCTTGTTGGACAAGTTACTCTGACAAGTTGGTCAGTGTGAATGTGCCAAGCAGCCTGCAGCTCACACACACAGCAAACGAACGCAAACATACATGCACGCACGCACATGCATACAGCATACACACACAAACACACACGCGCTGATGCAGACGTTTGGAGACAAAGGCAGCGCAGGACACCACATACACACATACCGCACACACATGCACACATGTGCACACATGTGCGCGGGGACGCAGAACGATCCCGCATCCCGCAATGTCTTGCAATATTGATATCTTCGCCCTCCCCCCTTCCGTCTGTTTTAAGGGCCCCGCCGTCGACAAACTCTCCCAGGTAAGACATTCTGTCTATAGACTGTAGAAATTGCGATCAAAGAAGTGAAGAGACAATTTCTCACGTTGACAACGCAACGGCAGGTCGATCATTTTATCATATAAAAAACATTAAATTCAAACATCGCGCCGACCGGCATATCAACGCACAAGTCACATAACGGACAGCGTCCCTATAACACAGAACGAAAACATGTCAATGACACAGTGTGGTGAATTATGTCTATAGAGACAAGCAACAAGACTACACTTTGTTGCTAAAATGTAATATAACTCCCCTCCTTGAGCCTCCCGAAATATCTTGCGATATTGATATACCCCTCCCCCCTGCCAACTGTTTTATTTTTTTAATGTTTTGTTTGTATGCCATGTGCGACTGTAGGCTACTGCTGCCTGTCTTCGCCGGGTCACATGAAGAGATGTTTAATCTCAATGACGTATTCTTCTGGTAAAAACAGAAATAAAATAAACATCTTAAACTCTCACGTCAGGTAGTCAATGTACCATCCACAATATTGCCCTCACATCCCCCCCTTCTCCCACTCCCCCTCCCCCACACAAGCCATGCTTTATTTCACTAGTTAGGTAAGTTGCTGCCTTAGCTGTTGTTACTTAGTTTATTTCACTAGGGTGCTTCTGTAAATGAACCATTTTTTCAGCTGCTGTTATTATTTTCACTAACCAATAGTGCCATGCATTTTTAAAATGTCAATGCACTTTGAGCCCTGAATAATAATAATAACAATAATTGATCTGTTTTTTATAGCGCTTTTCTAAGTACTCAAAGACGCTTTACAAATAAGAAAGGAATACATACAGACCAATACGTACAGACAATCACCAAAAGGGAAAAAAAGAAACAACACCACAACAATAGGCAACACAGAGAGCGGGAGAGAGTGGAAGATGGCGGAGGATGATTTGTCAAATGTTGAGGTTGGTCCTGAAGAGATAGGTTTTAAGTTGAGTTTTGAATGAACCCGAGAATAACAGTAAAAGCTATTGAATAATTGATTTGCATGCATAGCATACTATACTTTCCATTGAACAATTACCACTGTATCCCATAAATTGACTCATTTTATAATCTCCTACCCTTTATTCTGATGGGCCGTATGTGTTAACCTGTTAAGACATTGGGCCCTATTTTAACGGTCTGAAACGCAAGTGAGAAGCGCCAAACGCAGCTTTGTGGGCGGTTCTATGGCGATGTTGCTATTTTACCGGCAAATAAATTACTCTTGCGCCCGGCACAAATCTAAAAAGGGTTTGTCTGAAGTAGCCTAATTACCCGTTTGTGTGGTTTGGGCATAACTTGCAATAAACCAATGAGAGCGCCATCTCCCATCCCCTTTAAGAGCCAAGAACGCATTTGAATCTGATGAGTTGATATTTTGACAGCGCGTTAGCGGTCTCCGATGAGACAGATGCATGACCACATGAATTTCAAACTTCAAATGGCTCAGTTTATGGCCAAATAATATGGCCTAATTCACACATGGAATAGCGTTTTCTTCCACAACTTCAGAAATACTGAGTCCTCAAATACATTTTGGCAAAGAAAACTTAACACACATATGAAATGCGGTAACTATGGTTCTATTTAATGATATACGCAATACATTAACAAACATAGTTTCTTATCAGTATTGTATGCATTATCGTTATCGACTTTTGTTCCTAATATGCATGTGTCCCGCCGTTAATACACATTGCCATGGACTGTATTATGTGTTACGTGTTTAGTTTGCGTGTGTGTAAACAGATGGAAGCACACATGCTCGCCCGCATTCATAATTATTTTGACACATACAGACACGCGCGCGCACGCATTCATTCATTCTTTTTAACACTCATTTGCGGTAAAACAAGGTTTTCTCACGATCAAATACTCATCAATCATAAAAGTTATGGGCCTGTACACAATATCAGCTGTTCTTTCCCAAATAATTTACGAAGATTGTGTGGCTAGGTAGATGAGAGAAGCAAAGTATATACGCGAGGCGCACTAGCAACATTATGCATGCGCCCTTAAAATAGCATCTGAAAAACGCGCCACTGACTTTAAACCAGGTATTTCCTGGTTTGTGGCGGAATTGTTTTCTGAAACTGCAAAACAGCACCAGGGAACGTTTGTGCCAGAACACGCCTCCTCCTTTCGCTGAACAGCCCCTTGGGGCGCAAGATCATTCTCTAATTTACCGACACGTGGCGGAGGAGGGAAAACGCTCTGCGCCAGTTGCAAACTAGCAACGACACATGCGTTAGTGTAGAAAGTAAATTGCGCTGGATGCAAGATAGGGCCCATTATGCGTTAACCTAATCTTTTCGCGATTAAAACAAATTGAAGCATTAATGCGAGTTATCTTCTTTCCTATTTTTCTTTTTTCTTTGATTTTGAAAGGTCTTGCCCAAAGAATGTCAACATTCATATCAGAATTTTTTTTTGTTTTTAGTTCCACTTACTATAAATTTAATTACACTTGCAGTAAGTGACTGCCTGATTACAATTGCAGTAAGTTGTTTGTTTACAATTCCCAAATCTGTGGCGCTACTTATTTGAATTTAACTACACTTGTAACTGTTGATTTACAATTGTAGTAATCAACTGCCTGTTTACAATTCCCAAATCTGTGGTGTTCAGTAGGTTTCATATTCAGTAAGTCAAAAAAACTCCCTCAAGATCTCTTGGTCTAGCGCTTATTAAGTACATTTGGTGTGAATGATAAAGTGTCATTCCATTTGATAATCTCATTTAACCTGCATTGGAGTGGCTTTAAAATAAAAATTTAAAAGCGATTTATCGCAAGTTAGCTCACCATACTATGTGATTAATCGCGATAAAAACGTTTAATCGTTGCCCAGCCCTAGTTGTAACATTATAGTCAAAATGTTATTATATTATATATGTGCTTGGAAATTTGTTACATTATCGACTTGGGTTTCCACATTATAGCCATGGGTTTTAATTACAACTAAGAGGTTTTGTTGTATGAGTGCGTTGTATGAATCATTCTAATCATAATATTTTTTACAATTCATATATTATAATTATGCACATCTTGAGCCAAGCGCCGGAACGTGTCCGGACCACTTCTAGTGGGGATTGCAGTACAGAAAACAGCCGCTTCGCTGCTGTACCGCTTCTGAGACGGTTCTGGTGGAAATTGGCCTTTAGCGTGTGTGTGTGCTCTCACCAGGTAGCTGAGGGCTGAGGCCAGCTGCGTGGCCACCTGGAACTTCCACAAAGTGCTGAGTGGGACTTGCTGCCTCATCATGAACTGATCAAGAGGACCCAGCTGGAAATACTCTTCCACCATTATATCTGCTCACATACAGGCACACACAAGGAAAGACACATGAGAACCCAAATGCGCACACAAATTCAATTCAAAGAACTTCCTTTGTCGTCAGGCGCATACAAACAAGACATACTTCAACAATAAATACTTAGTAATCATGTACGAGAATAAATCAATTCTTAAAAGTTAACACTAACACACACGCACACACACACACACTTACTCTCCAAGTTGCGGCCACACATTCCATGAAGCAGCACTATGTGTTTGTGGGACACCTGTCGCATCATGCTGGCCGTCTCAAAGAAGGCCTGTCCACAGGAGAGAGACAAAGAGCTGACTCATCACAAATTAAACCAGTGATGCAACTAATGATAAAACAATTGTGTCCATTTATTCTATTATATATTTTGTTCAGTGTAGCTCGCAGCCTAAAATAACCTTGACATATCTGTAGTCAATGCTGATCAACAGTGATCTAAATCATATTATCAATTAGCTCCAAGTATAATAATTACGTTTGTGTTTGGTACACGTGCGTGTGTATTTGCAAGTGTGGGTGCATGCATGGGGTCACTTCTCACCAGGGAGATGTCTCTGTGGATGGAGCCCAGCACCTTGAGGACCACCTTGACCTCCTGGTAGGAGGACAAGCCGGCGTCCTCATCGTCCTCCTCGCCTCGGACCCGGAGGGTGCCCAGGAGGATGTTGGTCCTTGTCCCCCGACCTAGGTGCTCCTCCTGAC
>NC_079423.1:1294838-1330279 GCF_026213295.1 Gadus chalcogrammus | reverse complement strand
ACTTTGTGAATTGCTATTAGTGAGTCCTAAATTTAAGAGTGACACGCCCATTACTTTTAGGAGTTACTCCTAAATTCGCCAGTTAGGACCTACTTTTAGCCCTAAGATCCTTTGTGAATACGGCCCCAGAACAGTATGGAACAGGGATTTTTATGTTGATGAAAGCCTAATTCAGGCATGGACCAGATGCAATCCAATAGTAAACCCTACTATACAGAAGGTGACCACAACTAACACCATTTGTGTCTCACCCTCTCGCTCCGGATGGATCCAGTGACCTCCTCATCGTTGAGGTGCCGTTTAAACTTGGGGGGCATGTTCTCGTCAAGCTGCTCCTCCCGTTCTGGCTCCCTCTGTAGGATAGGTAGAGAAGTGAGGCCTCAACAACAAACCAAGGGCTACTGTAAAGCACTCCCGTACCAGGACCAAGTGAGAACATTTCTTTATAACCAACTGTTTAGTAAATCCCCAAATGCATGGTGTAATGACAGTAGGCCTGTCCCCAACTAAGAATTTTGTCAGTACGTTGTAAGTGTGTTGTTTAACTATTGACATATTGTTGCATCAATTTAATCCTATTTATTACTAGGGATACAAAAACAAAAGTATTTTTTTATTTTGGTACTGAAAATAATTCTGCAAGTTTCCACCGACAGATCCCAGTCAGTTTTAATGTGCATTTTACACAGTCTATGTTCATTACACCCACACCAGCTTTTATTTACCTGCTTTATTTACCTGCTACAGTTATGCACATACCTATAAACAAATTTAGATGGGTACATGCGTCATATATGGGTACGCTATTCCCCACAATTCACTTCGACGAATAATTGTTAATTATACCATTGAATCCAGACTCAGTTTTTAGTCTCAGTTTCTAGCCGTCTTTTTTCTGGCACCACAGTTGGAAAACTGCGGTTCAGTGAACCAGCCGTCGAGAGGAACTCTTCTGAGTAACAGAGGAAACGAGACGCAAAGGACAGGTTTCTGTGTGTAGAGGCAGCATCAAAAGAGGAAGGAGAGAAAGAAGAATAGAAAGAATACGAAGAAGATCACGATGAAGGAGAGAAAGAAGAAGAAGACAAAGTTAGTGTCGTTGTAAAGTAAACAACCATGCTACATTAATGTAGTGAGACATTATTCCAGTCCACGCTTGGAATAAGACCATTTTGGCTGCATTTGATAATCACTCTTGTAGAAGAATATGGGACCATACTTCCAGTTATACAACTGATTTAGCTGAATAAAAAATGAGTTATGCCTCGTCTTGTCCCAGCGGACGCTACCACCTCAACCCACTTTTCCTGTCGGATAATTGATTACCAGGCGATCAAGAGTGGTGTCATATTGACCACCTGAGCCAAAAAGCAGACTGTTAGCTCTCTGACACTACGGTGTATCCATCCTATCTAATACATTAAGTATAGCTGTACACTACCGATATGTTCTTTAAACGATTTGAGCCCACAGCAAGTGTAGTCTAGCTATTACCATTAGCAACCCTAGCTAAGCTAGGAATGCTAGCTAGCCACATGACCCAGCGCTATGTCTACCGCTTTCTTTTGATGACTTACTGATAAATACGTCCTGTTCTGGGTTCCGAATGGCTGAAAGACTGTATTATGATCAATGCATGTTAGATGGTTAGCGAGTCTGTACTGTAGATCAGGAGAGCTAACGCCAGCTAGCTAGCGGCTCTCTGGGTCTTTCCTCTGACGTCACCGGAACAGCTGGAGGAGAGACATCTGTTTGGACCGTTGTAAGTACCATATTGGCTCGGCTACCAGATCGGCTCGGGGTCCGTCGTCTGCTGATTACGTCACACAATACGCTATCTACAGCAATAAGGTATTTTATGGCTTAAATTAAAGAGCCTGTAATGATCTTTCATTTTGAACATAGACCATTCCCAACCTATTTGTATGGATAGTTTTCTTCTAAAAACAAAACATCCCTCGGAATCATCTTGGCTGTTAAGATAAGCCGTCCGTGTTGCCAGATTGGGCACATTTTCAGCCTGATTTGGCTACTTTGAATCACGTTAGGCTGGAAAAACGGGATATATGCCCAATCTGGCAACACAAACCGAAACTAGACAGACCTACTCGCGCTCACACATGTGCTCGCTGTGGTTGCTATGACGACAGCCAGAGCTACAGCACAAAACAGCCAATCACAACTGTCCCTTAGCAGCCAATCACAATGTAGCCTACGCCCATTCAAGCGTACAGCCAATGATATTGTGTAACGTAATCAGCAGACGACGGACCCCGAGCCGATCTGGTAGCCGAGCCAATATGGAACTTACACCGTCCAAAGTCCAAACCAAGCCCCCAGGAACGGGACTCTCTAAATCGACGCCACTTCGACCTGGGCGGGACTTTACGTCCTACGTCACTCGCTATGGGTGTGCATGTGTGCGCATAGCCGTCACTCGCGATGGGTGTGCATCAGGCCCATATGATCAGGCCCCCAGGATAGAGTAGGCGCTTACTTCCGCAATCCACCCCTGCTCAGAGGCCAAGCCTGGTATTGCAGCTGTTTAAGCTGGCAGTGGACGGGGGTCCGTCATTTCATGTGGCCCAGAAGTAGATATCGCCGTCCACTCCAATACAAGTGGGGAACAGGATTGTGTCTCCGCAAAAAATGTCTGGATATCAATCAAAGGCTCATAATTATCTTTCTACCCTGTTCTAAAAAAATTTAAGTTTTTTCTTTTCAAAACGCCTCCTCAAGCAGTTGATGTTGGGTGGGCAGCTGAAAGGAGTCGTACTGAAACAAACGGCTCCCTGCTATGGACCTATTTTGAAGTGCACGACATCTGTCACGTTAAAATTGTACCGGGGGCGAAAATTGTACCGGCCTACGTCATCGTTTGTTTACATCCTGACAACCTGCCCGGCAACAGACGACGCGATGCAGAAAACATGTTTCCAAACGACGAAATAACATAATACAGATAGCGGATCGCTATCTGTATTATGATAGATAGCGATAACACTTGTTTTTACTTTATATTTGTATTGTATTTAATTGTTTAATCGAAACAATAAAAAAAATTGCCCGCAAAACGGGCGATCGCGTCAAATGACAAATGTTTTGCCCGCGAAACGGGCGATCGCGTCAAATGACGTAGGAGGGTTCTTGAAACATAATACAGATAACGGATCGCTAGAAAACACTTGTTTTTACTTTATATTTGTATTGTATTGAATTGTTTAATCGAATTTAGCTAGTAAACTGAGTGTTTTAAGCAGGTTTCATAGTCTAGAATGTTCAAGAACCTTCCTACGTGATTTGACGCGTCATTTGACGCGATCGCCCGTTTCGCGGGCAATTTTATTTATTGTTTCGATTAAACAATTAAATACAATGCAAATATAAAGTAAAAACTAGTGTTATCGCTATCTATCATAATTCAGATAGCGATCCGCTATCTGTATTATGTTATTTCGTCGTTTGGAAACATGTTTTCTGCATCGCGTCGTCTGTTGCAGGGCAGGTTGTCAGGATGTAAACAAACGATGACGTAGGCCGGTACAATTTTCGCCCCCGGTACAATTTTAACGTGACAGCTCCATTAACTTCCGAATAGGGCTTGGGTGTCATGACGTAATTACTTTGCGTGGCCGCCATGTTGATGGCCTCCTTTACCGCTACCTGCCGCCCGAACTTCATATGGATCCAAATTATTAATAATGCTGATTTTGTCACCATACTGGTCCCTGGCATCTCTATTTAATGTGTCCCGGTAAATTCCAGATCCTTTTCGGGATTTTAACATATTTTTTCTAGCTATTCTTTCTCAACTCTACTGCTACTTCTCTTCGTTCAACAACGTTATGTCAGAGTTATGTTAACGTTCGCGTAGCCATCAACATGTCCGCCACGTCCCACAATGTAACGCGGATCCCGCGCCCTATTAAATTAAATTCCGAATTAACTTCCATTAACTCCATTAACTTCCAAAATCTGAGATTTGTCCTCTTACTTAACATGAATGGCGTTGAACACGGATATATAACACACATATCATTGAAATAGCTGTAACAGGCACGGACGTATTGATTACCTGAATGATTATGGGAGACCTACGTAATTTTCATAATATTGTTAATTGTCTAATATTAACATTTCAGTTGCGTTGGTAGGTATTTCATTTTCATTTGCTTGTTTAGCTATGTATGACAGGGTTATGGTTAGCTATGTATGACAGTTGACAATGTTGGTGTATTACAATTCATTATTTGGGTAGGCTACTCCAACTTCGTTGCTGGTAGATATGTAAACATTTACTTTTATATAATTTATTGATTGCATTTTTCGTAAATAGTTAGTTGGAAGGAATCAGTTTCTTAAGCAATAACATTGAACTGAACTTTTTAGGCCTACATACGTTTACTATGTTACTATGGTATTATATGGAGCAATCTTACATATTTATGAAGTTTCCAGATCAATAAAGTTCTATCTCTTTTTATTTGAACTGCCTGTATGTCCTCTTGATTATAGTATTACAGTGTGTACCTTGGTTATCAGCTATCATAGAATGGTGTCCAAATGGCTGCATGTGTAAGAAATAGGATTTGAACCAAGTGTTACAATAAAAAAAGCTTTTATTACAAGCCCCCCACCCCAAATTTTAACAAAACACTTTTTTTGGCTGTTTGGCTGGGGCAGAAGAGTGGAAGGGGAAACAAAGACAGGTAGCCTAAAGAAGAAGTAAGGAAAGGAATGAGAGGAAGAACAGTGAAATGAATGAACAGTGTGATAAACGCAAATGATTACCAAAAAGGTTATAATTACTGATTTATCAAATACGCAGAGAAGAGCATCATCGAATAAAGATTAAGGACCTGGATTATATTTTACAGTATTGAAAACTGTTGAAATTACAATTCAGAGTGGAGAAGGCTGAAGGTATTGGTCCTCATGCATCACCTCTCAGCGCCTACCCAGCTGCATCTTATTCCATTTCGAAAAAGCGAGCATCTCACCAAGCAAAGTTTTGCTAATGCCTGCTCAAGTTATTTAAATACTTCATTCTATGGATATCTGAAAATATTTACCGATGGTTCTAAAGATCCCAAAGGACAATGTGGTATTGGCATATATATTCCAGAATTTGAAAAAGGATATGGATATAGAGTGGGTGACTTTATCAGTATACTCAATCGAGATGGCCTTGTAGATACTAAGTTTTATAACAGATAATTCAATACGTGAAGATTTGGTGATAGAGGTAAAGCATCTTCTTTTAAATATTATAAGCCTTGGTTTAGTTATTCAGTTCTGTTGGATTCCAGCCCACCATGGAATATATGGCAATGAAATTGCTGATAAATTAGCTAAAAGATACTAACCTAATTAGAAGAATTTAACCTTAAGTATATATATTTTTTTATTTTATTTATTCATTTCTTTTGTTAATTTGTTTTATTTTGTTTCGTTAGTTTGGTTTTTTCTTTGAATTTGTCACAAACTCCTGTGTAGTAGTCAAGTAGGTGGCGGTATATGGGGAAAAACTATGATCCACCACTAAACTAGAAGAAGAAGAAGATCTCTGCATCCGGTACGTCACGGAATAGGTCACGTGTCTTGGCCCCATAACGCGGAAGCAAATCGCTCCTGTATGTTGCCCTGCGCCACTGAGCAGTTTGCATAGGAATGAATGGGCGGCCATTTTCGGTCTGTGGTCCATCCTTTAATATGTCCATGGTGTGCATGTGAGAAAGGTTTTGGCTTTAGTGTCTTGTGTGGCAACATGTAGTTTGTTGTCATGGTGACTGTCAGCTGTGCGGCAGTCCCAGCCAATCACGGTGGGAGACTATCTATAAAGGCGGGCGTAGAGCACCTGTCGGCCTCTTGCTTGCCGTAGGCTGGGTCACGTTGCGCCTGGGCGTCCATTTCCGCTTACGTGCGGTGACAGGTGAGCTGCCGGTCACGGCTGCATCTCTCTCGCATGTTGCCCATCCAGTACTAATTTTAGTTATTGTTTTGTAAAGGCTCTTGCTTGCCGGAGGCTGGGTCACGTAGCTCCTGTGCGTCTATTTCAACTTCTGTGCAGTGATAGGTGAGCTGCCGGTCACGGCTGCATCTCTCTTATACGTTGCCTTTCCAGCAGTGGTGTATAAAGTAGGCCTACTCAAAAGCCATACTTAAGTAAAAGTACAGTACCTTACTGGAAAATTACTTAAGTAAAAGTAAAAGTCACCTTTTAGAATAGTACTTAAGTAAAAGTATTAAAGTATCTGATCTTTACTGTACTTAAGTATCAAAAGTACTTTTCTGATATTAAATGTACTGAAAGTAAAAGTACAAGTAACCGTTATCGAAACTCCTCCCTATAACTGCCCTCGTCCAATCATGCCTTAGCACTAACTGGCTAGATAGATACCTCGCCAGAGATGGAATAAGAATAAATAATCTTTATAGGTTATTAGCTAGCTTGAAATATTATATACAAATATTACCCAGCGGTGAAAGAACCTTACTAGTTTAAAATGTTGTGCTGGTGGTATTTATTTTGAGGTCGTGAAGTTTCTAATTTTTTGATTGAAACCTGTATGATTTTGCTTCGATTATTGTTGTTTCCCCTTCGTTGTTGATCTTTTTTGAAAACATCCTTCCACTGCATATTGCAGTCCATTTTGCCATGATCTGGATGCTGTCGCGGAGTTACTCCAAAAAAAAATCACTGACAGATATCGTAGCCCGACCTATTATCCCGCAAGCGCTGGTACACGTTACTTAATATTGATTTTGGTGTCATCCAGGATCGCGGATTTTCGGAAAACTTAAGTCCCTGCCCAAAAAGGGTATTTAAATTAGCTTTGTAGCAAAAATGGCACATATACAGCGTATTGAAGTGTATAAGATAGTAGCCGCGTTTACATGGACACATCTATGCCGCATAGATTTCTATGCGGCATAGAAAATGGTCATGCAGGCCTCGACATTAACGGTTGCTCGCTTGCCCGGGGCAACCAAAAGTCATATTTGGGCAAGTTGAGATTGATTTCTGGTTGCCCGAACGGGCAAGTGGATTTTGGGTGGATGTTAATATAAAGACTATTTATTCAAATATTTTTAGAAACTGCAGAACAACCTTTTTTGCAGCAAAATAACACAAATATAAGTATTTGCAATTGATCAGCGCGCCGTCTTCTCTTCTCTCGGAAAGCGAGTTAAAAGACACGCATCGCTTCAGTGCGAATATAGCCCCGCCTTCTGTCACTCGCAGTGCGTTCTCTGGCCGTGATTCGAAGGTGTTAGCTGAAGGTTAGCCAACAAAGCTAGCATCGCAAGTGCAGCGCCTCCGTGAACGGTTTAGGTAGAAGGAAAATGGAGGTGTGCAGTTTGGAAGTACTTTTGAGGCAAATTACCAAGGAAAGTCATATGCAAGAACACGGTTTTGGGTTTCATAACTGTGCACATGCACAGCAATAGCGATCTTTTTCACGAAATTGGACCCTCACAAACTATATATTACATGAAAGCTGAGCTTCCACTTATTCCAACAGTCCAAACCATATCATTCTGTGACTAAAACTCGCAAATAACAACTTAAGAAGAAACGTCCCCTTTTCTTTTAACAACCAAAAATGAAGTATTACCTTTGTGATTTTTGTCCACAAAGTTGATTCTGGTCGAATAAAACCACCATAAACAGATAACCCAGTGTCTGGGCCAAATTTTGCAACTAAACATGGTATTTTCAATCAATGAATAAGAGAAGGTTTCTTAGGAAATGGGTAAATTGCCTTCAATCAGAAAACGAATTCTTCAGCGCAATCTAGTGGCCATATGTTTATTTGCGAGTGTTTGGCTTGGTGCAGTCGAATATATTTGCCCTGAAATTTAAATAGAGGTGTCAAGTGTCAAAATTGTAAGATATCTACCTTTATTTGTGTCTCAGAGTAAGACATCGCTCCCAAATGATAACGACCAACTGATAATTATTTCAGGTGGAAATGTTGTCTTCCACTTATGCTGTGTTCCATGGCTTTATTCACTTTAACCAAGTATCATCCCCATTGAATATTTCACTTGCACAACAATCTTTCTTTGGCACAAATATGAAATTATCGCCCAAGCAGTTGTGGAGATATACTCTATTTACTTTGGGTACATTCTTTCCTGAAAAAAACTTTTCCCCTGATATCGAAAATCCTATAGAATATCGATATATTTTCAGGTATAGTGTCAAAGTTAGAAAATCCAGTATCGTGACTGACAACACTACTTGGCGATAGCTTTAATAGGTTGCAACGGTGGACTGAAATCACTTCATGGCACGATGTGACCGCTCGATAAATAAGTAAACAAAGGGAAGTTTGTTATTTTTTAAGCACAACATGTGTGGAAGCTAACATTCAGCATTCAAAACCAGGCTGCATGCCTGGCAAAAAGAGGCCTGTTCAAGATTCTGATTATAATTTGGGCAAGTGAACATCACATTCGGGCAAGTTGAACCTGACCTGTACTTGCCCGATGGGCAAGTGCTTTTGAAACCTTAATGTCAACCCCTGTCATGTATACGCCTCATTCGGAATACAATTATCTGTTCGGCATAGATTCTATGCCGAATAGAATAGGTGGTGTAGTCCGTTTTAAATCGCCATGTATACACTTATTCCGCATAGATTGGGGTTTAACTTAGAGCAGCCGCAGTAGTTCACTGAGCTCCGTCTGTACTTTTAAGCACACCGAACTTCACCGCTGTCAAGGAAAGTGGATTTATTACCTGATTCACGTCTTTGTTATCACTCCGTAAAAGTAGTCCGGTAAGCGTGTCCGGTTGCTAAGCGACGGGACATGGGTGTTTATTAATGAGGTGTCCGCGCGCGTCCGAGATAACTGTAAATGAGTAGGCTACTACTAGTACTTTTGCAGGCTGAACGTTAAAATACTTCTTAACTTAGAGAGATGGCAGCTGCAGTAGTGCGCAATTGGACCTTCGAGGATTCCTGGTCACTAAATTCCCGTAAGACCACTCTCTCCCACCAGTCTTGGCTGCGGACTCGCATCCAAATTCCTCTTGTTTGCGGCGGAGCATAGGGTAAATATAAAGATCTGACGAGAAATTGACGTTGCTGCGCTGTCCTCCTCCTTCTTAATTGAAGGAGCAGGCAGAGAAAAGCTCTCTCCTGCTGTGCTTTCATTAAAATCAAATTTAAAATCCCCGATAGTGATAAGACATCCATTATGTCGCCGCCGGTCCAGAGACGTGTCAGGTGTGCGCGAGAGACATAACGGACACTTTTGTTACTGCCATGTAGGGGTGTGCCAAAATATCGATACTGCGACATATCGCGATATTTCGTCTTGCGGGACGTTATCGATATGCTGACGTCAAATATCGATATTTAAAGGTCCCATGACATGAAAATCTCACTTTATGAGGTTTTCTAACATAAATATGAGTTCCCCTAGCCTGCCTATGGTCCCCCAATTGCTAAAACTTGCGTTTGGTGTAAAACGAGCACTAGCTGTTCTGCTCGCCTTTGAAAAAACGGAGGCTCAAGTGTGCTGATTTGGAATGTCTGTATTCTTGACGTCATCAGGAATCTCAGCTCCTCACCTTACTCTGCCTGGCCCGCCCAGAGACGTTGGCCCGCCAATGAGACTCGACCGTGCGAGCGCCACATGTGTGTGTTTGTGTGAATACACACACTGTAACGCAAGTGTTTCTTGTCGGTTCTTTGACATGTCTTGTATTTCCACAACGAGACTGTTGTGGGGGTTATGCTATCTCAGCCATGGTTGAGAAGGAATTGGGAGAAAGGAACTTTGGCTTTGACTGGCTGAAGTACATGAACTGCGTCATGCCGCCGGTTGCCACGAGGCACCATCGCCCGGCAGCGGGCAGCCGGCAGCAGGCAGCGCGCGGTTCAGTCGACTTCAGGTTGATGTGAAAGTGGAAGAACCAGAGACGTCGCAGAACCCGACAAAGTCGTTTGTGATTCATTATATCGTCTGGAGGCGCACACCGCTTTTGGCCATGATAATATGTATTAAATGATATAGATTTCTATGTATTATATGATATTATTTAGATATAGAGCTCCAGGACTGTATCGCAAGTGTTGTACACTTCCTTGTTATTTGGATAACCGTTCTGTCGGACTCTCGTCTCTGGTATTTCTACAACGAGACTCGTATTGGGGGTTATCTCAGCCAAGGTTGAGAATGAATTGGGGGGGAAAGAACTTTGGCTTTGACTCCCTCAAGAACATGAACCACGACATGGAGGAGAAAGTGATTGTTGGCGGCGAATGTCTCCAGCTTGAGACCCGCTGAGGGACCACCGCCGGAGGCGGAGGTGGCTAAGCGCTGCCCGGGAACAATCCCTTTCTCCTCCTTGTCGTGGTACAGTCTACTTCACATTGATGAGGACGTTGAAGAACCAGGAACGTCGGAGAACCCAACGCGGTCGTTTGAGATTCATAATATCGGCTCACACATCTTTTGCCGGTTATAATATATATTATATGATATAGATATCTATGTAGGCTATATGATAATATTTTGATATAGAGCTCCAGGACTCCCGTGTGTTCTAGAATATTTACAGAACACGGCTAAAGGCTGTGTGCGCCTCGCCATTGCGATACATCCACTGTAACAGAGCGAATGAAACTAAGCAATGAAATGTTTTCTGCATTTATTTTGTTTTCTAATTTCTGTTACTTTGCATAAAATGTTTTGTAATCATTCTGAATTTCTTCAGTGACACAGATATCGTGATGTATCGTAGTGAAATTTCTTGCAATATATCGATAATCGCAGAATCGCTGTATCGTGATATTATCGTTATCGTGGGTAAAATATCGTGATCGTATCGTGGGGTACCTAGTGATACCCAGCCCTACTGCCATGTATACAGTACATTCGGAACACATTTTAGGAACAGATCTATGCCGCATAGAAATCTATGCGCATAGATCTGCCATGTAAACGCGGCTAGTGTTGTAAACTGCGTGTACAAACCAGCCTGATACAAATAGTAGAATTTTGATAGCCCTTGCCCTCGTCCTAGCCATGCATTGTGTGTTGACAGTCGTAGGAGTTTTGATCGACGTAGCACAGTAACTAAGCAGGGGGCTTTGCGAACGTGCGCTGGGACAGCTGATTCGCCAAACAGGCTCGCAGTCTGTGTTCTACCACAGTCACTCCCCGACGTTATTCTCATATCTCTCATGATTCTTTTTTTTTTTCTAAAGATGAGTTGATTTTGTAACGAGTAACGAAGGTTTCAAGGGAAATGTAGCGGAGTAAAAGTATCCGTTTTCTTCGCAAAATGTAGCGAAGTAAAAGTAAAAGTACAGAGAAATATAAGTAGTAAAGTAAAGTACAAATATCCAAAAAAACTACTTAAGTACAGTAACTAACTATTTCTACTTCACTACTATACAACACTGCTTTCCAGTGCTAATTTTAGTTATTGTGTTGTAAAGGGCTCACTTGGATGTTGCTGCTGGCTGCGCGCTGCTCATCGATACATAGCCGATGTCCCTACTGAACTGTCGCTTTTGTATAGCGTCCCGTTCCCTGCTCCATGCCACGTTGGCCGGGACTGCCCGATTGGGTGGCCGACAGTAGCGGCGCAGCGGCGGCCAATCCACCTATAAAAACCACTGCTGCTTTGCTTCCACGTTATTACCGCCTTGCCAGGGCCAGCTCGGACCCGATCGCTTTGCCGTTCATTCGGCTAGCGATAGTTTGTTCCTTTTCCTGTTGTGTCGCTATCTCTTTTGTTTAGTTGGTGCAACTACATCTTAAAGTGTGTATGTTATGTTATGTAAGAGTTTTTGCTGATTTCTCCTTGTGTTTAGTTATTATAGATTTTGTTTTAATTAATTTCTCTTATTATTATTTTGTTTCCATTATGTTTTCTAACTGGTTGCTCTGCGATCCCCTCAATTCAGGTGCTGAGCCTACGGTGGTGGACTGGTGTCCTGGTCACGGTGTCCCTTTTGTATTGTGTTTGCAGTTGGTTTATTTTCATTTGTTTTACGCGTGGTGTTCCTGGGACCCCCTTTCCTTTGGATGCAGGTGTTCACAGTAGGTCTCAGCACTGATTGGATCTCAGCACCCAATTTCCCTCCTTAGTGAGTAATTATTTAGTAGTCTTAAGAACAGACATTTGTATAAATAAAAGTATTTTGTATGATCGAACTGCCGTCTCTGCCTCATTGCATAACGGACCTCAGTGCCTTTGCTTCATTTGTGCTAGTCCACTTAAAATAAATCTCTGGGTGAATTCCCAGGGTGGCGTTGTCTGGCAATAATTAATGCTACCGATACTGCCTTTAAGAAAAAGGGGCATCACTCCATAGCTCGTGCTGCCACATAGGCTATAGGCCATAGTCAAGTCAAGTCAAGTTTATTTATATAGCACATTTAAAACAACAGTAGTTGACCAAAGTGCTGTACACAAATACAATATTTTGTACATAGGCAGAGATACGGACGCAGTAAGGTATTGCAGTAATACGAGTGATTGAAATTACCATTTAAACCACCAAGTGGTCCAAGCACAATGAAAACAGTTAATACTTCAAGTCACAATGGGCGCAGCCATCTTGAATTCTGTCTCGGAATTTCGCTCGGTCACCGCTGAGTTCAATCGAGATGGCGAGATCGCCGTCCGAGGAAAAGGGGCGTGTTTGTGCGTGTCGCTAGGCAACGCCCTCGGACCTCCGAGACGGATGGATATTAAAACGCACCATAAATGAGTAGGCTACTACTTGTACTTTTGCAGGCTGAACGTTAAAATACTTCTTAACTTAGAGAGATGGCAGCTGCAGTAGTTCGCAATTGGACCTTCGAGGATTCCTGGTCACTAAATTCCCGTAAGACCACTCTCTCCCACCAGTCTTGGCTGCGGACTCGCATCCAAATTCCTCATGTTTGCGGCGGAGCTTAGGGTTAATATATAATAATACGTTGCTGCGCTGTCCTCCTCCTTCTTAATTGAAGCAGCAGGCAGAGAAAAGCTCTCTCCTGCTGTGCTTTCATTAAAATCAAATTTAAAATCCCCGATAGTGATAAGACATCCATTATGTCGCCGCCGGTCCAGAGTTGTGTCAGGTGTGCGCGAGAGACATAACGGACACTTTTGTTACTGCCATGTATACAGTACATTCGGAACACATTTTAGGAACAGATCTATGCCGCATAGAAATCTATGCGATCAGATGTGCCATGTAACGCGGCTAGTGAGGCTATGAGCCGCTATGTAAACAACATAGAATGTTACCACCATTCCCGTGACGTCATCGTATTCTGAAAACAGAGATGGCGGCGCACAGGCTGAAAACATTATAATTTATGCAACTTGTTTGTGCTTTATTCTGAATAATGGTTCATATTTCCGACTTTATTTGTATTTATGGTATATTGAAATATTTAACTAGTGCTATAGACATCTGTTTATTTGATTGCTTCCTTTCCACTTTAATATAAATAGTTAGGGTTAGCTGGTATGGCGTTATCTGGTATGGCTATAGTCTAATGTTAGCTTAGTTCGTGTTGTTTCATCATGTTAATCGCTAGTAATAGTAAGTCATTTGTAGAAATATAGCCTATCATCACACTGTAGGAATGTCACCCACCCTCCATCGCGTACGACACTGACGCTCGTAATCTGTAGTGCAAGGGAGTTCGTGCACATATGGCAAGCCATCCCCGCCAGAAAACGGCATCATTTTGACGTGTATCACCTTCATTACGCCGTAAAAAACGCCGTAAAAGGTAGAAAAACAACGTATTTTTCGCCGTTATGCGCAAAAAAGCGCCGCTTTTTACGCCGCAATTAAACCTTTCAAGCGCGCGTAAAAAGCGCTGTTTTGAACATCAAACCACGCGTAAAATACTGCGCTTTTGTGCACATCACAACGCCGTAAAATACGGCGTTTCTTTAGTATGCTAATAATCTCCGCCCTTCTTTTCTCTCAGCCAATGCATTTGAAGTGTTTGCGCCCAATCGCTGAACAAGAGAAGCAGACCAAATCAGTTCAGCCAGCACAGATCTGCTTTGAGGAGTTCTCCTCTCATTTGTTGTTAGTTGTAGCGTCATATAGATATATATTAGTAAATCCAGTTACAACAGTGTGGTCACCGTGGCCGTGGCCCAATCGATAGACGCTTGCTCTGTAGGCAAGAGGTTGTTTTAAAAAATAAATAAAAATACATTTGCGTCCTCGGCAGCCAGTCAGTTTCGTTCTCAGTGGGTGCTGGTCTCCGCCAGGGCTGCGCCTTGTCACCAATCCTGTTTGTGCTATACATGGACAGGATATCAAGGCGTAGTCGTGGTGGGGAGGGTTGCAGTTCGGTGGTCTGAGGATCTCGTCACTGCTTTTTGCAGAAGATGTGGTCCTCATTGGATCATCGGCCTGTGACCTTCAGCACTCACTGGATCGGCTGGCGCCGAGTGTGAAGCGGCTGGGATGAGGATCAGCACCGCTAAATCTGAGGCCATGACTCTTAGCAGGAAACCGGTGGATTGCTTTACTCCGGGTAGGAAATTAGTCCTTAGCCCAAGTGAAGGAGTTCAAGTACCTCGGGGTCTTGTTCGCGAGTGAGGGTACCATGGAGCGTGAGATTGGCCAGAGAATCGGAGCAGCGGGGGCGGTATTGCGTTCGCTTTACCGCACCGTTGTACGAAAAGAGAGCTGAGCCGCAAGGCAAAGCTCTCGATCTACCGGTCGATCTTCGTTCCTATCCTCACCTATGGTCATGAGGGCTTGGGTGATGACCGAAAGGACGAGATCGCGGGTACAAGCGGCCGAGATGAGTTTTCTCAGAAGGGTGGGCTGGCGTCTCCCTTAGGGATAGGGTGAGAAGCCTCAGCCATCCGTGAGGACTCGGATTAGAGCCGCATGCTCCTTTACTTAGAAGGAGTCATCTGAGGTGGTTCGGGTATCTGGTAAGGATGCCCACTGGGCGCCTTCCTTGGGAGGTTTTTCAGGCACTCCAGTGGGAAGGGGGGGACCTCGGGGAAGACCCAGGACTAGGTGGAGAGATATATCTCAACACTGGCCTGTGAAAATGCCTCGGGATCCCCCCGTCAGAGCTGGTCATGTGGCCCCGTGAAAGGGATGTCTGGAGCCCCCTGCTTGAGCTGCTCCCCCGCGACCCGACCCCGGATTAGCGACGAAGATAGATGAGATGAGATGAATAAAAATACATGTAAAGACGTTTCAAACGTTCCATCGAGTCTCTCGCATTCTACAATGGCCAGCTTTATTGTTTCCCATGGGAGCCGGCGACTAGTCTGCGAGTGGACTATCTGAAACTAAATCGGATACTAGAATTCTTCTTTGAAGGTTGTGCTCCACACAGAACCTCCTCACCGTCATAACGGAGCACTTCGGGGCACTAGATTGCTTTAGAGCGGTATACTGATCGCGTTGTGTGTCTTTCCAGTGTCAAATAGCCTAGTTCACGAATAAAATCACCATGAGGTTCAAGTGCGGCCATAACTAAGGCTAAATATAATTAGACAGTCTATTGCTGGTTAAGGTGGTTGGCTCTTTTTCTTCGCTGCGTTCTGCCTTCTGGTGTAGCCTATAACTATGCATGTATCTATTTTTGTTTTTCTGTTTCAGGTTTAAAAAACCAACACACAAAACACAGAAACACAAATGCCGTTTATTTGTTTATTCCTTTTGCCCTTTTTCAGTTTCAAAACCAAATCAGAAAAAACTAAAAACAATCCTGTTAATTGTTTTTTCTGATTTTGTTTTAAATCTGAATATTCAAAGAACGAACCATACACGGATTCTCCTACCTGCTATATTCTATCACTTTACTGACACACACAATGTGTGGCAGTAAAGTGACAAGATCATTCCATAGACAGTCATTGCAAAGCTGTAACCGAGTATTCTCATTATAGCCTAGTTATATCCTAGTTTTGCATATTTATACATTGCATCCTATTTTCATATTTCATGTGGCATCTGTATTTTTTATGTAGGCTACAGCATCTGTATTTTAAATGTAGCTTATCTTCTTTTTACATTTTACCTTTTGCTGAGGTGGGCGCTGTATTAGCCTACTGTATAGGCTGTCTGTATTTGTGTAAGAGTTATTTGTATTGTGTAACCTGCTGGATTATGAAAGTTAGTTTGGGGTAAATAAAGTGTCTGTCTGGGGGAAAATGCCGTGAAAAATGTACGCACGGTGCGTTCAGGATTAGGACTGATATTATGTCGGCATAGGCCTAATCAATCGGGTTTTAATATTTGAAGCATTCATATCAGTCTATTCTTTTCGTAGGATACTCTGCTGTTGGCCTTGATGGGGAGATATTCTTTTGGTTCCATGCACAAATAGTTGAATCCAACAACATTCCTGCGTCTCCAGAGCCCATTTAAGCACCGTGTCAGACTCAGTAGACTGTTTACAAGCCTCTGAACGTTGTTAGAGCATGGCTCCCCAGTTCATCAGTGTCTCTCTATGGCTCCCTCACACTCCTTTCCACTGTGTATTTATATCGATTGAACAAGAGAGGATGTTACGATAACTCCGCGAAAATAAAGGCTCCATGGCTGTAATAATTTGAATATAATTAACTTATAAAGCTTGTAACAAGACACCTAGATGATCTGGCTGGCTGACTAAAAAGGCACTGAATTTGGAACTTATAACACAGGCGGTCTGGCTTGCGGACTTAAAAGCATTGCGATCATAAAAGCTTGACCATCTGACAAAAGCACAAATCTGACAATAAATGGATTCGATCCGACAACCTCTTCCCTACATAGCAAGCGTCTCTATCGATTGGACCACGGTTATCACAACGTTGAAACTGGATTACTAATATATATATCTATATGAATATGACGCTACAGCCAAATGAGAGGAGATCTGTGTTGAACTGATTTGGTCTGCTTGTCTTGTTCAGCAATTGGGCGCAAACACTTCAAAAGCATTGGCTGAGAGAAAAGAAGGGCGGAGATTATTAGCATACTAGAGAAACACCGTATTTACGGCGTTGTGATGTGCACAAGCGCCGTATTTTACGCGCGGTTTGATGTTCAAAACGGCGCTTTTTACGCACGCTCTCGTAAGGCTCAATTGCGGCGTAAAAAGCGGCGCTTTTTTGCGCATGACGGCGTATTTTACGGCGTTTTTCTACATTTATGGCGTTTTTTACGGCGTAAGGAAGGTGATACGCGTCTAAATGATGCCGTTTTCTGGCGGTATGGCTTGCCATATGCACAGATCCCTGAGACAAACGGCTACGTGCACACATGCAAACCCATAGCGAGTGACGTAGACGTAAAGTCCCGCCCAGGTCGAAGTGGCGTCGATTTAGAGAGTCACCCCAGGAACAGTGCATACTTCCGCAATCCAAAAGTGCTCAGCGGCCAAGCCTGGTATTGCAGCTGTTTTAGCGGGCTGTGGGCGGGTCCCTCGATTCAAGGGGCCCAGAAGTAGATATCTCCGTTGCAACACATTCTTATGGCAAGCCAATTGTCATTTATTAACTAAGTTTGACTATCCGGAATTTACATTGTAGATATCAACAACTTCATTCAAGATATCTGTAATGTAGTTGTGACTAGTCGAAACGACAGTTAGAGATATCTGTAATGTAGTTTTGACTAGTCGAAATGACTGTTAGAGATATCTGTAATTCAGTTTTGACTGGCGAAACTGAATTACAGATCGATGACTTCAAACGTTCTGTCATACATGCAGATATCTGTAATTCAGTTTCGCCTAGTCAAAACTGAATTACAGATATCTCTAACAGTCATTTCGACTAGTCAAAACTACATTACAGATATCTCTAACTGTCGTTTCGACTAGTCACAACTACATTACAGATATCTTGAATGAAGTTGTTGATATCTACAATGTAAATTCCGGATAGTCAAACTTAGTTAATAAATGACAATTCGGCTTGCCATAAGAATGTGTTGCAACGGAGATATCTACTTCTGGGCCCCTTGAATCGAGGGACCCGCCCACAGCCCGCTAAAACAGCTGCAATACCAGGCTTGGCCGCTGAGCACTTTTGGATTGCGGAAGTATGCACTGTTCCTGGGGTGACTCTCTAAATCGACGCCACTTCGACCTGGGCGGGACTTTACGTCCTACGTCACTCGCTATGGGTTTGCATGTGTGCACGTAGCCGTTTGTCTCAGGGATCTGTGCATATGGCAAGCCATACCGCCAGAAAACGGCATCATTTAGACGCGTATCACCTTCCTTACGCCGTAAAAAACGCCATAAAATGTAGAAAAACGCCGTAAAATACGCCGTCATGCGCAAAAAAGCGCCGCTTTTTACGCCGCAATTGAGCCTTACGAGAGCGTGCGTAAAAAGCGCCGTTTTGAACATCAAACCGCGCGTAAAATACGGCGCTTTTGTGCACATCACAACGCCGTAAAATACGGTGTTTCTCTAGTATGCTAATAATCTCCGCCCTTCTTTTCTCTCAGCCAATGCTTTTGAAGTGTTTGCGCCCAATTGCTGAACAAGACAAGCAGACCAAATCAGTTCAACACAGATCTCCTCTCATTTGGCTGTAGCGTCATATTCATATAGATATATATATTAGTAATCCAGTTTCAACGTTGTGATAACCGTGGTCCAATCGATAGAGACGCTTGCTATGTAGGGAAGAGGTTGTCGGATCGAATCCATTTATTGTCAGATTTGTGCTTTTGTCAGATGGTCAAGCTTTTATGATCGCAATGCTTTTAAGTCCGCAAGCCAGACCGCCTGTGTTATAAGTTCCAAATTCAGTGCCTTTTTAGTCAGCCAGCCAGATCATCTAGGTGTCTTGTTACAAGCTTTATAAGTTAATTATATTCAAATTATTACAGCCATGGAGCCTTTATTTTCGCGGAGTTATCGTAACATCCTCTCTTGTTCAATCGATATAAATACACAGTGGAAAGGAGTGTGAGGGAGCCATAGAGAGAGACACTGATGAACTGGGGAGCCATGCTCTAACAACGTTCAGAGGCTTGTAAACAGTCTACTGAGTCTGACACGGTGCTTAAATGGGCTCTGGAGACGCAGGAATGTTGTTGGATTCAACTATTTGTGCATGGAACCAAAAGAATATCTCCCCATCAAGGCCAACAGCAGAGTATCCTACGAAAAGAATAGACTGATATGAATGCTTCAAATATTAAAACCCGATTGATTAGGCCTATGCCGACATAATATCAGTCCTAATCCTGAACGCACCGTGCGTACATTTTTCACGGCATTTTCCCCCAGACAGACACTTTATTTACCCCAAACTAACTTTCATAATCCAGCAGGTTACACAATACAAATAACTCTTACACAAATACAGACAGCCTATACAGTAGGCTAATACAGCGCCCACCTCAGCAAAAGGTAAAATGTAAAAAGAAGATATAAGCTACATTTAAAATACAGATGCTGTAGCCTACATAAAAATACAGATGCCACATGAAATATGAAAATAGGATGCAATGTATAAATATGCAAAACTAGGATATAACTAGGCTATAATGAGAATACTCGGTTACAGCTTTGCAATGACTGTCTATGGAATGATCTTGTCACTTTACTGCCACACATTGTGTGTGTCAGTAAAGTGATAGAATATAGCAGGTAGGAGAATCCGTGTATGGTTCGTTCTTTGAATATTCAGATTTAAAACAAAATCAGAAAAAACAATTAACAGGATTGTTTTTAGTTTTTTCTGATTTGGTTTTGAAACTGAAAAAGGGCAAAAGGAATAAACAAATAAACGGCATTTGTGTTTCTGTGTTTTGTGTGTTGGTTTTTTAAACCTGAAACAGAAAAACAAAAATAGATACATGCATAGTTATAGGCTACACCAGAAGGCAGAACGCAGCGAAGAAAAAAGAGCCAACCACCTTAACCAGCAATAGACTGTCTAATTATATTTAGCCTTAGTTATGGCCGCACTTGAACCTCATGGTGATTTTATTCGTGAACTAGGCTATTTGACACTGGAAAGACACACAACGCGATCAGTATACCGCTCTAAAGCAATCTAGTGCCCCGAAGTGCTCCGTTATGACGGTGAGGAGGTTCTGTGTGGAGCACAACCTTCAAAGAAGAATTCTAGTATCCGATTTAGTTTCAGATAGTCCACTCGCAGACTAGTCGCCGGCTCCCATGGGAAACAATAAAGCTGGCCATTGTAGAATGCGAGAGACTCGATGGAACGTTTGAAACGTCTTTACATGTATTTTTATTCATCTCATCTCATCTCATCTTCGTCCGCTTATCCGGGGTCGGGTCGCGGGGGGAGCAGCTCAAGCAGGGGGCTCCATACTTCCCTTTCCCGGGCCACATTGACCAGCTCTGACGGGGGGATCCGAGGCGTTCCCAGGCCAGTGTTGAGATATAATCTCTCCACCTAGTCCTGGGTCTTCCCCGAGGTCCCCCCCTTCCCACTGCACGTGCCTGAAACACCTCCCAAGGAAGGCGCCCAGTGGGCATCCTTACCAGATACCCGAACCACCTCAGCTGACTCCTTTCCAAGTAAAGGAGCAGCGGCTCTAATCCGAGTTCCTCACGGATGGCTGAGCTTCTCAACCTATCCCTAAGGGAGACGCCAGCCACCCTTCTGAGAAAACTCATCTCGGCCGCTTGTACCCACGATCTCGTCCTTTCGGTCATCACCCAACCCTAGGTGAGGATAGGAACGAAGATCGACCGGTAGATCGAGAGCTTTGCCTTGCGGCTCAGCTCTCTTTTCGTAACAACGGTGCGGTAAAACGAACGCAATACCGCCCCCGCTGCTCCGATTCTCCAGCCAATCTCACGCTCCATAGTACCCTCACTCGCGAACAAGACCCCGAGGTACTTGAACTCCTTCACTTGGGCTAAGGACTAATTTCCTACCCGGAGTAAGCAATCCACCGGTTTCCTGCTAAGAGTCATGGCCTCAGATTTAGCAGTGCTGATCCTCATCCCAGCCGCTTCACACTCGGCCGCCAGCCGATCCAGTGAGTGCTGAAGGTCACAGGCCGATGATCCAATGAGGACCACATCTTCTGCAAAAAGCAGTGACGAGATCCTCAGACCACCGAACTGCAACCCTCCCCACCACGACTACGCCTTGATATCCTGTCCATGTATAGCACAAACAGGATTGGTGACAAGGCGCAGCCCTGGCGGAGACCAGCACCCACTGAGAACGAAACTGACTGGCTGCCGAGGACGCAAATGTATTTTTATTTATTTTTTAAAACAACCTCTTGCCTACAGAGCAAGCGTCTATCGATTGGGCCACGGCCACGGTGACCACACTGTTGTAACTGGATTTACTAATATATATCTATATGACGCTACAACTAACAACAAATGAGAGGAGAACTCCTCAAAGCAGATCTGTGCTGGCTGAACTGATTTGGTCTGCTTCTCTTGTTCAGCGATTGGGCGCAAACACTTCAAATGCATTGGCTGAGAGAAAAGAAGGGCGGAGATTATTAGCATACTAAAGAAACGCCGTATTTTACGGCGTTGTGATGTGCACAAAAGCGCAGTATTTTACGCGTGGTTTGATGTTCAAAACAGCGCTTTTTACGCGCGCTCTTGAAAGGTTTAATTGCGGCGTAAAAAGCGGCGCTTTTTTGCGCATAACGGCGAAAAATACGTTGTTTTTCTACCTTTTACGGCGTTTTTTACGGCGTAATGAAGGTGATACACGTCAAAATGATGCCGTTTTCTGGCGGGGATGGCTTGCCATATGTGCACGAACTCCCTTGCACTACAGATTACGAGCGTCAGTGTCGTACGCGATGGAGGGTGGGTGACATTCCTACAGTGTGATGATAGGCTATATTTCTACAAATGACTTACTATTACTAGCGATTAACATGATGAAACAACACGAACTAAGCTAACATTAGACTATAGCCATACCAGATAACGCCATACCAGCTAACCCTAACTATTTATATTAAAGTGGAAAGGAAGCAATCAAATAAACAGATGTCTATAGCACTAGTTAAATATTTCAATATACCATAAATACAAATAAAGTCGGAAATATGAACCATTATTCAGAATAAAGCACAAACAAGTTGCATAAATTATAATGTTTTCAGCCTGTGCGCCGCCATCTCTGTTTTCAGAATACGATGACGTCACGGGAATGGTTGGTAACATTCTATGTTGTTTACATAGCGGCTCATAGCCTCACTAGCCGCGTTTACATGGCACATCTGATCCGCATAGATTTCTATGCGGCATAGATCTGTTCCTAAAATGTGTTCCGAATGTACTGTATACATGGCAGTAACAAAAGTGTCCGTTATGTCTCTCGCGCACACCTGACACAACTCTGGACCGGCGGCGACATAATGGATGTCTTATCACTATCGGGGATTTTAAATTTGATTTTAATGAAAGCACAGCAGGAGAGAGCTTTTCTCTGCCTGCTGCTTCAATTAAGAAGGAGGAGGACAGCGCAGCAACGTATTATTATATATTAACCCTAAGCTCCGCCGCAAACATGAGGAATTTGGATGCGAGTCCGCAGCCAAGACTGGTGGGAGAGAGTGGTCTTACGGGAATTTAGTGACCAGGAATCCTCGAAGGTCCAATTGCGAACTACTGCAGCTGCCATCTCTCTAAGTTAAGAAGTATTTTAACGTTCAGCCTGCAAAAGTACAAGTAGTAGCCTACTCATTTATGGTGCGTTTTAATATCCATCCGTCTCGGAGGTCCGAGGGCGTTGCCTAGCGACACGCACAAACACGCCCCTTTTCCTCGGACGGCGATCTCGCCATCTCGATTGAACTCAGCGGTGACCGAGCGAAATTCCGAGACAGAATTCAAGATGGCTGCGCCCATTGTGACTTGAAGTATTAACTGTTTTCATTGTGCTTGGACCACTTTGGTGGTTTAAATGGTAATTTCAATCACTCGTATTACTGCAATACCTTACTGCGTCCGTATCTCTGCCTATGTACACAAATATATTGTATTTGTGTACAGCACTTTGGTCAACTACTGTTGTTTTAAATGTGCTATATAAATAAACTTGACTTGACTTGACTATGGCCTATAGCCTATGTGGCAGCACGAGCTATGGAGTGATGCCCCTTTTTCTTAAAGGCAGTATCGGTAGCATTAATTATTGCCAGACAACGCCACCCTGGGAATTTCACCCAGAGATTTATTTTAAGTGGACTAGCACAAATGAAGCAAAGGCACTGAGGTCCGTTATGCAATGAGGCAGAGACGGCAGTTCGATCATACAAAAATACTTTTATTTATACAAAATGTCTGTTCTTAAGACTACTAAATAATTACTCACTAAGGAGGGAAATTGGGTGCTGAGATCCAATCAGTGCTGAGACCTACTGTGAACACCTGCATCCAAAGGAAAGGGGGTCCCAGGAACACCACGCGTAAAACAAATGAAAAATAAACCAACTGCAAACACAATACAAAAGGGACACCGTGACCAGGACACCAGTCCACCACCGTAGGCTCAGCACCTGAATTGAGGGGGATCGCAGAGCAACCAGTTAGAAAACATAATGGAAACAAAATAATAATAAGAGAAATTAATTAAATAAACAAAATCTATAATAACTAAACACAAGGAGAAATCAGCAAAAACTCTTACATAACATAACATACACACTTTAAGATGTAGTTGCACCAACTAAACAAAAGAGATAGCGACACAACAGGAAAAGGAACAAACTATCGCTAGCCGAATGAACGGCAAAGCGATCGGGTCCGAGCTGGCCCTGGCAAGGCGGTAATAACGTGGAAGCAAAGCAGCAGTGGTTTTTATAGGTGGATTGGCCGCCGCTGCGCCGCTACTGTCGGCCACCCAATCGGGCAGTCCCGGCCAACGTGGCATGGAGCAGGGAACGGGACGCTATACAAAAGCGACAGTTCAGTAGGCGACATCGGCTATGTATCGATGAGCAGCGCGCAGCCAGCAGCAACATCCAAGTGAGCCCTTTACAACACAATAACTAAAATTAGCACTGGAAAGCAGTGTTGTATAGTAGTGAAGTAGAAATAGTTAGTTACTGTACTTAAGTAGTTTTTTTGGATATTTGTACTTTACTTTACTACTTATATTTCTCTGTACTTTTACTTTTACTTCGCTACATTTTGCGAAGAAAACGGATACTTTTACTCCGCTACATTTCCCTTGAAACCTTCGTTACTCGTTACAAAATCAACTCATCTTTAGAAAAAAAAAAAAGAATCATGAGAGATATGAGAATAACGTCGGGGAGTGACTGTGGTAGAACACAGACTGCGAGCCTGTTTGGCGAATCAGCTGTCCCAGCGCACGTTCGCAAAGCCCCCTTGCTTAGTTACTGTTGCTACGTCGATCAAAACTCCTACGACTGTCAACACACAAATGCATGGCTAGGACGAGGGCAAGGGCTATCAAAATTCTACTATTTGTATCAGGCTGGTTTGTACACGCAGTATTACAACACTAGCCGCGTTTACATGGCAGATCTATGCCGCATAGATTTCTATGCGGCATAGATCTGTTCCTAAAATGTGTTCCGAATGTACTGTATACATGGCAGTAGGGCTGGGTATCACTAGGTACCCCACGATACGATCACGATATTTTACCCACGATAACGATAATATCACGATACAGCGATTCTGCGATTATCGATATATTGCAAGAAATTTCACCTACGATACATCACGATATCTGTGTCACTGAAGAAATTCAGAATTGATTACAAAAACATTTTATGCAAAGTAACAGAAAATTAGAAAACAAAATAAATGCAGAAAACATTTCATTGCTTAGTTTCATTCGCTCTGTTTACAGTGGATGTATCGCAATGGCGAGGCGCACACAGCCTTTAGCCGTGTTCTGTAAATATTCTAGAACACACGGGAGTCCTGGAGCTCTATATCAAAATATTATCATATAGCCTACATAGATATCTATATCATATAATATATATTATAACCGGCAAAAGATGTGTGAGCCGATATTATGAATCTCAAACGACCGCGTTGGGTTCTCCGACGTTCCTGGTTCTTCAACGTCCTCATCAATGTGAAGTAGACTGTACCACGACAAGGAGGAGAAAGGGATTGTTCCCGGGCAGCGCTTAGCCACCTCCGCCTCCGGCGGTGGTCCCTCAGCGGGTCTCAAGCTGGAGACATTCGCCGCCAACAATCACTTTCTCCTCCATGTCGTGGTTCATGTTCTTGAGGGAGTCAAAGCCAAAGTTCTTTCCCCCCCAATTCATTCTCAACCTTGGCTGAGATAACCCCCAATACGAGTCTCGTTGTAGAAATACCAGAGACGAGAGTCCGACAGAACGGTTATCCAAATAACAAGGAAGTGTACAACACTTGCGATACAGTCCTGGAGCTCTATATCTAAATAATATCATATAATACATAGAAATCTATATCATTTAATACATATTATCATGGCCAAAAGCGGTGTGCGCCTCCAGACGATATAATGAATCACAAACGACTTTGTCGGGTTCTGCGACGTCTCTGGTTCTTCCACTTTCACATCAACCTGAAGTCGACTGAACCGCGCGCTGCCTGCTGCCGGCTGCCCGCTGCCGGGCGATGGTGCCTCGTGGCAACCGGCGGCATGACGCAGTTCATGTACTTCAGCCAGTCAAAGCCAAAGTTCCTTTCTCCCAATTCCTTCTCAACCATGGCTGAGATAGCATAACCCCCACAACAGTCTCGTTGTGGAAATACAAGACATGTCAAAGAACCGACAAGAAACACTTGCGTTACAGTGTGTGTATTCACACAAACACACACATGTGGCGCTCGCACGGTCGAGTCTCATTGGCGGGCCAACGTCTCTGGGCGGGCCAGGCAGAGTAAGGTGAGGAGCTGAGATTCCTGATGACGTCAAGAATACAGACATTCCAAATCAGCACACTTGAGCCTCCGTTTTTTCAAAGGCGAGCAGAACAGCTAGTGCTCGTTTTACACCAAACGCAAGTTTTAGCAATTGGGGGACCATAGGCAGGCTAGGGGAACTCATATTTATGTTAGAAAACCTCATAAAGTGAGATTTTCATGTCATGGGACCTTTAAATATCGATATTTGACGTCAGCATATCGATAACGTCCCGCAAGACGAAATATCGCGATATGTCGCAGTATCGATATTTTGGCACACCCCTACATGGCAGTAACAAAAGTGTCCGTTATGTCTCTCGCGCACACCTGACACGTCTCTGGACCGGCGGCGACATAATGGATGTCTTATCACTATCGGGGATTTTAAATTTGATTTTAATGAAAGCACAGCAGGAGAGAGCTTTTCTCTGCCTGCTCCTTCAATTAAGAAGGAGGAGGACAGCGCAGCAACGTCAATTTCTCGTCAGATCTTTATATTTACCCTATGCTCCGCCGCAAACAAGAGGAATTTGGATGCGAGTCCGCAGCCAAGACTGGTGGGAGAGAGTGGTCTTACGGGAATTTAGTGACCAGGAATCCTCGAAGGTCCAATTGCGCACTACTGCAGCTGCCATCTCTCTAAGTTAAGAAGTATTTTAACGTTCAGCCTGCAAAAGTACTAGTAGTAGCCTACTCATTTACAGTTATCTCGGACGCGCGCGGACACCTCATTAATAAACACCCATGTCCCGTCGCTTAGCAACCGGACACGCTTACCGGACTACTTTTACGGAGTGATAACAAAGACGTGAATCAGGTAATAAATCCACTTTCCTTGACAGCGGTGAAGTTCGGTGTGCTTAAAAGTACAGACGGAGCTCAGTGAACTACTGCGGCTGCTCTAAGTTAAACCCCAATCTATGCGGAATAAGTGTATACATGGCGATTTAAAACGGACTACACCACCTATTCTATTCGGCATAGAATCTATGCCGAACAGATAATTGTATTCCGAATGAGGCGTATACATGACAGGGGTTGACATTAAGGTTTCAAAAGCACTTGCCCATCGGGCAAGTACAGGTCAGGTTCAACTTGCCCGAATGTGATGTTCACTTGCCCAAATTATAATCAGAATCTTGAACAGGCCTCTTTTTGCCAGGCATGCAGCCTGGTTTTGAATGCTGAATGTTAGCTTCCACACATGTTGTGCTTAAAAAATAACAAACTTCCCTTTGTTTACTTATTTATCGAGCGGTCACATCGTGCCATGAAGTGATTTCAGTCCACCGTTGCAACCTATTAAAGCTATCGCCAAGTAGTGTTGTCAGTCACGATACTGGATTTTCTAACTTTGACACTATACCTGAAAATATATCGATATTCTATAGGATTTTCGATATCAGGGGAAAAGTTTTTTTCAGGAAAGAATGTACCCAAAGTAAATAGAGTATATCTCCACAACTGCTTGGGCGATAATTTCATATTTGTGCCAAAGAAAGATTGTTGTGCAAGTGAAATATTCAATGGGGATGATACTTGGTTAAAGTGAATAAAGCCATGGAACACAGCATAAGTGGAAGACAACATTTCCACCTGAAATAATTATCAGTTGGTCGTTATCATTTGGGAGCGATGTCTTACTCTGAGACACAAATAAAGGTAGATATCTTACAATTTTGACACTTGACACCTCTATTTAAATTTCAGGGCAAATATATTCGACTGCACCAAGCCAAACACTCGCAAATAAACATATGGCCACTAGATTGCGCTGAAGAATTCGTTTTCTGATTGAAGGCAATTTACCCATTTCCTAAGAAACCTTCTCTTATTCATTGATTGAAAATACCATGTTTAGTTGCAAAATTTGGCCCAGACACTGGGTTATCTGTTTATGGTGGTTTTATTCGACCAGAATCAACTTTGTGGACAAAAATCACAAAGGTAATACTTCATTTTTGGTTGTTAAAAGAAAAGGGGACGTTTCTTCTTAAGTTGTTATTTGCGAGTTTTAGTCACAGAATGATATGGTTTGGACTGTTGGAATAAGTGGAAGCTCAGCTTTCATGTAATATATAGTTTGTGAGGGTCCAATTTCGTGAAAAAGATCGCTATTGCTGTGCATGTGCACAGTTATGAAACCCAAAACCGTGTTCTTGCATATGACTTTCCTTGGTAATTTGCCTCAATCCAAAGTACTTCCAAACTGCACACCTCCATTTTCCTTCTACCTAAACCGTTCACGGAGGCGCTGCACTTGCGATGCTAGCTTTGTTGGCTAACCTTCAGCTAACACCTTCGAATCACGGCCAGAGAACGCACTGCGAGTGACAGAAGGCGGGGCTATATTCGCACTGAAGCGATGCGTGTCTTTTAACTCGCTTTCCGAGAGAAGAGAAGACGGCGCGCTGATCAATTGCAAATACTTATATTTTGTGTTATTTTGCTGCAAAAAAGGTTGTTCTGCAGTTTCTAAAAATATTTGAATAAATAGTCTTTATATTAACATCCACCCAAAATCCACTTGCCCGTTCGGGCAACCAGAAATCAATCTCAACTTGCCCAAATATGACTTTTGGTTGCCCCGGGCAAGCGAGCAACCGTTAATGTCGAGGCCTGCATGACCATTTTCTATGCCGCATAGAAATCTATGCGGCATAGATGTGTCCATGTAAACGCGGCTACTATCTTATACACTTCAATACGCTGTATATGTGCCATTTTTGCTACAAAGCTAATTTAAATACCCTTTTTGGGCAGGGACTTAAGTTTTCCGAAAATCCGCGATCCTGGATGACACCAAAATCAATATTAAGTAACGTGTACCAGCGCTTGCGGGATAATAGGTCGGGCTACGATATCTGTCAGTGATTTTTTTTTGGAGTAACTCCGCGACAGCATCCAGATCATGGCAAAATGGACTGCAATATGCAGTGGAAGGATGTTTTCAAAAAAGATCAACAACGAAGGGGAAACAACAATAATCGAAGCAAAATCATACAGGTTTCAATCAAAAAATTAGAAACTTCACGACCTCAAAATAAATACCACCAGCACAACATTTTAAACTAGTAAGGTTCTTTCACCGCTGGGTAATATTTGTATATAATATTTCAAGCTAGCTAATAACCTATAAAGATTATTTATTCTTATTCCATCTCTGGCGAGGTATCTATCTAGCCAGTTAGTGCTAAGGCATGATTGGACGAGGGCAGTTATAGGGAGGAGTTTCGATAACGGTTACTTGTACTTTTACTTTCAGTACATTTAATATCAGAAAAGTACTTTTGATACTTAAGTACAGTAAAGATCAGATACTTTAATACTTTTACTTAAGTACTATTCTAAAAGGTGACTTTTACTTTTACTTAAGTAATTTTCCAGTAAGGTACTGTACTTTTACTTAAGTATGGCTTTTGAGTAGGCCTACTTTATACACCACTGCTGGAAAGGCAACGTATAAGAGAGATGCAGCCGTGACCGGCAGCTCACCTATCACTGCACAGAAGTTGAAATAGACGCACAGGAGCTACGTGACCCAGCCTCCGGCAAGCAAGAGCCTTTACAAAACAATAACTAAAATTAGTACTGGATGGGCAACATGCGAGAGAGATGCAGCCGTGACCGGCAGCTCACCTGTCACCGCACGTAAGCGGAAATGGACGCCCAGGCGCAACGTGACCCAGCCTACGGCAAGCAAGAGGCCGACAGGTGCTCTACGCCCGCCTTTATAGATAGTCTCCCACCGTGATTGGCTGGGACTGCCGCACAGCTGACAGTCACCATGACAACAAACTACATGTTGCCACACAAGACACTAAAGCCAAAACCTTTCTCACATGCACACCATGGACATATTAAAGGATGGACCACAGACCGAAAATGGCCGCCCATTCATTCCTATGCAAACTGCTCAGTGGCGCAGGGCAACATACAGGAGCGATTTGCTTCCGCGTTATGGGGCCAAGACACGTGACCTATTCCGTGACGTACCGGATGCAGAGATCTTCTTCTTCTTCTAGTTTAGTGGTGGATCATAGTTTTTCCCCATATACCGCCACCTACTTGACTACTACACAGGAGTTTGTGACAAATTCAAAGAAAAAACCAAACTAACGAAACAAAATAAAACAAATTAACAAAAGAAATGAATAAATAAAATAAAAAAATATATATACTTAAGGTTAAATTCTTCTAATTAGGTTAGTATCTTTTAGCTAATTTATCAGCAATTTCATTGCCATATATTCCATGGTGGGCTGGAATCCAACAGAACTGAATAACTAAACCAAGGCTTATAATATTTAAAAGAAGATGCTTTACCTCTATCACCAAATCTTCACGTATTGAATTATCTGTTATAAAACTTAGTATCTACAAGGCCATCTCGATTGAGTATACTGATAAAGTCACCCACTCTATATCCATATCCTTTTTCAAATTCTGGAATATATATGCCAATACCACATTGTCCTTTGGGATCTTTAGAACCATCGGTAAATATTTTCAGATATCCATAGAATGAAGTATTTAAATAACTTGAGCAGGCATTAGCAAAACTTTGCTTGGTGAGATGCTCGCTTTTTCGAAATGGAATAAGATGCAGCTGGGTAGGCGCTGAGAGGTGATGCATGAGGACCAATACCTTCAGCCTTCTCCACTCTGAATTGTAATTTCAACAGTTTTCAATACTGTAAAATATAATCCAGGTCCTTAATCTTTATTCGATGATGCTCTTCTCTGCGTATTTGATAAATCAGTAATTATAACCTTTTTGGTAATCATTTGCGTTTATCACACTGTTCATTCATTTCACTGTTCTTCCTCTCATTCCTTTCCTTACTTCTTCTTTAGGCTACCTGTCTTTGTTTCCCCTTCCACTCTTCTGCCCCAGCCAAACAGCCAAAAAAAGTGTTTTGTTAAAATTTGGGGTGGGGGGCTTGTAATAAAAGCTTTTTTTATTGTAACACTTGGTTCAAATCCTATTTCTTACACATGCAGCCATTTGGACACCATTCTATGATAGCTGATAACCAAGGTACACACTGTAATACTATAATCAAGAGGACATACAGGCAGTTCAAATAAAAAGAGATAGAACTTTATTGATCTGGAAACTTCATAAATATGTAAGATTGCTCCATATAATACCATAGTAACATAGTAAACGTATGTAGGCCTAAAAAGTTCAGTTCAATGTTATTGCTTAAGAAACTGATTCCTTCCAACTAACTATTTACGAAAAATGCAATCAATAAATTATATAAAAGTAAATGTTTACATATCTACCAGCAACGAAGTTGGAGTAGCCTACCCAAATAATGAATTGTAATACACCAACATTGTCAACTGTCATACATAGCTAACCATAACCCTGTCATACATAGCTAAACAAGCAAATGAAAATGAAATACCTACCAACGCAACTGAAATGTTAATATTAGACAATTAACAATATTATGAAAATTACGTAGGTCTCCCATAATCATTCAGGTAATCAATACGTCCGTGCCTGTTACAGCTATTTCAATGATATGTGTGTTATATATCCGTGTTCAACGCCATTCATGTTAAGTAAGAGGACAAATCTCAGATTTTGGAAGTTAATGGAGTTAATGGAAGTTAATTCGGAATTTAATTTAATAGGGCGCGGGATCCGCGTTACATTGTGGGACGTGGCGGACATGTTGATGGCTACGCGAACGTTAACATAACTCTGACATAACGTTGTTGAACGAAGAGAAGTAGCAGTAGAGTTGAGAAAGAATAGCTAGAAAAAATATGTTAAAATCCCGAAAAGGATCTGGAATTTACCGGGACACATTAAATAGAGATGCCAGGGACCAGTATGGTGACAAAATCAGCATTATTAATAATTTGGATCCATATGAAGTTCGGGCGGCAGGTAGCGGTAAAGGAGGCCATCAACATGGCGGCCACGCAAAGTAATTACGTCATGACACCCAAGCCCTATTCGGAAGTTAATGGAGCTGTCACGTTAAAATTGTACCGGGGGCGAAAATTGTACCGGCCTACGTCATCGTTTGTTTACATCCTGACAACCTGCCCTGCAACAGACGACGCGATGCAGAAAACATGTTTCCAAACGACGAAATAACATAATACAGATAGCGGATCGCTATCTGAATTATGATAGATAGCGATAACACTAGTTTTTACTTTATATTTGCATTGTATTTAATTGTTTAATCGAAACAATAAATAAAATTGCCCGCGAAACGGGCGATCGCGTCAAATGACGCGTCAAATCACGTAGGAAGGTTCTTGAACATTCTAGACTATGAAACCTGCTTAAAACACTCAGTTTACTAGCTAAATTCGATTAAACAATTCAATACAATACAAATATAAAGTAAAAACAAGTGTTTTCTAGCGATCCGTTATCTGTATTATGTTTCAAGAACCCTCCTACGTCATTTGACGCGATCGCCCGTTTCGCGGGCAAAACATTTGTCATTTGACGCGATCGCCCGTTTTGCGGGCAATTTTTTTTATTGTTTCGATTAAACAATTAAATACAATACAAATATAAAGTAAAAACAAGTGTTATCGCTATCTATCATAATTCAGATAGCGATCCGCTATCTGTATTATGTTATTTCGTCGTTTGGAAACATGTTTTCTGCATCGCGTCGTCTGTTGCCGGGCAGGTTGTCAGGATGTAAACAAACGATGACGTAGGCCGGTACAATTTTCGCCCCCGGTACAATTTTAACGTGACAGATGTCGTGCACTTCAAAATAGGTCCATAGCAGGGAGCCGTTTGTTTCAGTACGACTCCTTTCAGCTGCCCACCCAACATCAACTGCTTGAGGAGGCGTTTTGAAAAGAAAAAACTTAAATTTTTTTAGAACAGGGTAGAAAGATAATTATGAGCCTTTGATTGATATCCAGACATTTTTTGCGGAGACACAATCCTGTTCCCCACTTGTATTGGAGTGGACGGCGATATCTACTTCTGGGCCACATGAAATGACGGACCCCCGTCCACTGCCAGCTTAAACAGCTGCAATACCAGGCTTGGCCTCTGAGCAGGGGTGGATTGCGGAAGTAAGCGCCTACTCTATCCTGGGGGCCTGATCATATGGGCCTGATGCACACCCATCGCGAGTGACGGCTATGCGCACACATGCACACCCATAGCGAGTGACGTAGGACGTAAAGTCCCGCCCAGGTCGAAGTGGCGTCGATTTAGAGAGTCCCGTTCCTGGGGGCTTGGTTTGGACTTTGGACGGTGTAAGTTCCATATTGGCTCGGCTACCAGATCGGCTCGGGGTCCGTCGTCTGCTGATTACGTCACACAATACGCTATCTACAGCAATAAGGTATTTTATGGCTTAAATTAAAGAGCCTGTAATGATCTTTCATTTTGAACATAGACCATTCCCAACCTATTTGTATGGATAGTTTTCTTCTAAAAACAAAACATCCCTCGGAATCATCTTGGCTGTTAAGATAAGCCGTCCGTGTTGCCAGATTGGGCACATTTTCAGCCTGATTTGGCTACTTTGAATCACGTTAGGCTGGAAAAACGGGATATATGCCCAATCTGGCAACACAAACCGAAACTAGACAGACCTACTCGCGCTCACACATGTGCTCGCTGTGGTTGCTATGACGACAGCCAGAGCTACAGCACAAAACAGCCAATCACAACTGTCCCTTAGCAGCCAATCACAATGTAGCCTACGCCCATTCAAGCGTACAGCCAATGATATTGTGTAACGTAATCAGCAGACGACGGACCCCGAGCCGATCTGGTAGCCGAGCCAATATGGTACTTACAACGGTCCAAACAGATGTCTCTCCTCCAGCTGTTCCGGTGACGTCAGAGGAAAGACCCAGAGAGCCGCTAGCTAGCTGGCGTTAGCTCTCCTGATCTACAGTACAGACTCGCTAACCATCTAACATGCATTGATCATAATACAGTCTTTCAGCCATTCGGAACCCAGAACAGGACGTATTTATCAGTAAGTCATCAAAAGAAAGCGGTAGACATAGCGCTGGGTCATGTGGCTAGCTAGCATTCCTAGCTTAGCTAGGGTTGCTAATGGTAATAGCTAGACTACACTTGCTGTGGGCTCAAATCGTTTAAAGAACATATCGGTAGTGTACAGCTATACTTAATGTATTAGATAGGATGGATACACCGTAGTGTCAGAGAGCTAACAGTCTGCTTTTTGGCTCAGGTGGTCAATATGACACCACTCTTGATCGCCTGGTAATCAATTATCCGACAGGAAAAGTGGGTTGAGGTGGTAGCGTCCGCTGGGACAAGACGAGGCATAACTCATTTTTTATTCAGCTAAATCAGTTGTATAACTGGAAGTATGGTCCCATATTCTTCTACAAGAGTGATTATCAAATGCAGCCAAAATGGTCTTATTCCAAGCGTGGACTGGAATAATGTCTCACTACATTAATGTAGCATGGTTGTTTACTTTACAACGACACTAACTTTGTCTTCTTCTTCTTTCTCTCCTTCATCGTGATCTTCTTCGTATTCTTTCTATTCTTCTTTCTCTCCTTCCTCTTTTGATGCTGCCTCTACACACAGAAACCTGTCCTTTGCGTCTCGTTTCCTCTGTTACTCAGAAGAGTTCCTCTCGACGGCTGGTTCACTGAACCGCAGTTTTCCAACTGTGGTGCCAGAAAAAAGACGGCTAGAAACTGAGACTAAAAACTGAGTCTGGATTCAATGGTATAATTAACAATTATTCGTCGAAGTGAATTGTGGGGAATAGCGTACCCATATATGACGCATGTACCCATCTAAATTTGTTTATAGGTATGTGCATAACTGTAGCAGGTAAATAAAGCAGGTAAATAAAAGCTGGTGTGGGTGTAATGAACATAGACTGTGTAAAATGCACATTAAAACTGACTGGGATCTGTCGGTGGAAACTTGCAGAATTATTTTCAGTACCAAAATAAAAAAATACTTTTGTTTTTGTATCCCTAGTAATAAATAGGATTAAATTGATGCAACAATATGTCAATAGTTAAACAACACACTTACAACGTACTGACAAAATTCTTAGTTGGGGACAGGCCTACTGTCATTACACCATGCATTTGGGGATTTACTAAACAGTTGGTTATAAAGAAATGTTCTCACTTGGTCCTGGTACGGGAGTGCTTTACAGTAGCCCTTGGTTTGTTGTTGAGGCCTCACTTCTCTACCTATCCTACAGAGGGAGCCAGAACGGGAGGAGCAGCTTGACGAGAACATGCCCCCCAAGTTTAAACGGCACCTCAACGATGAGGAGGTCACTGGATCCATCCGGAGCGAGAGGGTGAGACACAAATGGTGTTAGTTGTGGTCACCTTCTGTATAGTAGGGTTTACTATTGGATTGCATCTGGTCCATGCCTGAATTAGGCTTTCATCAACATAAAAATCCCTGTTCCATACTGTTCTGGGGCCGTATTCACAAAGGATCTTAGGGCTAAAAGTAGGTCCTAACTGGCGAATTTAGGAGTAACTCCTAAAAGTAATGGGCGTGTCACTCTTAAATTTAGGACTCACTAATAGCAATTCACAAA
>NC_079423.1:1272295-1294738 GCF_026213295.1 Gadus chalcogrammus | reverse complement strand
TGGTGACGGTAAGTTAACTAAGCCTCATATTATTTTTGGGAAAAATTGTAAAAACTAAATAAAATACAATATGCCTATATTAAGCATAACTTTTTTTTCGCCTAGGATTGTGCAACACGCTGGGGGTCCAAGCAAAAAATGATCAATAGAATGTTGGAGCAGAAGCAGGCTATCAACAGAGTGCTTGCAGAGGATCGGAAAACCAATGTCAACATCACATGGCAAAATGAAGATGTGCTGCTGGCAATGAATGAAGCGCTGAAGCCAGTGAGCGACTTCACCGACATTCTCTCCGGGGAGAATTATGTGACCGCATCGTCTCTACTCCCTGTGCTGCATTTGGTGAAACAGGGAACGTTAGCCCCTATGGTTGAAGACACCAAATTAACTGCAGACCTGAAAGCTGGCATCCTCCATGTTCTGGAAGAAAAATATAAAGCCCTGCCGCAGGCAAGCCAGGAGCTCATGCGCAAAGCAACATTCCTTGACCCGCGGTACCGGGGTGAATATGACTCGAATGCTAACGAGTTAAAAAGAATGATTGAGGAAGAAGCAGTCATCCTCGGGCAAGCAGCGCAGCCAGTGAGAGCGGAAAATGAAGAAGAGGGCGCCACGGCCGAGCCCCAGCCCAAGAAAATTACTTTGGCAAGTTTTCTAAAGAGGAAAACAGGCGCACCTACCTCAGCCCCACTAACGCTCCCTGAAAAAGCAGCCCTACAGATTGCCAGCTACTGTCAAGAGGCTTGCATCGATGCTGAGGAAGATCCTCTTTGCTGGTGGAAATTGAACCAAACGAGGCATCCCCTTCTGGCAAAGGTCGCCAGAAATTACCTCTGCGTGTGTGCTACAAGCTGCGCATCCGAGCGGGTGTTTAGCACGGCAGGGAACATTGTCACCCCCACAATATCGCTTCTCAAACCAGAGAAGGTGAACATGTTGGTTTTCCTGGCAAAGAACATGTAGCCTGGACTGGTCACACTTGTAAATAGTTCGAGTTTGTTATTAAGCAGAATTGTGTTTCTTCTTTTTGTTCCATATGCCTTGTGTTTGCTTATTTAATTGTAACCAATTCGTTTCTTATTAATTTTGTTACATTGTGTTTGATTATTTGACCTTGTTTTACCCTGTGTATTAAAAATATAATATGTAAATAGTTGTGGCAATTGGGCTTGCAGCCTGCGGCACAAGACGAGCATGCAAGTCGCCGTCATCTTTAGGCCTATTTGATAAAAAAAAAAGTTCTTTGCACTGTTATACTGTTTTAGTGTTTATTGTTTACTCTGATAGATAGGATACCTAATAAACCTTTGGAACGCACAAGACCGGTAACCATAGCAACGCCGGTAAACAAACCCCGCAAAGCCCAATCCCTGCGTGAGCTCCCCGCGCTACGGCCACCCGGAGGCGCGCAGAGCTTTTGGCCGTGATATTATGTTATATAAAATTATATTATACTATTACTATTATATATAGAAGAACGTTATAAGACGCCGAGAATTGGCGCGCTGCCAGCCGCTGTCACCGAGTGTGATAGGAGAGTTGACGGAGAAGATGGCGGTTGACCTAGTTTCAAAGTTAATACCGTTTATACCGGTAATACCGGTGTTGACCCGAGCGTATTACACGGTGTGAAAATGTCCACACCGCGGCAACCCTAGTCCATAGCTATGTATACTTTATAGGTGTGTGTGAAATGCCTGTGTTCCTCCAATTACATGAAGACTCATATACACACACAAGTCTAGGTTCTGTTTTTCTCACTCTGTCCTTCTCGAAAATGTGCTTTGTGGAATAACCTGTGAGGGCACATTATGAAAACAGTAGATGTTATGTAGCGGCCTCTCGGTCTGTCCTGCCAGCTCCACGAGACAACGATGCATATCTGGAACTCTGGAGCTCACATCTTGTTGTAAACACTACAGACAACACTATGTATTTTTTCTTTTTCAAGATATATTTTCAAAGATTTTTTTAGCATTTTTAGGCTTTATGATAGTCAGACAGACAGGAAGGTATGGGAGATAGAGGGGAGGACCTGCAGCAAAGGACCACAGGCAGGAATCGAACCCGGCTCGCTGTGATCTGGACTAAGCCTTAATGGCGTGCGCTCTACCCGGTGAGCCACCGGGGCGCCCCCCACACTATGCACACTTGACTGGCATTGTTTTTCTTCTTTTTCTCAAGGCAAAATGAATTATTCCGCCGGTATGCTTGCCCCCGGTAGTCGCTAACCAGTTTGAGATTCCTCTGAATTAACGAGCTTCTGCAGAGATATCCCTCACCTAAACACTTGTCTTTGTAGCCCTGTTGTGCAGAGGGGTCGTCAAATATGCACATGTACACGGGGGGCAAGAGGGAGGTAAAGGAGGCAGGCAAGAGGCCCTGCCAGCACCCACACACATGTGTGTTTTCGTGTGTGTGAAACACATAATCTCACAGCTACACTCCATCTGACTAGCCCACTTCAAAGCAATCATTTTTTTCCCTTTTTTGAAAAAATAGAAAACTGCAGTGAAAATGAGATGTGCTCTTCTACAGATGAAGATGACCATGATTTGAATATTTATTCTTGTCCTTTTTCTTCCCTGTGTCCACACGTGTGTGGCCTGGCTGACGTCTGTCCGTCTGTTTGTGTCACTTACAGAAAGCCTTTCAGACAACGCTTCGGCCTTCAGCAGCCGAGCTAAACAGCTGCAAAGGAGGATGTGGTGGAGAGACATGAAGGTAGGGCTGTGTGCGTGTGTGTGTGTGTGGGGTTGGGTCATTGTTGTGCCTAGTCTAAGAAATGCTGCTAAGGTTAATGTTATGGTGCTGCTCTATAGTGCAATGTGATCTGATCTTGAATATTATTTTCACAGATGAAGATCATAATTTCCCTGGTTGTATTTGCCGTCCTGCTGATTATAATTGGTGAGTATTTGGTAAAACAATAAAAACAAATAAAAGGATATGCATTGCCAAAAGCAAGCTCTAATGTCTCTGTCTCTCTGTTTCTCTGCGATGGTCCTTCAGTTCCGGTCATCCTCCGGTATCACTAGTGTCTGACGACAAGGATGAGAACCATCTCTCATCCTCCCAACTATCCCTTCTCATGTGGTCCTCCACGCCAGCTAGAGGGTACCAGCTGACCTCCTACAACATCCCAACTCCACCCCAAATCTTTGTCTGTTCCCCACCCCCCTTTCCCCCAAAGCTTTTGCCTAAACTGTCCCACACCGATGCCTGCATTGTTCGCATTTCTAAAGAAAACAACTCAGTTATCAGTTGTGTAGGATAGGTGTTTTCAGTTATGTATGGAGGACGAGAATTTATTTGATTGGGGCACAGGCGGGAGTTAGTAGGTCGTCATCTCATGCCCTCTGGTCCACGCAAAGAGGAAGCCTTTTTATCTCATGCGGATGCATGAGATAAACAAGGGGCCCTTAGCCTTATCAAGAAACACACACTGGAGCCTGCAAATCACCTTCAATAATGTTGTCACTGCACAGAGTCCCCCTGCTCTCCTAGTTTAACCGTATTGTTCTGCAAAGCCCTCCATAAATGAAAACCACAGAGGCACTGCAACTTCATAACATTTTATTCAATGTTTACACACAATTCCCTAGTGTTATAGCTGTTTAAGCCTCCGGTTCAACGCACTGTGGATGAGAATGTTAATATGGGAAGGACTTGGGAAGGAAAGGAACCAGAGGAAATTCCTGTCTCATGTCCTCTTTATGCTGTTTATCCGTTCAATAGTAAAAATGTGGACTTGAAGTATAGCTTCCTAGTCCCTGGTTTGATTGTTAATCGTCATATCTGGTTTCATGCCAAAATACATCCCATAGTATGAGCGTTGTCTGTATTTTTATTTATTATTTATCTTTATTTGAGCACCCTAAACCTCTGAACCCTAGACCCACTGCGACCCAGGTCTCTGGGTCGTACTAAAAACCACTGTCATGGGATCCTGCTGGCTCCTTGAGACGCCGCTCTTGATCTTTCCACATGGTTCTGTTTGAGCGGATGTTATATTACTGTTGTAGTTTTGATTCATTGTTCGTAGTGTTATTTTTTATTTTTTTTGCACTCGGTATTTCATTTTCGCTGGCAGAATATTGCCACTGCTCAGTAGGAATGTCTCGTATCGCCATTGCGACGAATGGCAGTGCTTGTATTGGTGCCCTGCCACAGAGAGCATTGGACGGAGGTTTAGAATTGCAGATTTGAACATCTTTCTAACGAGCAGCAACCATACACAGTCATTCCTTTTAAAATATTTGTGTTCTCGTTTACTTCTAATTTATTTAAAGTGTAAATACCTATTTAATTTTAACAATGTACAATTTTCTGGCACTGCAATGGAAGACTGTGATTTATTGTTCTGTTTTTGCTCTGAAATAAAAATCAATATAAAGGGCATTTGGAAGGCTTTTGTCTGCTGTTGGACTACTAGTTCCTGCAGTTGGCCACTCACCCTGGTTTCTTTAGAGCTAACGAGGACTCATCTCATTATTAGGCTTGTTAGAGTTAGTGGCCCCGGACTATGCCCTCTGTTTTCTCGCCACTTACTCGCCACACTCACTCAAGCACACACACGCGCAAGCACGCAGACAGACATGATCTAACAGGCCTAATTGTTTTGGAAAGATGATGAGTAACTAGAAAATACATTTCCTGCAGAAAATGCGGTGAGTGCTGTAGTACAAAGTGAGGTTGAAAATATTTTTTAATAAAGCCACATAGATTAAGACATAAAGAAACGTTAAATGGCTTGAATCAAGTGAAGGGATTTGAACAAAAGTTCAAAAGTCTAGTAAACAATGTAAACATGCACACCATTTAAGAAAAAGTAAATGGTTGGAAACAAATGAAGGGGCCGCTGAATGAAAAGGGCAAAACATTGCTTAAAATTCAGGAATGTAAAATGAATTGAACTGAAGAATCTGAAACGTCAAATGTATTGCCCTGCACTGTGTGTGTGTGTCTCTTAAGAGAATAGCGAGCGGGTGTGTGATTAAAAGTAGCTCAATAGAGTGGGAAAAAACGCCCAGTGCATGCAGCACTCACCTAATTAAACAGAGTAGATCATACTTTGAAGCTTCGCTTGCTGAATCATTTTCAGAGCTCTGGCAGAGGATCCCAGCTGCTAACCATCGCTGACGTGAGTGGCAACAACAAAAGCAGAGACTTACTTCCAAACGACTTATTTTTTAAGCCAGTTCTAGCTATTCAGAATCTGTAAAGACTGCATCTATGCATACAGCTGTGAGGTTATTTAATAAGCAGTATACCCTTTGGTGCGTGTTTTCAGAACCCCCCCCCATTGGCCAATGAGTATGTTTAGGTTGTCTGCTCAGTGCTCCGATTGGAGGGTTCGGGAGTTCATGCAGGCAGATGGATTGACGGTAAAGTAGGTTAACAGATGTGAAATGGATGGAGTGGGATGGATGGGGGAGGATGATGGATTATTGGAGGAATGATGAGTTTAAACAAAGTGATGAGAAAAGATGGTTCCTTACCTCCCGCCAAATATTTGTGAGTCAGAGCTGGGAGTTTCAAGGGTTTCCAGAGGTGAAAGCTGAGGGGAAAGAAGTTCCTGCTCCTTATGGCATAGAAATTTCTCACCTCTCTCTCCCTCTTTTTCACACACACACACACACACTCACAAACACACCCGCACACGTACATGCACACACACACCTACTCTTTGTATCAAATCAAACACTCATCTCGTCATTACAAACTCTGCATAGTCTGTAACAGTCTGTTTAATTTAGCGATCATTAGGAATCAAGTAATCAACAGGCTTTTAACCCTTGGTGTTCCTATTGATTGCCTTACCTTACTTGCGTCATCTTCTAGACCCCTACCACTGTGAAAGGGGACACTGTCTCCTCTAGAAGTAACCATATCCCACACATGCCCAGCTTACCCTGCCTCGCTCGGGCCAATAGCCAGGCAACCATTCCCTCGGACAAAATGGATATGAGCAATTATCAGTGGAAAGGTGACTTCCTCCGGTGTCTGAAGAAGGACTGAGTCAATGAGCACGTGACTGAGTTTGATCTGACCCTAATCGAGAGATCACTTGAAAGATGAGACATTTGGGCATGAGGACATTGTCATTCGAGAATCTACGAGAACGCACATTCTGAAATTTACCCAAAGCCTTTCTCACGACCGAACAGACACACATACTTGCATGGCCACTACGTCATTCTCTCTTTTTTTGCTATAACTCACACACTTGTATAATGATTAAGAAGCAGACCGCTCTCACACACACACACACACACAAACACACAGACAGGTGGATGGAATGTTGTTGTCGCTGAGACAATCCCTAAAAAACTATTTCCCCCCTCGCTTATTTACCTCCCTCCCTCCTTCCTTTCACTCCCCCTCCTCATCTCATCTCACCTCTTCCCCTCTCTGCCCCCCCCCCCCCCGAACACACAGACACACACACCACGCCTGCCAACACCACCACCCTCTCTCTCCCTCCCTCTCAGAATGTATAAATATCTGTGAGCTTCTAGAAAGAAGTTCAGAGTTACAGACCTGTTCATAGAGAAGATAGAGAGAGAGAGACACGCCTCCAAATAACAGCAGGGCAAGAAGAGGAAGAACAACAATTCACTGAGGTATTCAGCGGCTGTGTTAGGAGAATACATCCAGGAGTGGGGCAGGAGAGAGTGCAACCAGAACAGGCAGAGCTCTACCACCACACCAACATCAAGAGAAGGAAGACAAGAGACCTTCATCCTGCTGTAAATAGAGCCCCCACCTTTCGGCTGGGAAGGATCTTTCTTCCCCACCAGACCAGAATGCTCATGCTCCTGTCTATGTGCGTCTGCACGCTGCTCCTGGGCAGCCAGGCACAGGACCGGGCCTCCATGTGGAGGGGCAATGACCGCAGCGGCCTGTGCCAGTACTCCTTCACAGTGGCCAGCCCCGGCGAGGCCAGCTGTCCCCAGGTGGCCAGCAGTCCTGAGCTGGAGGGGCTGAAGACCAGACTGGGCCTGCTAGAAGCGCTGGTGTCCCGGCTGGCCGCGGGGGACGCAGGGTCGGGGTCAACGAGCTCCGGATCTGAGCCGGGGCTCCGGGACGTCCTGGACCAGGCGGTGGGCGAGAGGAACCTGCTACGGGCTGAGAAGCAGCTCCTGGAAGGGGAGCTTGAGGCTTTGCAACGGCGAATGGAGGACATGAGGAAGGAGATGGAGAATCTGGGGAACAGACCCTGTCCTCCGCAGAGGACCCCGCAAACCCTCAACCCAGCCCTGCAGGACAGCAGTCTGGACAGACCCTCTGGAGGTAAGAGATCCTCTTCTCAGATGCCACAAAACAATATTTGAATAACATCAGATTTATGGAGATATGGATAATATTGATGCTATAATAATGGATGAAGAGTTTGAATAGCTTTATTTTAACATTCAATACATTTCTCTTTTGTACTAATGATAATTTGGAGGGTTACTCTGTAAGAGGCAAAGCCTGAGGATATGGTAACAATCTGAAGGCTGGGATCTAAGCCCACTTATCAGGGCAAAAGCCCAGGTAAAGGCAGTGAGTCATCTTTGTTTGCTGTCAATGAGTGTGTTTAAAGACTTCTCTGGGGATGTAACACAAGGATAAGGCTGAAGCGGGAAGGAGGAATTTCATCCCAAGCAAACGTGCTCCTTGTATGGAATGCACACGGATGAACAGAATGCCAGAGTTGCAAGCGCACAGAATTTCATGTGTTTATAAACTTTATATGTGTGTGTGTGTGTGTGTGTGTGTGTGTGTGTGTGTGTGTGTGTGTGTGTGTGTGTGTGTGTGTGTGTGTGTGTGTGTGTGTGTGTGTGTGTGTGTGTGTGTGTGCACGCGCGTGTGTGTGTGTGAGCGGGGAAGATCTTCGAATCGATGGAGCTATAGGCTCTGATGTGACTATAATTCACAGAAGTGAGAAAGGTTAATGCTTCGACCTACAATTGTATCTGTATGCTTTCATGTGTGCTGGTGTGTTTGTGTATCTGGAAAACATATATATGTGTGGCCTCATGTCTTAGTACCTGAAATAGAATGTGTTTGTGTATTTGTGCGTGTGTGTGTTTGTATGCTTGTGGGTGTGGGTGTTTCTGTGTGTGTGTGTGTGTGTCTTTGGGTTTGTGTGTGTGTGTATATGTGTGCATGTGTTAGTGTGTGTGTGTGTGTGTGTGTGTGTGTGTGTGTGTGTGTGTGTGTGTGTGTGTGTGTGTGTGTGTGTGTGTGTGTGTGTGTGCGTGGTGGTTCTGTGTTAGTGTGTTCGCCATCCACATATGCCTGCAGAGGTCCCTGGTTCATATTTCAATACCTTGCTTCCTGCCTGTTTAAGGGGGTGAGTGTGGCCCAGCCAGGACTCAGTATTTATGAAGCTGCAGGACCAAAGCTTTATGACTGGTGATCCCCTGCACCCCTCCCATCCCCCCAACAAGTTTGGTATATGGAGAGCGCCAGGAATGAATGTGAGGGGAGAAGGGGGCGGCGGGAACCTGAAATGTGATGCAGGGTTGGGTGGACCAGCCGACACTCCAGCCCTAACCTCTAGGCTCTGTTGACGCCAACGGGCCACAGAGAAAGACCCCGATCTGGGGGAGGGGAAGGGGGACGGACAACACAATTCAGGGGTGCTAGGACAGATACACAGGGCTACAAAGAGCCTTACCCTTGTTCACACTACATGCGTCCGTCGATGGATGACCGAGGGCGTGTCTGACGTATAGGGGACTAGTCTCTGTAGATGGATACTGCTGCCAATAAAATCGCTTCCCGCTAAAACAGCGATGTGTGGATATAAATACAAAAGATGACACAAACAACATGTGGCTAAAAAACAATCCTATCATTTTACGTTTCTTTAAAAAAATATTTAACGGCCGGATTTTTCCTGCTTCTTCCTGTTTGTTATTGCAAAATGGATCCAGGAAACGCGTGGAGTGTATTTGCATAACCGCGATCTGATTGGCCGACGGAGCCGCTGCTGCCTGAAAAGTTTAACATTCCTCAACTTTTTGACGATGGCCACGGAGCCTAATGGACGGGCGGACCCACAAGGCATTTCGCGAGCGCCCCATGCAAACTGTGATCCGTCGACGGACGGAGGTAGTGTGAACAAGCCCTTAGAGAGCAGGTTTAATCTCTGGCCTTTCATGTGGAGGATGCTGCTGCTTTAATAGTATTTTATTAGCACAACCTCAGTAATGAACAAAATAAAGTCTGTTTTGTAGGGCTATTGGGGGGGGGGGGGGGATTAACCAATGAGCTGATTTACAATCATTGAAAATAATTAAAATAAATAACAAATGAGCTCATTTACAATCAGGTAGCCTATTGGAGAAAATAAATTAACAAATGAGCATAATACAAAAAAAAATAAAAAATATCAACACACCATCTTAACTTCCCTGCTTAATCCTCGTCTCCCTCTTCATCTGTTTTGTCCTCCTCTTCGTCTGGTTTTTCTTCCTCGTCCTTCTTTGCCCATTTGTATTTTGCTGTAGAGCTGATCTTCTTCAGCAGTGTCTTGTGGCCCAACATGTACGTGTGAAAGTCCTTGCATGACATATCTTTGAGATTGTATTGCACAAATAGGATCCCTTTCAAAGATGGAATTGAGATCTGGTTCCTCTCCTTTGTCCACTGGCTCTGCATCAGTGAAAACACTCTCTCCACATTTGCATTATGTGGAGAAAGTGCGAAGACAAACTGTGCCATCCTCAGCAGCTCCGAGTAGCATCCGATGCTTTTGGCCTTCTCGAAGTACTTGACCCACCTCTGGTGCACCTGCAGGCCCATGAATGCTTCATCCTCACTGCAGCTTTCCACAAATTTCTTTAAATTGGACGCTTGGTCAAAGCATTTCACATCGTCAATTGCCACCCCTTTCTCCTCAAGGTACTTGATGCAGGCCTCCACATCATCCCACTTAGGTGCCTCGCTCATGTCCATCCACATGAAAGGTGTGAATTCTTCCATGGGCGCCATCCATTTCTCCAGGTACTCCAAGCATGAGCTATACATGCCTAGCACATCCGCCATGAACTTGTCACATCCCTCTCCAAGTCCTTCTCTGCGGTGTGCGGCAAGCAGTCCCTTGACTTTCAGGGACATGAAATTATTGGTCTTCCGTTCAATAACAACGTTGTGGATGCTGCTCAATATTTTCTTGATTTCCATGATGGAGTTGTCCTCCCTTTCCATCTCCTGAATGTGGCAGTGGAAGATGGACATGAGGGAGTGCATGTGCCACAAATACACCTCACTAAAAGGGTTTTCAAAAAAAACCTTGATCATCACAGGTGGCTTTTCTTGGGATAAAAAGAATGCTTTTAGAGCAGGGAACATCTGCAGCATCCTCTCTATTCCTGGGAATAGAGAGAGCCACCTGGTCTTGCTGTGTGACAGCATCCTCCTGTATTCCACATCCACAAAATCGCAGTACTCTTTGAGGGACTCTGTGCGCACAGTGTATATGTGGAAGTACTGGTAGATTTTGAAAATGATATTTTCAATGTCCACATTAAGCCTATCTGCCCCGTGATGGACACAGTTGTTAAGGATATGTGCTGGGCATCCCACGCCAATCAATGTTTTGTTTTGTAGCAGCCTCTTCAAATGTGCAAACACATTATTTCCCCCTTCGTCACGCCGAGTTCCACCAAAATTGGTGTTGCAATTGTCGCCGGTAAATGCGACGCATTTGGAGGCCAAATTGTTTTTCGTCAATGTTTGCATTAAGTAATTGGCGATGGTCGTTGCAGTCTCGTTGGGTGTATCTTGCACTTCAATTAGTTTACTCTGAACACCACCCGCCTTCCAATCAAAATACTGAATAATGATGGGGAAGATTTTCACCGCACCATGATCAACAATAGCCTCGGTCTTAGTTCGGGCACAACTAAACTTTTTAGCATTGTCTGAATCGGGGAGGGTCTTTTTGAGCAATGCACTAGTGCAGTCCATGGATCTGTAACTGTTGTGGTGTTTCACTGTGTGAAATGACCATGCAGCCTCCGCTGCATTCACTGCATCCTCGTTCCCTGGTCTGAGAAAGTACTGTGTGATCGAGCTAGCACTACCCTCGCCTCGGACAGCTGTTTTGTGCTTCTCGGTGTCCAGGTGGATTTTCAGATCTCTTGCACCTCCATTGGACACCGAGACATATGTGCCTGCTTTGCACACTGTGCACAAGGCTTCCCATTTGTCTCGACCCGGTCTGAAAGCCGGGAAACTCTTTAGTAATTCATCGGTAAACGAGCACTTGCGCTTCGGCATGTTGCTTGCGTATGACTGACAGTCACGTTGTCTACGTTCTGATTAATAGGGCTGACAGCATAGGGGCAGGGATTAGGCTACGTTGCACGCAGCGCCGTGGGCAGTGCCCTAGTGCATGTAAATGTAATGGTCCAAAGAAGGTAATTTTAAAAACCAGGACATTTCCTCACTTTCTAAAAATAACCCGGGACACCCGGGACAGGACGTGAAATACGGACATGTCCCGGGAAATACGGACGTATGGTCACCCTATCTTAAAGATCTTAAAAGATCCATAAGAGGTGAATGCTGAATCAAACTGCGGAGGCCTTTCACTGAACCCAAAGGAACATATTGAGCGCCACGTGGAGTCGCCTAGGAGGCCTGGAGCTGGCTCTAGCTAAACTCCTCTCAGCTCCTGCTCACCAGGGGTTGATCAGGCCAGTGTGAGCCTCAAACTGTAGCCTTCTGAGTGGAACAGCGTATGGTTGTGTTTTGGTACCCTGTATGTTCTTGGCGTTTGGCCATTGCTGCCTCTTCCACCAATGGAAGAGCCCCCCCCCCCCCCCCTCAGACACACAGGTGAAAACACAGACAGGAAGAGATTGTGTGAATTCCTGAAGATCAATGTTCGGGCCTTGTGGGAATGGAGAGGGAGTTCATTTAAACACAGTGCCCAAAGGTGCAAACAGTGAGATGTACACACTTTTTTTTGCCAGCATTAGCACTGATGTTTCATTAGCACGCACATAAACACACGCATGTGTGAAAACACACACACACACACACAGACACACACACACACACACACACACACACACACACACACACACACACACACACACACACACACACACACACACACACACACACACACACAATGCCTTTACTCGTGCCTGTTTAATTCTCGTGTTCACTGACATGAACAAACACATTACATGTGTTTGTTCATGTCACGGAACCATCCACTGTTACATTTGCCTTTTTGGGGGTTTTATCAAAAAAGACATGTTTAACATGGTAGCATTCTGTAAACAATAGCTCAATTCTAGCTTCAAGAAGGTTTAATGTGGGTCTCTCTCAAGAGAGAGAGAGAGATAAATAGAGCGAGGGAAAAATGAGAGAGGTAAGATGGGGAGGCACGTTTTTGGGGGAGCTTCTCCAGTTAGTCGGGAGTGATTGATGGCTGACAGTATGCAGCCAGAGGACCCAGAGAGACCTTCTGGTTTGTAAGACTCACTGTTTACTGTCTTGTAATGGGCCATGAGTGTGCGCGTGTGTGTGTGTGTGTGTGTGTGTGTGTGTGTGTGTGTGTGTGTGTGTGTGTGTGTGTGTGTGTGTGTGTGTGTGTGTGTGTGTGTGTGTGTGTGTGTGTGTGTGCGTATGTGATGCTATTATTGTGAGTGAGTGAGTGAGTGAGTGTATGTGTTGTGCAAGGCCATCTAGCGCCGGTCTGGCTCCTTGGCAGCTGGGAATCTGTTCATGGGTGTTTGATTCCTGCTGTCACTGGCCTCATACCTTTCCTGTCCTGCCCGAAAACAGACCCATAGTCCTCACCATAGCCAGTTCATGAGAAAACATCATCTTAAAATATAAAAAAAATTGAATTATATTTATTGTTGCTGAATAAACGGTGTGCATCTTTGTATGTTTGCGTGTGTCTACAGGTTCCAGTGCCATGTCTCCCCTGATGGGCAGGCCAAACAGTCAGGGAAACACTGGCGGTTTAAGGGGTGAGACCGATCGGACAGCAGTGTGGTTCATGTTATGTTCATCCATCCATAATCATCCATCGGCTCTAATATCTCCATCCTAATATCTGTGCTCCAGACCCCGCTTGGGAGTTTTCAGGTCCAGGGTTTCAAGAGATGAAGGCTGAAGTGACAGAGTTTCCAGTTCCTGACCGCCCGGATGACACCTCAGGTCTCTCCCTCTCTCGCTCTCAGTCTCTCATTATCTCCCTCTCTCTGTCTCTGTCGCTTTCATTATCTATCTGCCACTCTGTTTCTCTCATTATCTCTCCTGCTCTCTCCCTCTCTCCCTCTCTCACACACACAAACACACACACACACACACACACACACACACACACACACACACACACACACACACACACACACACACACACGTTGTGGAGTCCGCTATCAAGTTCAGTTTATCCATCTAAACATCCCCCCCCGAAAATCCATTGAAACCTGCAAAACATGAGACCCCCAAACGCCACCAACACCCTCCTCCTTTGCTGACGGCATCAAAGCAAATACTGCTGTTAATATTGCAACATTTCGGTAGGAAATGCCAGTGCTCGGGCACTCCCTTCAGACCCGTGCAACAAGGCGTTCTACAGCATCCCCCCCACACACACTACTGGCTTCCTGGTGTATAGCCACACCTGTTCCCTCGATCGATACACCTGATCGATACACCAGTATCTTTATAGTCTGAGGTGATAATACACGTGCGGATGGGAAGCATGTGCACTACATTGCATCCTCTTGGACAAGGGCCCAGCCACAAAGAGCTGTAACTCAGTAATGTGTGTATTTATAATATCTAAGTCTAAACCCAGAGGCAGGGCCTGACGCACGGGGCCTCGCGGGGGTATTTTAGGAAGAGATAATTATATGTGTGGTGGAGGTCTTGTGCTTTCTTCCAGCGAGAGGCTTCATGCCCAGGGTGAGCAGTATCCCAGCTGCTGGTGCTGCTGCTACTGCTCAGTCCCTGGTGACTCAGCTAAAGTTTTATTTGGTTAACAGAGATGTGAGACCATCTCATGGCTCCAAACTTCCTCTTGTAGTCGAATCACCACCAACATAAGCATTTGATTCTCCTTCTTCAACAATGATGATTACCTGTACTTTTGGTTCCTGTATACCAGTAACCCAAATCCTCCACTACGTCTAGTGATGGCTGCTACATTTCTTCTTTGTTCCTCAGCTTACTAAGAACTATAACCATTAAAAATGTGCAGCAGCAAAAGAGTTTTAAATAGAGAACAATGTCTTCTTTGCTGTGTTCCTTCTCCTGATTCCACCTTCTGTCCTCCCTAGGCTGTGGCCACCTGCTCGCGGTGGGTGAGCCAGTCATCCACAGGAAGGCTGACACCATCGCAGGTAAATACGGTGTGTGGATGCAGGACCCAGAAGCTGTGTCCACCTACGGGCCCAACATGGTGTGGAGGATCGACACAGTGGGCTCTGACGTGCGACAGCTTTTTGGATATGAGGACATGGAGCAACTCTCAAAGGGCTTCCCCTCCAAGGTGAGCAGGTTGCACACAACCCAGCTTAGGTGTAAGTGTGTACAAGGTGTCCTTGATGCAATGATATAGACGATAGTGCTTTCATACTTTGTTCTGTGCAAAGTAGGCCTTAGTCATTTGCCAACAAATAGGGATGGAAAAAACCCTACCTCAGGTCTTGCATTGGTCTATGACAACACCTACTGCCAAATCTACAGGCCATTGAGTCAGGGGACTCTTCCATACTATTCCTGCATAGATTACTTCATTTTACCCGAAATGTGCTTTTTTGGCAGTGGGTTTATGCATGTCGTGTCCTCCTATAAACTGCCGTCTGTCCCTCAAGGTGATGTTGCTGCCGGAGGCTGTGGAGAGCACCGGCGCGACCCTGTACCGCGGCTCCCTGTACTACCAGCGCCGCCGCAGCCGCACAATCCTCCGCTACGACCTGTCCTCCGAGAGCATCGCTGCCCGCCGCGACCTGCCCCACGCCGGCTTCCACGGCCAGTTCCCCTATTCGTGGGGAGGCTACACGGACATTGACCTCGCCGCGGACGAGAGCGGGTTGTGGGCCGTCTACTCCACCAGCAAAGCCAAGGGCGCCATCGTGATCTCCAAGCTGGACCCTGACACCCTGGAGGTGAGGAGGAGCTGGGAGACGAACATCCGGAAGAACTCGGTTGCCAACTCCTTCATGATCTGCGGCAAGCTTTATACCGTGGCCAGCTACACCTCACCCAACACCACCGTCAACCATGTGTACGACACAGAGACCAGCCAGTCCAAGGCTGTGGCCATACCCTTCAGGAACAAGTTCCGCTACACCAGCATGATCGACTACAACCCCGCCCAGAAGAAGCTCTTAGCCTGGGACAACTTCCACATGATCTCGTACGACACTAGATTGGGCCGGCAATAGTAGCCCATCAGGACAGGGATGGCTCAATTTTGACACATGCCCCCCATTACAAGTGGCTTTCTCATACACAGACACATACAAACACAAACATCCTGCTTGCTTCAAAGACTCGTAAGCACATAACCATGTGATGGGATTGTTAGACACATCATCCATAACCATGCATAGTTCAGCTTAACCAACCACCAGAGTGAGAACCAGTGTTCAGGATCAGATAGAGTATTTTAGTATTTAATCTTTTTTTTTTTGTACGGTTTTTAGGTTTCTGGAAGGTTTTGTTGTGACATGGCCCACACAAACACGTTGATAGAGGAATTATTTTTGTACAGTCTTTATGCCAGGTGTATGTCTTTGATTTATTTATGCAGTATTTTATGATGGAAATGTCCATGTTTGGCTCATGGAACGTTGTAATGACTAGTTTAATTAGTTTGGTGCAATGCGCCCTACGGTGTTAAACTGGCAACGCTTTGCCCTCTCTAGAATGCATCATCCTTTTGCGTATGCCTAATGCACTGTAGTCACCACTAGGTAACATTCACATTAAAGTTGTTAATAAAATGGTTGAGTTTTTCTTTCATCTTCATTGTATGTTACCTGGTATTCTCGGATCCAACAGTCTGTTATAGCAGAACTCGTGGAGACGGCACGGAGCCTCGGACGGAATGCTCTGTGGCGATTTGAAACATTCAGTACATAGCGGGACTAATTTATATTTGTTTACAGATCCCCGGCTCCAGCAACATGGGTCGAAACAAATCAGCAAAATACATTCAACTCCCACATTAGCCCAGATTAGAGCTCTTCTTCCAGATCCAAGTATAGGTTTTAATCTTCAATTGTACGAGTAGATAACTGGTGGTTGTGGCTCAAGCCTGCCCCATGCATGTTTCCTATCAAGCAACTTGAGTTCTACCGTTATAATTTTTCAGACAGTTGGTGTCTGAAGCTGCAGTCCTCTCCTTTTTTCCTATCGATGTGGACTGGATAAAAAAATATTTGCTTTTTTTTTTTTTTTCTTGAACTGTTCTACTTCAGATGTTTTAATCTAGTAAATTGCTGCAGTAAAAGAAAAAATACAAATAGGTTTATTAATCAGATTTAAAAGAAAAAACTGCCCCTGCATGCAACGGTATGTTCACTTGTGATCACAATGTTTAAAAGACAAGACCATCTGTAACATTTTAACAGCATATTATTTTATTAGTTTCTGTAACCAAACCAAAGAGAATGTAAATAAGACGGTACATTTTTAATACAGCGATGAAACCCCTGTACAAATACTATGAGAACACAAAGGAGAAAAACGAACTAAACCATGAATTGCCCTTCCCTCACTCATCATATATCCCACAACACAAGACCCCCCCTTCCTCAACCCTCTGCAAGGCTGCGTACTATTGTACATTATCCAGGGGACACTTGCTGCTGTGACCCATCCAGGCGAGAGCATCGTTTGGTGAGAGCCTGCAGTGGAGACGCAAAGGCAGGAGAGGGCAGCACTGGCAGCTCTCCTTCAATGATTCAAGAAAACGTAACCAAACAAAATACGAAACAGAAGAGTCTGTCTGCCAGAATGCCTTTAAAACTTCAGAATCTTCAGGCTTCTTTTCTTGCCCGCCCTCTCTGCATCTCTCCTGCCTCTTCCTCCTCTCTTCATGTGACACTCGCATACACACGGATTGGTTAGAAATACAAAAACAAAGAAAGGCCTGAGCCCTCGCCTGTTGTATTCCTTTAGGTGGGCCCCTGCCCCTGCTAGATCCCCGCCGGGGCCGCACCGTCCATAGCAGCAGTTCCGGATGGTTTACAGTAAAACGTGCATGTAGTTTGTGTGTAAAAACAGCAAGTCAACATGGATGGTTATGACCGGTGAACAAGTGGAGAGATGTGAGGGAGGGGGGGGGGTAACCGTTTTCCAAACGACTGATAGCAACTCTCGAAAACCCTGCTGTGGTTCTCTGAAAAAGGCCCCGTGACGTCATCTTTGCCCTGCTTACCCTTTGGCTAAATATACAGAAGATATACAAGCATACCAACCCCATACCTTCCAGACACACACACACAAACTGCTTTGTCTGGATTATCAGGCAAGAAGAAGAGAGCTGAAGGCAGGAGTAAAGGCTTGCAGGCAGACTAATCAGTGAGTAAATCAAAATCAACTGCTCAACACTCACATTATCTTTTGTGAATACAAAAACAAACCCTAAACCATCCTGATTCTACGCTGTGTTCAGTGAATGTGGATGAGACCTTTGACCAAGATGGAGTATTAGGGGGGGGGGCGGGGGGGGGGGGTGTACACATGTGGTAGTGTGTACTGAACATGTGGAGCATTTGCACACATGCACACAACTTGAGTTTAGTAAATATCGTTACCCATCTCAGTAGTTACGATTGGTTTTCCAACTCCAAAAAACAAAGATTAGCTCATCCTATCCCCAAGGGAACACTGTCCTGCCCTGTAGGTTGCACTTCTATTAGGGAAAGAAACAAGGCAAGAAAAGAGAAGAAAATAATCATAACCAAAGCGCTATTAAAACGGCAAACTAATCTTTTGTCTGCGTAAGAGTGGGCCGTGATATATTTACCCCACCTCAGCCATCTAACGCACAGGGCGCAGACTAATCAAATACCAACACTGCAAGGAAGGGAGGCTGGGAGAGGGGGGATTATCCAAGATGTGCATTCTGGGTAACCATCTGTATAACCATTTTCATCTTTAACTTCCCCCCTCCCCCCTCTTCCCCCCCCGCTGATGAAAGGGAAGTAGGGGAAGCGGGTGGAGGTTGGAAGGAAAGGAGCTGGCGTCGCTCCTGTATTCCCGTCAGCATTTTTCTTTTCCATGGGAGCGAGTGGCCTTTTACTTGCCCTCCTCTGGTTTGATGGCCTGTGGCTTGATGGGGCCAGTCCGAATAGGCTTCCCCAGGGATAAGGTCGGCTTGTCGGACTCTGGTCGCTCCAAGAGGCCCCCCGACTGGTGGTTGGAGGCCATGGTGTCATGGGGGGGCTTGCTGTTTTGATCGAGGCGGGACACCTTGTTGACCTGAGGGGTCTTCATCTGCTGCTGTTGCTGCTGCTCGAAGAACTTGTGGGTGGACTGGAGCACCTCGGCCCTCTGCTTGGCCTGCAGGACACACAAACTGTCAGCTGGAGCACTACTGCAACGGCATGGGCTTATCATGACACGCTAGCCAATGTCAACAACACAAAGGTCAACGACAAAGGTAAAGAAAAGCCACAGACCTTGAGGTCATGCTCTGCCTTCATCGCGGATTGGTGGTTGCCTCTGGGCACGAGGGAGGGTCCCGGGGGAGCCCGCAGTGGGTGCTGGCTGTGCTGTGGGTGCTGGCTGTGCAGCGGGTGCAGGGGTCGGGGGTGAGGCATTAAACCCTGGGACAGAGTGGGAGACATGGGCTGACCCATAGCAGAGCGCTGGACGCCCCCTGCGAAGGAGGAGGCGTGGGGAGGGCGGACCAGAGGGGACACCATGTTGGGCTGGGAGAGCATCTGAGTCAGGAGGAGGAGGAGAAATACAAAAACAGTTAAAGGGGTGATAATGATTTTTCTAAAATCCAAGTCAGAGCCAGGAGAGAGACAAAGGAGGAGACACTGAGAACGCCCCTCAATAAGTGCGTGAAAACAGCTTGTTTGTGCTGAAACTTTCAGACTGTGCCAGGGGCGGTGCAGTAGTCACGCGTCCCTGATTCCCGCAATGTTGACAACTTTGTACATGATACAAAACTGAAATGAACAGTGTGAAAATAATAAGGGGTAATTCTAACATTCAGGCATCTAACCCTATTCTAGTAGAACCCCCAAATGCAATAACTAACCCTTAAAAAAAGTATGATGGGGATCTTTGATGGGGAGCAGATGTTCATGTTAAAGAAAGGTAGTAGAAAAAAAGAGGGTCTGCATGTTCACCTGTGGATTGTACTGGCCAGGGAAGTGTGGGGTCATCCTCATACCGGCGGAGCTATGCTGGAACTGCTTCTGGTACAGCATGCTGTTCATCTTACTGGACTGGCTGCTGGGAGAAGTGGAGCTGGCCCTGCCGCCAGACGTACAGAAACGTCAATGACAGGAGTCATACCTCTAGTACTGGACGTGGGTGGGGATTACCTCTAGGGACTGGAAGTGGGTTGGGTTTACCTCTAGCGGGGTGGGGTTTACCTCTAAGGACTGGAGGTATGCATTGTATCCGTAGTGACTGGAGGTGGGTGTAGTTTACCTCTAGGGACTGGAGGTGGATATTTTACCTGTAGTGGCTGGAGGTGGGTGTGGTGCTTCTGGTGTTGATGGGTGGGGTTCCAGGCTTCACATCCATTCCACCACCAAACAGCTTCAAGTCCATGTCCATCTGTACCCAACACGCGCACAGTCATTTTCATAATATTGGGATAGTTGATTGGGGGTTTTTGTTATCTTCTTTGTTTTCGTTTGGGTATTGTATAAATACAAAAAATTTGATGCACATTAGGTAAATAGTTGTTTAAAACTGATAAATTCATAGCAGATAATTATGAGCAGTTGAATAAGTGGTGGGAATACAAAAGCTTTGCCTTCCTCACACTTCTTTTCGTACAGACACTACATTTTATAAATATTGTTTATGACACTTTATAATTATCGTTGTTTCCTGTTATGTGAATTTTTATGATGTGTCATACTTTTTCATCGGTCCAAGAACTGATCGGATAAATGGCTACTCGAGTTCTAAGCTACCCTGGGCGGGATTTAGCGTGAAAATTCATTAAAGAGGTTTTAGCACACAATTAAATGGACATTTTTCAAATGACAGACTTGGAAAATGTAGCCCTTTATTATACATAGATTTGCTGTTGGCGTATTAGCCTTAAACAACACCCTTGCCAGATTATTTATCTAAATAGCCCTATGTTGTTAGAATTTACTGACTTTATTCAAGTTCTATGTTCGTGCAGTAGGCCTACTCGGCGTTGACTCGGTCCTAGAAATACAATATCATTGTAAATTATATCACATCAAAAAAAGGGGTAGCTAACGTTAGTTGAATTAAGCAAACAAACAGAGCTGTTTTCTCTCCAAAACAAAAAATTGACTTCCCTCGAATATAACACAACACACTTCAAATTAGGGCTGTATGGTATGGACTAAAATGTATATCACGGTATGATTTGAGGCATAGACGGTAACGGTATTATATCACGGTACCTATGTTAATTGTATCTTCTAATTTCGATATATAAATGCTTCTGAAGGGGTAAAATACTGGTAAGGCAGCAAAACTGTTTTTTTTTTTTTTAAATTCAAGTTACTTCCATCTCTGAAACACACTGATGTTTAATAGTATGGATTTGTTTCTCCACTTGCTTGAGGACCTTGCCCTAAAGTTTTGGCATCTCAATTTGGCTGAGGTGTGTGCGAGCAGGTAACGCGTGCCAGGGATCGAGTGTTTTGACCATCTCTTTAAAGCCCTTTCTATCGACATTTTGAAAGGGAACCATGTCCTTACACAGGTAAACAGTGCTAGCGTTTTTTATCTCGTTCCACAGCTTGCATTTTGTCTTAAGGACTGGCTTTGGAAAATGCCTGCGGAAGTAATGTCTGAAATGCAGAGACAGCTTCACGCTACCAGCGTCTGTCCCGTACGGTGTGGAATGAGAGCTTGTGAAGGGACTTTTGCGCAAGCACGCAGGCGCGCAGCAAGCGCAATAGCATACTGGCTGAAGCGCCGAATTGAAAATTTACTTTTTACATGAAAAAGTAGTTAGGTTACTGTATTAAGCATTAATAAATACTCCAGTGATCAAAAATAATTGTGATATGGAATTACGAGGTCTCTGCCCGCTCCTGTCCCAAATGCTAGAGGCCGTACCTTGCTGGTTGGGGGCTGCATCATGCCAGGGTTGTGGCCCATCATGTTCCTGTATGCCTGCGACACTGGGGGCTGCCGGCCCATGGAGCTGGGCTGAGCCTGGGGCGGGGTATGGGGCAGCGCCAGCAGGGGTTGGCTGGCACCAGAACCATAGGTTGACAAGGAGAGCTGAGAGCCAGGCAGAGGGACCTGGACGAAAAGCATTATAAAGGGGGAGCATAGCAAATGATCATGATCCAACCATTTGTGATCATGTTTTTATCATGACTAGATGTATTACTTAAAACTAACTGGATGAAGCGTCTTTGAACAGACGAAAAGAAAATACGTTGATGACAACATTGGTATCTCGAAGGTTCTGGTGTATGACATAATTCTCTATTGTGTTCTCCATCTGCACATAGTTCATCCTGCTGCGATATATAAAGGGATACTAATAATACTAATAATATGAAACAGCCAAGACATTAGTGGAAGAAACATAATTGATCAATATACATAGTCCATTCATAGTGTGCATATTACCTGTTGCATTGCGGAGCTAGCAGACTGCGTGTTGCTATAGTAACTACTCTGTCCGTGGCCATGTCCATGTGTGTGTCCGTGTCCCGAGTACATGTTGGAATGCTGATTCATCCCCTGCCGAGCCTGAAACACACACTGGTAGTCAAGATGTTTGCATTGGTAATATTCCCATTCCAGTTGCCGACTGGAATGGGAATATTATGTACCAGTACTGAAATCCCTGCATTTGATCAAAAACATTACAAAAGCTATGAACAGCAATTAATACAGTGTTTTAATATACACGAAAATATAAGTGGATGAATCCACCTGCATAAGGTGCGTATCCATGAGCTGTGAGCTGCCCATGCCAGAGGGCTGGTTGAGCTGTGGCTCGAACAGTATAGGGATATGCTGGGCGGACGAAGGCTGCTGGTAGGCCAGGCTGGACTGAGGCTTGCCCAGATCAGAGGCCTGGACGCCGGCATAGCTGTGCAGCGAGGGCCCCGACAGCATCATTGAGGGCTGGGAAAGGTTACTCTGCATGAAGGCCTGCTGAGACCTGGTGGAGGACAGACATCGTTTTAAAAAGGGGTAGTAAACCCCTATATCGGATCAGTTTCGGAGACACACACACACACACACCGAAGGCAGGAGTTC
>NC_079423.1:1167256-1272195 GCF_026213295.1 Gadus chalcogrammus | reverse complement strand
ACTTAATTCATGACTACCATGTCCAGTTTTGCTGTTACGTGTTAGCTGAGAGTGAAAAGGATGACTACAAATAACCAATGTTAGGGAAATGTGTTTGTTTTGTTGCGCGTTTCTGGATTTTTTTTAGAGAGATATATATATATATATATATATATATATATATATATATATATATATATATATATATATATATATATATGCCGATATATCGGCATATCGGATTTTTTAAATCACAAAATATTCGTATCGGTATCGGCCTTAAAAATTCAATATCGGTCGGGCTCTAGTTGACAGTTTTTGAGTGTTTGCGTCTGTTGAGTGAGTGAGAGGTTGCGGGCACACAGCTTAGGGTGCCGGAGGGTGCTGCAAGGAACTTTTATAAACGCAATATTGATATCCCGCAGTAATCAGCCCGACAGCCCTGAAACGTTAACGGCCCACCAGGAATTCTCCCGACTATACTCCGCCTGTGTGTGTGTGTGTGTGTGTGTGTGTGTGTGTGTGTGTGTGTGTGTGTGTGTGTGTGTGTGTGTGTGTGTGTGTGTGTGTGTGTGTGTGTGTGTGTGTGTGTGTGTGTGTGTTTCGATAGCCTGGTAATATGTATAGGCCTATGTACAGTAGGAATATTCATACTGGTTTAAATAATACATTTAATAGTATTTCCCGTCTTTGCTGAGCACGAGTTTTGATCGAAAGTTTAGTGATTGAAACAAATAAAAGCCTGAGCTATTGAAGTTTTATGGTAGGCCTACCACTGTCATGCACCTACCCGATGTCAAGTGGACCGGGTTGAATTCAGGGCGGATCTCTCTCCTTACTGTCCTTCAACAATCTGATCTCACTAAAAGGCTAGCAGCATGAAATCAAGGGATATTTAGAATAGAAAAAAAAAAGTGATTAATTGCGAGTTAACTGTGACATTAATGCGATTAAATATTTTAATCGCTTGACAGCACTAGTTTGAACGAAGATAAACGGAGGAAAATGTATTTAGTTACGTCTTAAACAGTTGAAGTACCAGAGGACGGTCCTCCCATCAACTCGCATGTTAAAAAAAAGATGGTATTTAAAAGTAGAATATCTTAGAAAGTATAAAATATTTTAAGAATCTGAAAAGTGCTCGATTCCAAGCTACTCTGAACATTTTAAAATTTTAATGGAGTCTCTAGGTGAAAAATTGAGGAAGGAGATAGGTCCCAAAGTTTGTAGAGAATAATAAAGAGGAAAGAAATTTAGAATAAAACGTATGAAGAAAAATAGTTGAGCGCTGCAGGCAGCACTCACCTAATAAACGGTTTTGATTTGCTGGAAATCTCTCTGAACGTGGGGAAAGAAAGGTATAGGCCAGAGAACATGGACTTGCAGAATCACCAAAATCGTAGGATACTAGGGCTGGCCCGAATTATTCGAATATTCGAATACTCGTTCGGAAAATTAGTATTCAAAGCTTAAATCAGTATTCTGAGCTTCGTTGTTACACGTAGGCCTACGTGACATTACCAGAGCGAGGGAGGCAAACTATAAGCGACACCAAGCAGAGAAGCGAGAGAGGTGGAGGAAGAACAGACATCTTGTTTCCCTTTACTTTATAACAACATTAGCGGGATCTCGGGAGGAAAAGAAATGCTTAGTGAAATGCTAACCTTCGCTTAGTTTGTTTACATTCGCTGTACAGCGCCGCGCCAATCAACTGTGACTGGCTTGCTGCAGAGCGTGAGCGTCTTGCGAATACCCGGTCAATATAATGGATATAATATGGACACATAAGACAATCAATATTCGGTATTTGTTATGGATTTATTGTACAAATTCCCTGAAAAGATGCAGCTCCTGCAAGGGCTGAGATTAGGGATGGGCCGATAGTCGATTCTATCGACTATCGACGATAGATTCCATCGTCGATCGTCTCAAGTTGCTGATAAAAAGGCGATAATTATATTTCAATAATAAATTTTTTTTTTTTTATTTTTTTTTTTTTTAAAGCGCTGGTGTAGCTATTTTTACAACTTAAAAAGCCCCGCAAATTGTAATTGAAATTAACTGGCACCGGTGGAAAACATACTATGTAGCGCTGACCTGCCGTATTCACTCACTGCTGCGAGAGGAGAGGGGAGGGGCTCGAAACCTACCGGTCTGCTCGCACGGCGAAATGACATCACACCCCGCTGCACCATTTCCGGGTCACAGCTGTGGTACATGAGCTGTGTTCGAAATCGTTCTCTATTCACTCACTCACTATTCCCTATAGTGTTCATGATATAGTGCACTACATAGGGACACTACGCTGAACATTTCTAAACGTCATTTGCGTCAGTAAATGCGCCGGGTATTTGTGTGACGCAGACAGATGCGCCCAGATCATGTAAACAAACCGGGCACTCTCGAGGAAAGGTGGAGGTTGCATTGATGTTGAATGTTACATTTCCTTGAACAAGGTTTTTCTTATTAATTTTGAATGTTACATTTTCTTGTTAAATCCCAAATAAATTGTTGATATTTCTAAACGAAAGCCGGAGACTCCATCATTAAATGTATTTGTTTTCGCCGCTTGCGGTTATTCAGCTTCTTCTCCTCGGAAAAACACGACCGCATTGCATTGTGGTATATGGGAGTAACACGTAGGGAACATCATATGTACACTCAAATTTTGGCTATTTTAAGTGCACTATATATAGGGCATGAAATTAACCAGTGAGAATTCGAACAACACTACAAAATGGCGAGCACCCTATATAGTGCACTATATCCGTGATAGGGAACGATTTCGAACACAGCTATTAGCTGTGTGTCATCATGACAGCGCCGTTTAAGATTTTTTTCAAAGTGATAAATTATTATAAATAATTAATATTATAAAATTATTATAAAGTTGCCCCCCCGATGGTATCGACTATCGGCGATCGCTAGGGGGGCGCTATCGGACGATGGAAGCTTGTAGACGATTGCCCAACCCTAGCTGAGATGGCAGAGGACAGCTGATTTGGTACGGAACAACAGCTGTTCGCTTCCACGGGGAAAAACTAAGTAACTCCAACTTACTTAGGCCTACTAATTAACGTTCAAAAGCTATTAAATCTTCAATAAAATATGCAGATACTGTCAAAATCGGTTCCAGGGAGTATATAGGGATTATTAATGTTGTTTTGATGGTGTGTTTTTCTGGAACGCGTATTCGAATATTCGCTCGGAAAAAACCAACGAGTATTCGAAGCCTGAAAAATGGCATTCGGGCCAGCCCTACTGGATACACATGCTCAGTTTAATAAACCGATATTTCCCTTTGATTAGATATTTAGCTATTTATTGGTTATCGATAAATTAGCTAAATAAATTGACTAGGAAAAACAAGGTCACATAGGTCCAAGTTTTTAACCCCATCTAAGCTGCTTAAAAAGAGCCAGGGCACTGCCATGGACATTGTGTTTGCACTAGTTAATATAAAAAGGAAACCTCACCTGCAGTTTTCTGGGTTTCCAGAGATTTTCCCTTGTAGGTGTTGAAGAGGCTAAGGGTTGCATACTTCGTCTTGCCATCCTTTGCCTTGGTGCTCTGCCCTGACTTCTCTGACATGTCGCTGGAAACTCATTGAGTCTGGTCCTCTGGCCTCACCCCCAGAACCAGTCTCCTGGTGATCCAGAGGGAAGAGGAAGGAGTTATTTAGTACCAACAAGGAATGGTCAACCCCAACACAAGAACCATCACATCGTTGACCAGGGTATCATCTTCTCGACCACAATGTGAAGTACAGTAACAGATGACATACAGCATGCTTGGAATATGAACAAAGTTTTCTTAAGTTACATTCCAGGCACCACAGGCCTTAAGGTAGGCGTTTTACAACAGTTGCGTTTGGCTTAATATAACATGACCTACATTTTTGCTTACCTCAATATTACCCATTTTGTTGATCTGTGTTAGTTGAATAAAGGTGCTTTTAAATTTAGTGAGATAATGAGGTTGAATCCACCGGCACTTTTCACTGCCATTCTTTTTGGAAAATGCATATTTGTGTTGTGCCTGATGAAAATACAAAATCTTGTATACAATACAAGATTTGGTTTGCATGGCTTTTGTTCGTCACTTTTTCTAGTTAGAATTTTTACATGCCCGATGTGAAAACCTTGAATGAATGACACACACACACACACACACACACACACACACACACACACACACACACACACACACACACACACACACACACACACACACACACACACACACACACACACACACACACACACACACACACGTCATTTTCTTGTTCATGATTCGGCAAGTCATGTGACAGGCTGTGCTTTCTCAGGGCGAGCAAAAAAGAAACGTCACCTTCACAAAGACTTCCCTCTACACATGCGGCATGCTGTGTTGCCATGACTGCACTATGCAAGCCTGACAGTCAAGCTTACCAATGGTCAGAAACAGAAGTTTATGCACCAGTGGCATGGAAACTAAATGAAACAGTAAACAAGAAAATTACTACGGTAACAAGAAGCGTGCATGAGCAAAGATGTGTGGTAAAGATGATAAGAGTCATAGACCAGGTCAGCAGTCTCTTCAGTCACACAGGGGTCATTCATAATTAATAAATGTGTGCTGTCAAAAAGTGCATTCTGAGGAGCTCCTCTGTGTAACCTGGTACCTGAAGACGAAATTTCTACTTGGGTAACTTCAGTTACCAGATTATCATGCGAGAAAAAAAAAAGTATTCATTGATCAGGAAGAACATTGTTAACCACATTCCAAACATCAAAAATATTACTGTATTCACCTGCATTTAATAAATGCAACATCTGTTTCCGATTCTCTACAGTTGAGGTCTGTCATGAAACTAGGCAGCGCTACCAGCACCTCAATGCAGGTATAACAATCAGCATGCATTCTGAATTCAGTGTCAATGAGACCATAAAAAGTAAAAATGTACCATATGTCCATAACAAAGCCAATAACTGTTGTCCCGTTTAAATATCCTTGAGCCTTCCCCTGAGCAAGACCCTGCTCTCCTCCTAAAGCTCATTTTCCCATTGTATAGTCCAAAGACTATACAATCAAAAAATGTATACAAAAATCAAAAAAATGTATACAAAAAAAACATTTTTATCAAAAATGTTTGCGTGTATATCTTTTTGTACTGTGCAGCTGTAAGAAAGGAAAACTGTCTGTCCTTTGATAAGTGACACAAAATGAGGACCATGGTGCGAAAACACAAATTTTAACTCCTGATGCTAAAATGTTAAATTTGAGCAAATAACTTATGAATATATATGAAATATAGACAAGCCTTAATAACTTAATATATTTCTATATTAACCACATGACCCATCAGCCAAAAAATGCAGTTGAATTAAAGCATCAGATTTCATGTCTTGAAGGACGTTACATCTCCGGGAGGAAATAAGCAAAGATCAGCATCTGGGATTACAGTTTACGGAACTACCAGAAAAACCTATAGAAAATGCCCTGACCAAAACCCATAGAGTGGTCCTTTTTCATTAACTGACCATTAATTGCCTACAAATAGGAAACAAAAAGGCAGAAATAAAAAAAAGGCAGAATTGGACCTCCCACAGGGAATGCTCATGCCTGCAAGCAATACAATTTCTCAATTTACACCGAACAATCTAGTTATCTTAACCACAGTGGGCACAATGGATCCAAGTAATCAAAGTCTGTGTGGAGCGACAAGGAGAATGTGAGGCAAGTCACTACCGCAGGAAGATAATTCTACACGAGACAAGAAAATAATGCGGAATACAATGGCTACTGCTGAAATGTAGCCAAATGTGAAAGAATATCGGTTGGTGAATTATATGAGAGTTGTTTTCTCAACCAAGAGCTCCCCTGCTTCCTGTTTTGGTCCAATGCAGACAAAGCAGGGTGGCAAGGGGATGAATGGCAGCCACTCTGCACCATTGAGGCTTGATCCTTCCTTGGCCATCAATACCATTTGGCTGTTCTCCCTTGGGAGAGAACACCAATTTCGTTATCTCCCAGTCAAGATATACACAAATCTGTGTGTTCAATTAATTTGAACATGAAATGCTTATTTTTAACCCAATGTGAGAATATGCAGTCTTGTTGAAGGAAAACACTGAAGCACATACAAGGAAGCCTGAGGCATCTTAAATGGCTCATCGTTTTTTGAATAACCTTAAACCAAAACAAGGGATTCATATATATTCGTGTTAGTCATAGTCTACAAGAACATCTTTGTGGTCACACAGCCTAGCAAATAAATACCAAACCAACTGCTTGAACACATGCATGTGCTTCTTCAAGGCGTCCCCGAACATGCAGATGGAGGTGATGAATCCTTTACTCCCTCCCTGTCTAACTCGTGGGCCAGCACATGCCCTCTGCATTACATGAAATCCCATCTATGTGCCGAGATTTAGTGAAACATCTTAATCTACATTTCTTCATAAAAACAGTACTACAATTAACCTAAACGGGACTAGCATGATTCAGACCAGTTTGCCGGCCGTCTTCTTTGGGTGATCCTCGTAACTGTTTGGAAGGGTGGCTCACAAAACGAAATCGAAATAGCGGCCTCACCAGCCGAATCTCACCGGACTTAGCCCAAATAGCGCTTTCGCTGCCGCTGTGTCGTAGGCAAAATATCACCAGCGAAATCTAGCCGCCAGCACATGTTTGAGAGAAGATATGAAACGCAATAGTGTTGTAAAACGTGAAAAAGATTGCCTTGTTTAGCAGTTTCGATTTACATTGGTCGCCATCAAATCCACATTGAGTCGGTTTATTCCACTGTGGACTAGAGCACGCTAAAGGGCTAACGAGTCATGAAAACCATGAGTCTGGACAACACATTCTATTACAATCATACAAACCATAGCCGTTACTGTCCAGTCAACGCACCTTCCACTGTTGGTGACTTCTTTGTCCTCGTGTCTATCGTATGACTTGAGGGTTTTGGCTTGAGTTGTAGGGAACGGGTGGGTGTCTGGCCGGCGGATTACAAAAGCTGGCTAGCCAGCTAACCCTGGTCGGCTAAATATGGTTAGCTAGTCGGGTCGTTGGCAAACACCGAGATGCTCTACACTTTGAATGGGCCCCCTAGTTGTTTATATACCTAGTTACGCTTTTCGTCCGTTTACGATTGTTCGGGTGCTAACGGGGTATAATAATGCGTCGTCCAGTGTTACAATATATCCCCGTTATCTAGTTCGAGACAGTTTCTCTCGTTGAGTGAGGGCCCGCTCGCGCCGCGGCCTGTAACACACTCAAAGATGGCAGGCGGTTGTTGCCAGTTTACAGAATTTCACCCCCTTTCAATGGATATCAAAGCCCTTCTGTGACACCTTTACAAGAACGTAGGCCAACATTTCAAATTGAAAGAATCGCCTGTGCTGCACATTTATATTTATGAAACATATATTATATATTTTAAATATGTTTTAATATAAAATATCTAAATTACCTCATCATTTCAAATTGCACCATGTGCTAGTTAAGGATGAACATTATGTATATTGAATACATAATTTAAATTGCAACACGCATAGACCTTCATACAACAGTATGTTCTATGACACATTATTTTATCCTTGGTTGACAATGTTTGTTACACAATAATAAAATAAAATAAAATAATAGAAAATGTAAAAAATAAAGTAGATGTTGAGATATTCTTGACATAAGCCTACTCATGAACTATCGAGTGATGTCTAATGTTGGTTACGCTGAGATCGCTAAACATGATTAATGATAACTTATACAACTGTTAGTAAAAAAAACATTCCACCCTTCTATGTTTTTGTTAAATGTATGCTGTATGAAGATAGGTCCCTTGTGTGTATTATAAATTCACCATTACCGCAATAAATAGCCTCATTGGTAATATGAAAGTTATTTACATTTTTCTATAGTTGTAGCGCAGAATGAAAAAATACAAATTTTCAAAACCTGGCAACTTGACTGTTATGGAGTGAAGCGTGTACCATTCGTTTTCAGTGGTCCTCAAGTCCGTGCAGTCCGACTCCGGCGGGTTATTTGATGTATTTGGGTTATTTGATGTCACAGCTAGTATTCCTTCAATATTTTTGCTAGCTCGTCATATAATGCTGATATTAGATAGTTATATTGGTTACCAAATGTGTTCTTGTTCAACGTTTAAGGCAAGGCAAGGCAACTTTATTTATATAGCACTTTTCATACACAAGGCAGACTCAAAGTGCTTCACATATAAACATTGTCATGCAATAAAATAAAATAATAGATAAGTAAAAGAAAACATATGCAAAGAAATGAGTAAAATAGAAAGTGCAATGTATTTAAGATCAGATCAACAGTCTCTCTGGTATCCGCGTCGGGACTCCAACCCGACCTAAAGGAACTTGGTACTTTCTCTGGGACTCCAACCCGGATTCTAGTAACCCTTATCCTTTCTCTCTGGTATCAGATCATGTATCTTTCTGGTAAAAATAGAAAATTAAATTGAAAGTTAAAAAGGCTTTTTCGTAAGTTAAATTGAAAGTGTAATGTATTTAAGATCAGATCAACAGTCTCTCTGGAACCCAAGTCAGGACTCCAACCCGACCTAAAGGAACTTGGTCCTTTCTCTGGGACTCCAATCCAGATTCTATGACTCTAACCCAGACAGAACTTGGAACCAAAGGAACCCACGTCGGGACTCCAACCCGACCAAAAGGAACTTGGTCCTTTCTCTGGGACTCCAACCCGACCTAAAGGAACTAGATCCTTTCTCTGGGACTCCAACCCGACCTAAGGCACTTGGTCCTTTCTCTGGGACTCCAACCCAGATTCTAGGACTCTAACCCAGACAGAACTTGGGTCTCAAACCCTTATCCTTTCTCTCTGGTATCAGATCATGTATCTTTCTGGTAAAAATAGAAAATAAAGGGAAAGTTAAAAAGGCATTTTAGTAAAATAAAGGCAAAGTATTTAAGATTTAGCTGAAAGCTAAAGCAAACATAACATAAAAAAAGGCATTTTAGTATTAAAATAGAAAATAAAGGCAAAGTTAAAAAAGCTTTTTAGAAAGTGCAATGTATTTAAGATTTAGCAGAAAGCTATAGCAAACATAAAAGTCTTCAGTCTTGTTTTAAAGGAGCTCAGAGTTGGGGCAAGTCTTAAATCCTCTGGGAGTTTATTCCAGCTATTTGTTGCATAGTAACTAAATCCTGCTTTCCCATGTTTTGTGTTTACTCTGGGGATAATTAACAGATTGGTCTCAGAGGATCTCAGTGGTCTAGAAGGCTGATGTAGTGGAAGCATATCAGTTAAATATTTTGGGCCTAAACCATGTAGGGATTTATAGGTTAGCAACATGATTTTAAAGTCAATTCTCTGACCTACAGGAAGCCAATGTAACGATTTCAGAATTGGTGTAATATGATCAAATTTTTTGGTCTTTGTTAGAACTCTAGCAGCAGCATTCTGAACAAGCTGAAGCTTCCTCAGAGTTTGTTTTGGGAGACCTGTAAAGAGACCATTGCAGTAATCAAGCTTACTAGTGATAAAGGCATGTACAAGTTTTTGTAAGTCTTCGGTGGACATGAGCCCTCTAAGTCTTGCTACATTTTTAAGGTGATAATATGCCGATTTTGTAACTGATTTGATGTGACTGTCGAAATGTAAATCTGAATCCATGATAACCCCTAGATTTCTGGCTTTGATTGAGGTTTTCAGGGACAGAGAGTGAAGGTGTTCGGTTACTTTAAGCCTTTCCGTTTTAGAACCAAATACAATTATCTCTGTTTTGTCCTCATTTAGTTGAAGGAAATTTCGGCACATCCATTCTTTCACTTGCTCAATGCACTGGCACAGCAGATCTATGGGCCGATAGTCATTTGGTGATAGCGATACATAGATTTGCGTGTCATCAGCATAGCAATGATGGTCAATATTGTTATTTAGCATGATTTGCCCTAGTGGGAGCATGTAGATGTTGAATAAAGAGGGTCCTAAGATCGAACCTTGTGGGACTCCACATGTCACGTTGGTTGATTCTGATACAAAGTCGCCAATGGAAACAAAGTAGTTCCTATTTTGTAGGTAGGACCTGAACCAATTTAAGACGGTGCCTGAAAGCCCCACCCAGTTTTCTAACCTTTCCAGAAGTAATGTATGGTCTACAGTGTCGAATGCAGCACTGAGGTCAAGTAGCATTAGTATTGAGATTTTGCCAGAGTCTGTGTTAAGACGGATGTTGTTTACAACTTTAATGAGGGCGGTCTCCGTGCTGTGCAGGGGATGTCTTTAGTTGTGTCACAGTAACCACAAGATTTTGAGAGTCTATAACATTAAAGCATGCCATCCTTGCCACGTTATTTTTGCCTGAACAGGGTGGTAGTCCAACATTTTTGTTTGAAGTGGAGATATTGATGGCGCGTCTGATACCTTCAATTTTATCAGTATAAAAAGCTGCAAACTCATTGCATTTCTGCGTTGAATGGAGATCAGGTAGAATTTGTGTTGGGGGGTTGGTCAGTCTGTCAACAGTTTTTGCATTATTAGTGTTGGTTTTAATGATATTGGAGAAAAATGTTTCTCGAGCATTTTTTAAGTCTAAATTGTAGGCACGGAGGCTCTCTTTATAGATATCATGCTGAATATGAAGTTTTGTTTTACGCCAGATGCGTTCAACCTTCCTGCATTCTTTTTTCTGTGGTGTTACAGAAGCAGCTTTTCTCCAGGGTGCCTTTTGCTTTCCAGAAATCGTTTTAACCTTATAAGGTGCAATGACATCTATCTTCAGCAGAACATGGGTTTAGAGGTGGTAGCAAGGAGATGGCCTTTTTAAAAAGTACATTAGAATCTTCATTGATATACCGTTTTTTGATAATGTTTGATTTTGTCTGTATGTCGGGAATAAAAGATATGTTAAAGAAAACACAAAAGTGGTCAGACAAGGAAGGATCAGTCACAGAGAGATCAGAAACATTGAGGCCCTTTGTGATAACTAGGTCTAGAGTGTGCCCCTTACAATGAGTAGCCTCTTTCACATGTTGAGACAGTTCAAATGTGTCCAAATGGTAAAAAGTTTTTTTGCACACTTCAAATCATCAGTATGAAAATTGAAGTCACCAGTTATAACTAGACAGTCAAATTCTGTGGAGATGCTAGACAATAATTCTGTGAAGTCATCGAAAAAATTTGCAGAATATGTGGGTGGCCTGTAAATAATTAATAGGAGAACTCTGGGGGAGCATTTCAATACAGCACTAAGGTATTCGAACGATGGAAAATCACCAAATAACATCTGTTTCCCCTGAAATACATTTTTAAATATAGCAGCAACCCCTCCACCTCTTTTTCCAGATCTACATGCATCAAAAAAGTTATAGTCGGGAGGAGCTGTCTCTATCAGAACGGTTGCACTGTTATTTTGTTCCAGCCATGTTTCAGTTAAAAACATAAAATCCAGTTTAGAAGTGTTAATAAAATCATTAACTAAAAATGATTTGTTATTAAGAGACCTCACATTAAGTAGAGCCATCCTGATGGTGCTGTTGATAGGCTTTAAGGTTGTTTTTGGTTTGGAGGCAATAGATATGAGATTTGTGAGGTTAGCAGTGTGTCTAAGTTTCCCTTTGTTTACTCTCTTAGTGGTTACAGCATGAATGCGAAAGTTGCCCTGCTTTGACGTAGGCAACCTTGGGTTCAGCAGATTATGTGAAACTTCCTTTATACTGTGTCTACGGCTGAACCCTTTTTTGTCTCAGTAATACTCAGGACTACTATCAGTACGGGGGGGGGGGGTGGGGCGCCATCCTCCTGGGTGTTAGCAGCCTGCGGCCATGACGTGGCGATGCTATCATTGATACAGATGCAAGTTTGATGCCAACATATTCCAGTTTCTTAAATTCGGCTGGAAAATCGCAAAGGGAGGAGACATTGGAGCTGGAGTTGTTGTTGTGGCTATGGGAGAGATGAGGCTGGAGGTCATCGTAGATGGGGGAATGCAGAGGAGGGGGGTGGCCGTTCCTCGCCAAGCCAGCATCAGCGATGGGGGAAGGCACAGTGTTGATGGCGTCGGGCGGGCTGTTGTCTCTCTTCAAGGTCTGTGGGCTGTCTGCTATCTGTGTGTCAGATAGTGGCAGAGTAGATGTGTGGGGGAGGCTGTAGTCTCGCTTCTTCTCAACCTGTGCTCTGACTGTGGCCTGTGCGTCAGACCATGGAGATTTGTGGGAAAGCGAGAAGAGAAGATTGTCCCTCATCGGTTTTGAGCCTAACCTGTTTGGGTGTAGGCCATTTGCTCTGAAAAGATATTTGCGCCCCCAGAATAAATTGAAATTGTCAATAAAGCCCCTTCCTCTTTCATTGCAGACTCTGGAAAGCCATGTATTCAGTGCAAGTAGACGACTGAATCTGTTTATTCCCCTGTCAACTGTGTATTTTGTCCAGTGTATCCAATAGATCAGTGTAATCCTTTTTCAGAAGTTCTGACTGTTCTCTTTGAATATCATTAAATCCTGCATGCACAATAATCTGTAAGATTTTGGGGTTTTCCAATATGATTTTGGCTAGTTTATGGTTGATATCACTAACCATTCAATATGGGAAGTTGCATGTTTTGATCTTCTTACCGGTTAGATCCTTGATGGTTGAGTCTCCTATAATCAGAGTGTCTGGTTCATCTGCTTTCTCTGAGATGGGCCCTTGTTGGACGGTGGCAGACACATGCGCAGCCCGCCTCCGTGGCGACTGGTTGTTCCATCTCTGTCCGTACCGTCTCTGTCCGCACTGTCCGTCCGGACGCATCTCGGGGCTCAGGGGTGCATCGGTGGCAGGCTCGTTCGTGGACTCTTGAAGTGGCAGGAACCGTTTCTTCAGTGGCAGGGTTAATTTCAGTGACGGGCTAATCCGGCTGATACATGTAACTTTAGCTTTGGGTAGCTTAGCATTTGGCGTTGAGTGAACTTGTTGATTCACTTTGGTATGTTGTTTTGGCTTAGCGCCGACTCTGTGCCAGTGAGACGCAGCTGGAACTGTCTCTCTCTTGTCCAGCTTCGGAAAGGATACAGTGTAGCTTTGATCATCTTGCTGTATCTGAGTGAGCTCAGCAAACTCACCCATCGGCACTGTATCCTGGAGGAGTCCTTTGCATTTTTCTAATGCTGCTAGTTTCGTTTCAAATAAAGCCACTGTCTGTTGCAGTTTGGTGCAGTCTGTGCATTTCCCAGTCTCTGAGATATCCGAGTACAGAGGCATGTTGGCGATAGGAAGTCCAAGGCTTTTTCTGCGGTCTGATCCGGGAGTCATAAAAAGTGCCAAAATGTATTGTTGAATCGAGCGATGGAGGACGACGGAAACTAACTATATATTGTTAGGTATTATGATCATGAAATAAAATAAGATAAAGTAGATCTGAACGATGAATTAAGTCGTTTTTTCCAATGCCTAGCGGAGCTTCGAGAAACATGACCTCTCTCTCTGCTACCTTCTCTCAGAATTTTAACCCTTAAGTTTAAACCGCAAAAGCTCTGCTTTTGGTATATGCCTAGTTGTGTCAAATATGTTAGTGATACGATTATATAGGTCTAGGTAACACTTCCGAGAGGGAAATAACAAGATTTTTTATGATGTCAAGTTATATACAGAATAAATACATGCCTCTCTGAATAAAGGTATAGCTTAATATTGGGTTTGAGAAAGTAGCCTAATAAATATTCCCCTCGTCAGAGGGGATCCCACCATCAGAGGGGATCCCACCGTCAGAGGGGATCCCCCCTCTGCGTTCCCAGGCCAGTGTTGAGATATAATCTCTCCACCTAGACCTGGGTCTTCCCCGAGTTCTTCTCCCCACTGGTCCTGCCCTGGAACCCCTCCCTAGCGAGGCGCCCAGTGGGCATCCTTACCAGATGCCCAAACCACCTCAACAGACTCCTTTCTAAGCAGCGGAGCAGCGGCTCTAATCAGAGTTCCTTACGGATGGCTGAGCTTCTCTCCCTATCCCTTAGGGAGATGCCAGCCACCCTCCAGAGAAAACCCATCTTGGCCGCTTGTACCCGCGATCTAGTCTTTTCGGTCATCACCCATCCCTCATGACATTAGGTGAGGGTAGGAACGAATATCAACCGGTAGATAGAGAGCTTTGTCTTGTGGCTCAGCTCTCTTTTCGTCACAATGCTGCGGTAAATTGAACGCGATTGCGCCCCCGCTGCTCCAATTCTCCAGCCAATCTCACGTGCCATTGTACCCTCACTCGCAAACAAGACCCCGAGGTAATTTAACTTCTTCACTTGGGCTACGGACTCATTTCCTACCCGGAGTAGGCAAACCACCGGTTTCCTGCTGAGAGTCATGGCCTCAGATTTAGCTGTGTTGTTCCTCATCCAAGCCGCTTCACACTCGGCTGTGAGCTGATTCCAGTGAGTGCTGAAGGTCACAGACCAATGATGCCATCAGGACCAAATCTTCTGCAAAACAGACAGTGATGCGATCCTCCGATCACTGAACTGCAACACCTCCCCACCACGACACCACGACTAATATCACAAACAGGTTTGGGGAAAATACGCAACCCTGGTGGAGGCCAACACCCACTGGGAACAAAACATTGATCTCGCTTTGAGAGTACAGAGATTGAATGGCCCCGAGGAGTGACCCCCTCACCCCATACTCACGCAGCACCTCCCACAGTTTCTCCTGGGGGGCCTAGTTATACGTGTGAGAATAGCGTGTTAGATAAGTACACCCCCCCCACCATTTTGCCATAATTAGTTTAACAGTCATTCTTCTTGTTTTTGTTTCATTTTGTAAACATTGTGCTCCATTTACCTTTACACAGGTATGTAATGTAATGCATGTAGTATCTAATTTCCGCAACAAGGTGGCGTTGATCTATTGGTGCACTCTGTCCTGTGAAAGCTACACATTTTGTCGAGCAGTATTGAAACATGGCGGACAGAACGTGTCGTAACCAAATGTGTACTTTGCCTGTGTATGTTTACAGGTAAGCAAACAATATAAGAGTCATGAATGTACATAAGATGAGCTGGGCATGGGTTAGAGATGTGGGGAAGAGTTGGCAAGTTAACTCATCCGTGAATGTTGTATTAAAAGGTTGTAATGCCGTCATAAGCAACTACTACTAGCAGCTAAGCTAATCTTCTTGCGTCGCCATTAGGGTCCGCGGTACATTTATGTAGATGGTGTTTGTTTACTTTGTATGCCAAGGTTAAGAACTTGGAATAATATCAGGAGCCACAATGTGCTTTTATTTTGTGTATTTCCATTGCCGATTACTATGTCTATTAATATGTATTTTTGCGAATGGTGTAATACTTAGATTAGGATGTAAACAGACCGAGTGAAATTCATTTTGTAGAGCAGTATTGAAACATGGCGGACAGAACGTGTACTTTGCCTGTGTATGTTTACAGAACTCATTAAACGAACTACTCTTCAAGTCACGCTTGAGTTTATTTTCAAGTGTGCAACAAATTTGGTGGCAGCGGTGGGATCAGCGGTGCTTCTGTGAGCTGAGAAGAGAGAGATTGCAGTGTCCAAACACAAAATGGAGCTGGAGAGCCTGCAAGATCAACTGGCTGAGTCTTTGGTGCGGTTGCAGTGTGAACGTACGCTGATCAGAAAAATATTTGAAGCAGCTAAGGAAGCTGTAGAAGATGAAGAGGAGCAAGTAGCATCTGCGTTTCTGATCCGCTTAATAAAAACTGCAAAGGAATTGATGCAAATAAATGAACAACCACAGTTGAGTGACGATATTACTAGCAATGTTGGAGCACTAGCTAGTCTGCAGCAACAATATGCCGCACTGCAACTGAGTTTTCAAGCCTCTACAATGAAAATGGAAGGAGACCTAATGAGGTTGACGAATAAAATGACCACCCCAGAATTTCCTTTTTAGGGCAATAGAACTAAAAGAGAGGCTGTTAGTTAAATCCAGAGAACTTGGTTCAGATGAACACTATAGCCCGGAACTCATTCAGAAAAAGTTCCAAAGAGCTTTGGGGACAGGACTCATTAGTGACAATATAAAATACCAGCTCAAAGCTTACCTGGATGACCCAGCGGTCACTGACGAGGTGCTGATTGTGAAAATCAACGAAGCAGCTATTCTTGAGTGGGAAAGACAACAAAAATTCAAGAAAAACTGTAAAGAGCCCAGAGTGAGAGAAATCCATGCTGAAACACAGTCAGTCCCAGAGGCAACAGTCGAAGCAGTTGTTGGACAAGAACGGGCATCCTCCACATTCACAAAAGGTAAAGTGAATCGAACACCACCGGCAATGACTCACACAGAATCTGAACTACTTGTTGTAATAAAACAGCTGAGAGGAGAGGTGGAAGAAATTAAAAAGGTCATGTCTGAGTCCCCTAGATCTTTTGCCCAGCAGCGAAAAAGCAGGAAACGTGGCTGCAGAAATTGCCAAGAGAACAATAAAGGAGACAACTGCGACCATTGCTTCAAATGTGGACTGAGTGGACATCTGTCACGTGGATGCAGAACAGGAAGGAGGCCTACTGATAAACAAGGACAGGTAGATATGTCATCTAGCACTGTTACAGATGCACCAACGCCACCTGTTGACAAAAACAATCAGAATGAACAGCTCAGAGATGTCTACAAGTTAATCACAGATAGTATCCAGCACTTAGAGGCTAAAGTGGCAGCTAAAACACAAGATATGACCCTACAAAAGGAGGTAGCGGTCAGTGTCAGTCTCCTCTCCCCAAAACGAAGAACAGAGTTACTCAGTCTGATTGGCAAGAAATACGTCATTACCTGCCTGATAGATGACATAGAAACTAAAGCTTTGTGGGACACTGGATCACAGGTCTGCCTAATCAATGAGACATGGAGACAACAAAACATTCCACATGCTGCAGTCAGGAATCTAGCTGAGATTCTGGGAACAGATAGATTGGAAGGGAGGGCAGTAAACCAGACACCTATTCCTTTTTCTGGGTGGGTTGAGGTCACATTCAAATTACCCTCAAACAGCACCAAACAGCTTGAGCTCTCTGTGCCAGTCCTTGTAGCTGATGGAGATGGGGTGGCAGAACAACCAATCATCGGTTACAATGTAATTGAGCAGGTGTTAGCGAAGGGTATAGCGCCACCATGTGCTGTCACAGAAGCAGTCAGTGCAGCATTCTCATTTGACTGTAAGAAAGCTGAAGTATTTCTGAAAGTAATGAAGTGTGGTGACGACGAGATAGGTGAAGCTACAGTTAAAGTGGGTAGAGAGATGAAGTCTATTCCAGCTGGTCAAACAAAAACGGTGAGTGCACTGTGAGGGCAGGCCCACTCCCAGACCACCAAGACGTGTTATTTGAACCCTGTTCACAAGCATAATTACCAGAAGGGTTAAAAATGGAAGAAAGTGGAACACGTGACCAGGTAGCTGGTCACGTGTTGCTATTCCAGTCACAAACAGCACTAGTCATGATATCCTATTGCCACCAAGAACTATACTGGGACAAACACAGAGGGTTAAAACCATTTATCCAGCAGATACAAAACCCGTAGACATCAGTCTGTCAGAGGCAAAGTTCCCAAACACAGAAAACACACAAACACACAAACAGAGAGAAGACTAAAGAAAACACTAAAGAAAGAGAGAGTGAGGAGAATTGGGACCCTCCAGTCCCCCTTACTCAACTTACCCCGTCACATCAGCAGCAGGTCAGACAACTTCTCAGAAAGGAATGCAATGCTTTTGCTAAGGATGAACATGATGTAGGGACCATCCCCTCACTGCAGCTCAAGATTCGTCTTAACGACCTCACACCTATAAGTTGAACATACATATCAGTGCCAAAGCCGCTTCATAAGGAGGTAAATGAATACTTGGAGGATTTGTTAAACAGAGGCTGGATAACAAAGTCTAAGTCCCCTTACTCCAGTCCCATTGTGTGTGTGAGAAAAAATGATGGAAGCCTCCGACTGTGTTGTGATTACAGGGAGCTGAATAAGAAATCCATTCCTGATCGACACCCAATACCCCGCATATTAGATATGTTGAACAGCCTCAAAGGAAGTTCCTGGTTTTCAGTCCTTGACCAAGGAAAGGCCTATCACCAGGGCTTCCTGGAAGAATCAAGCCGTCCTCTCACAGCATTCATAACACCCTGGGGACTGTACGAGTGGGTAAGAATCCCTTTTGGCTTATCATCCGCACCAGCAGAGTTCCAAAGGTCTATGGAGGAGTGTTTGCTTGGGCTGAGGGATGAGGTTTGTTTGCCATACTTGGATGATAATCTTGTACATTCTCAGACATTTGAACACCACCTGAATGATCTGAGGCAGGTACTGCACCGTTACCAAAGCCACGGAGTAAAGCTGACTCCCAGAAAATGTGAAGTATTCAGAAACCAGGTGAGATTTCTTGGGAAGCTGGTTACTAAAGAAGGCTACACTATGGACCCTGCAGATATTGCCCCAGTGCAGGCCATGAAGCAGCGGAAACCCACCACCATTTGTGAGTTAAGAAAATTACTGGGATTTATTTCCTACTATCGTAGTTACATCCCTAACTTTTCTTCCATTGCAAAGCCCATGTATGATCTCCTCACCGCAGACAAATGTGGAAAAGGGAAGCCGAAACAAACCAGACGTTCGTGCGCAGGAGCACGCAATCGCGTGATACCGGGTTGCATACTGAGTTGTTACTCTTTCGCAAAACCATTCGTTCACCAGTAGTTAAGCTTTTTCAACCATTCGTTTACCAGTAGCGAAGCTTTTTTAATCATTTGTTTACCAGTAGTGAAGCTTTTTGTGTACCTTCATGTAAAGTAATGCATCATACTGAGTTGTTACTCTTTCGCGAAACATTTGTTCACCAGTAGTTAAGCTTTTTCAACCATTCGTTTACCAGTAGTGAAGCTTTTTGAATCATTCGTTTACCAGTAGTGAAGCACTTTAGGGTTAGTTATAAAACGCCAAACCACTGTTGATGACAATGAGGGATCTACAGCCACTTTAGTTAAACATTTTTAACATAATAATAACATAATAACGGGGTAAAACAGAGAATATTAACAATTTAAAACACAAACAGAAACAAAAAAAGGCTTTTTAAAATGGAACAAAAATAAATGCTGCACTTTTAACAAGGCATTTCTTGATGTCACTGAACAAATTAACCAAAAAAAGGGCATTTTAAAATGGAACAAAAAAAAGGCACCCTAAAAACAAAACATAAACCTGCTCTCTTCTTTACTATGCCCGGTGTCCAATTTGCAAAAGTTCCCCGTTGCTTTTTTTTTCATTCACCTTATCCTGAAGGTTCCTGCCAAGTATTTCTAGATTACATTTTGCCGAAAAAAGATAAAGTGTCTATCCCTTGGGCATTGATGCCCTCGGCTAGTCATACAGGTCCTTGTCAACAGCCTGTAGCTCCGAAATGGCGGCTCTCTTTCCTATCTTGGTGTTCTTTTTGTTTCCTTTCTTCCCTTTTTTTTTCTTGCTGTTTTTTTTGTTGTTGCTCTTCTTCTTCTTCTTCTTCTTCTTCTTCTTCTTCTTCTTCTTCTTCTTCTTCTTCTTCTTCTTCTTCTTCTTCTTCTTCTTCTTCTTCTTCTTCTTCTTCTTCTTCTTCTTCTTCTTCTTCTTCTTCTTCTTCTTCTTCTTCTTCTTCTTCTTCTTCTTCTTCCCTCTTTCTGAAGAAGATGATGAGGAAGAGGAGGAACTGTCGGAGGAGGATGAGGAGGAGGTGGAGGAGGAAGATGAAGAGGATTTTTCAATACTCTTTTCGTGCAAGGAGGGCGCTGCTGTCACTTGGTCCTCTTTATTTGCAAGCGCCAAAGCTGAAATAAGCAAGACGCAACCTGGTCTCACAGGAATCCGTGAAATGACTACGGACAAATAACACGAAATCCGTGGACACATCACGGAAACACGCCGATTTCCGTGATGTGGCCGCGGAATTCGCTCCAATGCAAGTTAATGACGCTGATGTTCCGTGGCTCACACACGGATCCCCGTTTCAACGAGCGAGTCGACCACGGGGGCTTAACTCAAAACCCGGGGTGGTCTCACTGAAACACTTAAATTGTCCGCGATTTGGCCACGGAATTTGCTCCAATGCAAGTAAATTACACTGTTATTCCGTGGCTCACACACGGATATCGGCGTGTTTCCGTGATGTGGCCACGGATTTCGAGTTAAGCGTCCGACCGTAGTCATTTCACGGATTCCTGTGAGACCATGTTGCAACACGATAAGCACGTTACTAGTGTTACCAATAGGGGTGTGAAATTATCACTCACTCCCAATCATTCTAGCGTTATACTTATACTTAAATGTACACCTGGGCTCCCCCACTTTAGGGTAGAGTGATTCGATTTTTGGTATGGCATAGAAAAGACACAATCAGATGCTTCCACCTTAATGAAAATAGAGGCTGCAAGACAAAAACGATCTATTTTTTCTAAACTGCCATGCAGCCCTTAGCTGTGACCATCACTTGTTAGCTGCCATCACAAGTCAAAAGTGAAACTTAAAAGTATTTTACATTATGCCCAAATGTATCAAAGTGTATAATTAATAATAATGGATGAAAAAATCTGCGAGTTCCTGGCTGTTCAGGCCATACAATGTACAGTAAACAATGAGGTCTCTGCAGCACACCTTTGGCATCATATACTGCCTCCTCCTGTTAGCTAAAGTGCTACCTTTTGGCCAATCAACATGAAATTCACGCCATGGCCTCCTTGCACAACCGTCTACCAGTGTACCAAATTTCATTACTTTTCAACATACAGTTCTATGGGCTCCCATGGACTTCAATGGTTGAATAAAAAAAGAGGGTTAGGGTTAAATAAGAAGGGATACAAATTCAATGCTTGGCCCCCAATAAACAACCTGAACACATTTAACGTTTTTCCTCCTCAATCCCACCCCTCCACTGTCTCTTCTTGTTCAGTGAGAGAAGTAGGCAGTAGCCTGTCCTCTCAGGGTTTTTGATCGGGACTGAAGGATGGTGTGGTGTCTGGGTCCGGCCCAGGCCCGCCATTTGGTGGTGCCTGTCTTATATGGTATGGTTATTGAAATGTTTTGATGCCAAATGACTGTTACTCGTGATGCAATTGTTTACTTCAGCAAAGACATGTGGGCTCTGCAAGCAATTGAGATGAGAATGAGAAAATCTGTAGGGGTTGTTGTGTGTTTTTTTGCCTTAAAACCATCAGATGCCAATAAATCCTAATACTGTTTATTTAAATAATTTTTCATTATCGATTACCCTCAGACAGTTGGTTTCTTAAGAAGTCCCTTTCATTCTCCAATGACTTAATTTTTTCTTTTGCATTCTCCAGCTTTCGCTTCCAGACAACGTTTTCTTGTTTGCTGCGCTTCAAAGATGAAATAGCTGTTGGAGCTACTGAAGAACCTGTAATGACAAAGACATCAACTAATAACATTCTGGTTTCTCTCGTCATTAATAGCACATAATCAAAAACAGTGACAGCAGGACATAAAATGGAAATGTAATGCAATGTGCCAACACAACCTTACCTTGAGCTGCTACTCTTTTAGTAGGCTGGTGTACTGTGTCTGACTCAAAGTCAGACCCATCACTGCAGCACACTACAGCTTCAAGAGGAGAAAGAAAAGGCAATTAGTAATAGTGTTGGCAAAAGTATACTCAATATATGTAATGGTTTTAGGTCAAATATGTCAAATTGAGCTCCAGTTGTGGTCACACTTTAGCAGCAGCATGTTAGACCAAAAAAAAACCTGCCTGTCTGCTACACCACTGTTTGGCTAACCTGACCTCTACCAGCAATGCAGGTGTGGTAAAGCACAGAGGAAAAATCCCCCAACATAGGAGATAACTGGGGGCTTCTCTTTCTGCTCTGGAACTCTTTAATCCACTATATGTTTACACATCACAAACGTAGGCAATGTCCCAACAAAGTGTTAAATGAAAGTTAGTATTGTCACATAACTTATCAAAATGAGATCACAAGGCACCATGGTGTGATTTATTTTGTCCATAGTTGGAGGAACCATGTCAAGTGCATGATGTGTTAATGATCTAGTGCCGCTTTTCCACCGCACATGTAGCTCGACTCGACTCGACTCGACTCGACTCGACACGACTTGACACGACTCGACACGGCAGCAGCACGGGTCGTTTTCCACCGCAAATAGTACCTCCTGGACGTGGGCGGGGTCGGCTGTGCGAAAGGGCCGTGACGTATTTTTGTACACGACGCAAACAACACCTACGCAACCCACACATGGAGAGAACCCACATAACAACAATGGAGGACATCGATAACATTACTATTATTAGCTGGCATGTTGAAGAAGTTGAAGAAGTGGAATATGTTGGCTGCGGCGCTGCTATGGCTGTTACCAGCATGGTTGCCATGTCGCTCTCGTGACTTCGTCACACTCTCTGGCCAATCAGTGGCCGGCCGTCTGCCGACCAGCGGGGTGGCCACCCAAAAAAAAAAAAAAAAAAAAAAAATCAAAACGCTATTTTCGCATAGCTGTCGTTCCCTTAAGGACGCATTTTACTGCAACACAAAACGGGAGCTTCCAATGCGAGTAGAGTTTACTTCTTTGTGATTGAATTACCAGCAGCCACAGATGCAACATTGTAGCGGGTGAAAACCGCAAAATTCTGCCGTGTCCATGTATGGGCAGATTTAGAATAATTAGTTGCAAAATGTTGCAAATTCAACGTCGGTATTCTTTCTTCTCTATGCATAGCGCATCTCGTCGATTATGCTGTTTCGTGCTGCTAGCCTTTTATGCCCCGTTTACACCATCCCGCTAATGGCCGCTAATGGCCGATGGACCACCGATGTGGAAGTCGGGGTGATTCGGGTGACATCGGGCTAAAAATGTATGATCGGGTCAATTTATCGGGGTAGCATTTACACATACCCGATGTTATAACGATAACATAACGATTTATGCCAGGGAAGACACCCGAAGTGCGTTTGGCGTCACTTGACGTCATTTCGAATGACGCCAAACACGTCAAATGACGCGTTTGGCGTCATTTGGCGTCATTTCGGGAGAAGGCAAAGGGGAGACTGGTTTAGACTGATATTTATTTATATATTTATTTATATTACAATAGCGATTTTATAATAATAGAACGCCGGTTCTAAATGGGCGAAGTACCCTGTAATTATAAAAGTAGGACATCCATCCATCACCCCCTATTTATACCCAAGTGGCAGATTGAGGGTCTTCCTTAACACAATCTGGTCACTCACAATCGTTATTTGTCTAGGGTTCTCCAGGGTCTTTCGTGTGTTGAGGTTGCCGATATAAAGACGATAAAACACGATAAAGCGCGGAAGATTAACGAATATAGCCGATGTGCCCAGGAAAATTCCCGAACGATTTGCGATGTCTTACGTTATACTCCCGTTCTATTCCCGATTATAGACGATTAGCCCATAGCAACACCTGGTAACCGATTCTACCCCGATAGACCCAAAATTAACAAACATGTTCGTTCTTTGCCGATGTTGCCCGATGTTGCCCGATCATTGAGCATTTCTTCCCGTTTCTTCCAGTTGTCTAACGATGTTCCCGGGAAGAGTAACGGTGTTTCCCGATGCAACCACGCTATTTGCCGATGTTATAACGATAGCTGCTGATTTAGCCATCGGGCACCATCGGGGCCCACTATCGGGTAGGTGTAAACAGGGCATTAGTGAGTGTTGAGAAGGACAGTACCAAAATATCTTTGGTAAGATGGATATAAGAGAGACCCGCAGTGAATTCAACCCGGTCCACTTGACATCGGGTAGGTGCATGACAGGTACCGTAAAACGTAAATAGCCCGGGCTATTATTTGTTTTCTATCACTGAACTTTCGAACAAAACTCTTGCTCAGCAACGATGGGAAATAGCCTATCAAATGCATTATTTAAACCAGTATGAATATTACCGTAGGCCTAGGCCTACATGTTTACCAGGCAATTGAATAACGCCTGCCCTGCACACACACACAGGCACGCACACGCAGTGCGTGCCTTTGTGGTAATCGGGAGAGTTGGGAGAATTCACTATGGCCCGTTAACTTTTCGGGGGGCGCCGGGTCAACGTCGCAACCAATTCGATTTTGTCTAGATGGGAGTTAACTGAGCGACCCCTCCCGAATATAGCCTACAGCCCAGGTCGGCCTTGAACTGCGATTGGTCAGAAAGACGTAGCCTAACAGGCAGCTAATGACAACATTGAACTCTCATGCAGGCTCGAACAGAGTGACACACAAACACACACACACACACACACACACACACACACACACACACACACACACACACACACACACACACACACACACACACACACACACACACACACACACACACACACACACACACACACACACATAGTTTTTCACCCACTCCGTATCCAGCTTATTCCATGCTTAAAGCACCCAGGCTATGCGGCGAGCTGGGGCTCTCATGTTCTCCCCTGCAGTGTATTCCTTGTCCGCATCCCCTGCCATCCAGTTGTCATACGATTCATGCAGACTGGTTTTGAACGGCTGATTCCATGGATGTACTTTGCGTGTGCCGTGTTTTCCCGGCGATGTGGCGAAGGCGATGCTGTATGGTTATGCTGTTGAGAGCTTAAATAAATGCACTATATAAGTTGACTATGAACAATTATTGAAGTTTAACATTTTCTTCAGCAAATTTGACAACTGACCGATGCGATATTGTAGCCAGTGAAAATCGCAAAAAAAAAATGAGACACTAAAATAATGGACTTATTTTCTCTAGATGTACCCTCTAGAATTAACTCCATCAATTTAGTATAATGGGATTGGGGACAGGGACTACTAGAATAGTTAGAATAAACGAGTTGTTTTTTCCGCTGCCTGGTAACCATGTAAGTGGTATGAAAAGGCCTAATACTATCAGGTAAAGCCGACTTTAGATGCTTAATGAAAACACAATCATGTTTCTGATTTATGTGGCCACCACTATGAGAATTTTGGTCCCAGTCTGGCCACCCCTATAAAATTATTCTGGCTCCGCCACTGAATCATCTGCATACATAGATACACAGGCTTTTTTTTTCTTTTTTACAAGCAAGAGGGATAACATTTGTAAAAATCAAGAGCGGTGGTCCTAGTGAAGAGCCCTATGGTACCCCACACTGTTTATGTCTTGCATTTGAGAGGCTTCCGTTAAAGAAAACCATCTGTGTCCTATTGGTTAGGTAACTTTCGATCCATGCCACGGCAGATGGAGTACAGCCATAACACATACGTTTCTTCAATAGTAAGCTACGATCAATGACATCATAGGCAGCACAAAAGTCTAATAGTATTGATCCTACAATATTCTGTCGATCAATATCTTTTGTAGATAGATAGATAGATAGATAGATAGATAGATAGATAGATAGATAGATAGATAGATAGATAGATAGATAGATAGATAGATAGATAGATAGATAGATAGATAGATAGATAGATAGATAGATAGATAGATAGATAGATTGATTGATTGATCTATCATTGCAGTGCAGACACATAGAGTGATGAATCATCTGCATACATAGACACACAGGCTTTTTCTCTGTAGCTATATAGTAAAATCACATGTCTACTGATGGGTCCATATTGGATTACAATGATTACTGTTATAATATAAATTTTAGCATTAAGAGAGTAGTGTAATACATAACTTTTCGTACTGCTGTAACCACGATACAATTGAGTACTGAAGGGCGTACTCAGGCTGTTGGAATTGCTTTATGTTATCATTTTCAAAGTGAAGTATAGACACAATTATACGTAATTTCATGCAATATGTCATATGATCTTACATAATGCTGTACAGACAAGTATAGACACAAATATACATCATTTCTGGCTCTGACTGACTGATAATACCATGCTATCTGCTGTACTGACTGCTTGTATACAATGAACCATGTGATTTTACTGTATGGTTTTGGAGACAAATGTATTTTGAAAACCTCGGGTGTATACTTCGGTCGTTGCAAACTGCATTATGTTAGCACTTTGAAGTGAAGTATAGACCCAACTATGCATAATTTCGGCCACTGACTGATACGACCAACTATCTGCTGTACAGCCATATAGTACACAAGGTAGGTTATGATATTTCAAAGGGGTGCTGGTGAATCGGCTTACATCCGGTAGGTCCTAAATCAATGTCAAACACACACACACACACACACACACACACACACACACACACACACACACACACACACACACACACACACACACACACACACACACACACACACACACACACACACACATACGCACACTATAGATCCCATATCGCATCTTAGAAATATTCAAGGACTATTAATCTTGTACTATATTCCTTACTCCCCTAAATACGCCACTTGTCATGATCATTGCACCTAACAACTTAGACTGTAGACATACATTACAGAAGAATTGGAAGTTATGGTACAGCGGGGTGCGCATTGCTCTTGTATCAATATTCACAGCCATAGTTGTTGCCCCCAAAGAAAACCCATCCGGTTTTCTATGAAGTGATAGTGATGAGACACAAAGAATAGACATGTATTCTCTATACATGTTTTAATAGTTTACAACTGCTGGCCCCAGCCCCACGTTATTCAGACCCCCAGCAGCTGTTCAATGCTTATTCCGAGACCCCGCATCAGACAGACCTACCACATAACAGAAATTAGTTTTAGCCGTTTTTTTGTACACACTTAAACTACTACTAATGATAATAGTGGGATAGCAATGCTAAACATGGTAATAATAATAGAGTGATAGAGTAAAAAGCTCTGTGAAATAAAAACATACGTGATCGTAGCTCCGGTTGGATGTTTCACGTACGGAAGAGGATTAGGGCCACACATGTAAAAAAAAATTAAGTTCTGACTTTATTCTCAGAATTCTGAGAAAAAAGTCAGAATTCTGACATTAATCTCAGAATTCCGAGAAAAAAATCAGAATTCTGATTTTAATCTCAGAATTCTGATTTTTTTCTCAGAATTCTGAGATTAAAGTCAGAATTCTGGCATTAATCTCAGAATTCTGAGAAAAAAGTCAGAATTCTGACATTAATCTCAGAATTCTGACTAATCTCAGAATTCTGAGAAAAAAGTCAGAACTACGGGTATCTGTAAGGACCAACCTCCGTGGGAGAGACACTTTGCTTTATGCAGTAGGAGGAAACCTATGGAAAGCCAAGAAGGCCACAATCCGGCCCTAGAATGTCACCCCAACCAGAAACTGTTTGAGCTACTGCCGTCAGGGAGGCGGTACCAAAGCCTAAGGGCCAAAACCCAGAGGATGACAAGCAGTTTTTTCCCCCAAGCAGTCAGACTCCTGGAAAAACACACTACCCCCCAACCATCCACACGCACACCACAACAACAGACTGTTGTTACTTTTTAGTATTATTGATGCTGCTACTTACTTATTTATTTATTTATTTTTACTTTGTTCCTTTTCATGTGGTTTCTTATTCTTATTCTTATTTATTTTATCTTTTACTGTTGCTGCTATGTGAATGTTGAGGAACCAAGCCTAAGATTTTTACTCTTGAGTACTGTACTATAAGATGTAATAAAAGTGATTCTGATTCTGATTCTGAATGGCGCGGTAAAAGTGCACTTCCCATAGCCAACTCACCAAGCTCACCAAGTCCAGTATTCAGAATTCAAAGCATTTATTCACAAGTACGTTCTATTTTTTTGACAAGCGGAGCCTACAGTCCTGTGCAAGTATGCAAATTAGCCATGTGCGCCAAACAGAAGATAGACGCAATGTATAGAACTGATTGTTGTGCATTGTTGTGGATATGTAGGCTGGTTAGTTGTGGTTGTTTGTGGTCATAGTGAAACAGCCTTGCCTTGGAGTTGGAGAAGTTGGAGTGATTGTGTGAATGTGCGAGAGAGAGCGCACCTGCCGTGGTGATGTTGGGCTTGTTGTGGGCTTATATGTGATCAATGATGTATCTGTCTGATCGTATTAGCTGTAGATGGATGGTTAAATAATGTCACAAGATCGGTCCTACTGCAGGCTCTCATTTGCAAATGCACTGATTGTGTACCCGTCTCCGATATGCTATATACCTGGCATTTATTCAGTTCATGTTCTTGTGCGCAAGAATGGTGCCAATTATTGTCGTGTTTGCATTGTAATGCAGAACTTTGCCCCTCCCTGTTATAAAATAACGTGCAAGCCAATGCAGGCTCCTATTGCTTTACCAGTGTGTTTAACGTGTGTGCGTGTGTGTGTCTGTGTGTGTGTGTGCGTGTGTGTGTGTGTGTGTTGTCATGTAGGCTATAGATATAGATTGATTGTCTTGGCTTGCTTGCATCCATGAAATATTGTAATGTTATGGCCTAGCTGGCTACTGCATATCGAGAACAATCTGGGGATGAGGGCATCCCCGAATATTGACGGGTATTTTGCACACTGCCATCTCACAAACCGGTATCACGCGATTGCGTGCTCATGCGCACGAACGTTAATCTATTGAAGCGTGTTCCAGAGTACGATAGTCCGACTTTTTGCGTGCCTCACAGAACGAAATGTAAACCAATGCTTTCTGAATGGGAGTGTTGTCAGACAATGAACGTGCTCCACAAAACGGTACGAGAGAGAGAAAGAGAGAGAGGGAGGGACAGAGAGAGAGAGAGAGAGAGAGAGCGAGAGAGAGGCTTCAGAAAGGGTGTGCGCAGATAGTACAGTGCACCCTAGTTATGTTAATGCCAAAACCACAAATGCTTTATGTATATATATATATATATTGCCTAATTATATATATTGCCTATATATATGTATAGGCTATATATATATAATTAGGCTATAATTATATTATTTAGCGTGTAATGAGACAATCTATAGCCAAATTGTCGAAGATGCCCGAGAATCTCCGGGGATATCAGCATGGGAAATCGGCGAATCAGACCCATGAACCTATAAAGAAAGACGTCATCTCAAGCGGGAGAGAACGTTTGCGGTGCTGGTTTGTGTCACGTAAGTACAGTGCCGTGTTCCAATACCCGTACTGTCCGTACTTACTAGCCAAAATTTGAGTACGCAGTACGTTCCAATTCAGATCCGGCGAAAAGAAGTATACTTCAAGGACCCGGATGCCGTACTCAAAACGGGCTAATCGTGAAGTGTGGATCGAAGGACACTCCCCCCCGTACTCAACGGCAGCCATCTTAGCTACGTAGCGAAAGAGGCGGAGCCAGGTTGAGCCAAAGTCGGCGCATTTCCCACATAGTCTGCATTAATAGTCATTTTGTAGTTTTTATAGTTTTTATAGCTTTTTATAGCTGCTAGGCGTAAAGAGTTCACCGTTCAAAGCGGGATGTTTATTAGTTTTGTACTCTAAAAAAGAACGCTTAGGGGGTGGGGCATTGGAGGAAGGCGGGATGATTTGAATGTGCTGTAATTCTCAAATTATTCAGGAGCCACGGCGGCAAACGTGATCGTAATTTCCGGTTAGTGCACCACGGAGTACTCGATTTGGAACAGCACTCACATCTGAAAGATTAACGTAGTAGACAGTGCGGATAGTATGCTTCCTTTAAGTATACTCATGGAAGTACGGGTATGGTCTCACGAAAATACGTGACACTGTCACGTTATTTAATCTATTGAAACGTGATCAGGGACACGGCCTATTTTCTAAATTTTGTATTTCAATTGGAAGTAGGCTATTTGTCGTGTCACTAAGCATGACTTCCAAACTAAGGCTCTGTCCGGGAGCGTTCTCCCTAAAGTCCCTTATGGAGCTCCGTACAGATCATTCATTGTTGAAAATTGTCTGTGATAACTAACAAATGACAGCTTTTGGCCACCCGTTTCTACTTAAAATTGTCTGTGATTACTAACAATACGACAGCTTTTGGCCACCCGTTTCTACTTTCACCTTTGATACTGAGAAATTGTGACAATACACGGATATATTAAATGCAGGTGCGCTGCTCTGTAGGCAAACCGCGAAGGAAAAAAGGGTAGCTGCTTCATCTGTTCTTTTTAGAATTGTATGTCTTGATGTTTATTTTATCTAGCCATCTATTCTCTTGTTTTTGGCTATGTGAATGAACGTCCGCGTCGATGCCTCGATCGCAAGTCCAGTGTCGCGAGCGGACGTTGCCATGACATCTAGAAATCATACCGTATTTAATGGGTTGTAGTGAGTGTAACATAATTCACCTACAGTATTTTGTAATGTGTTGTTCTTTCAATTGTGTTAGGCATGTCGTTTACTGTCTTGGTGGTTCAGGGATCGCTGTCCCTTTTAAGGATTACGAGCGTCTCATGACGTCAGAGCCCATGCGGGATTTGTTTACCTTCAGCACGTTTTGATTTCCTGTTTCTCTCTTACTAAATAAACGAGTCACACAACTGTGAGCTCAACGTGCGAAATTGTATCTCTCACTTATGGCAATTTCCACAGGGTTATCATTAATATTGATGTGTAGGGGTTGTTTATAACTCGTGAATAATATTGTTTAGACCACTGTCTGGGGGAATACTCTGATTCTGATTGGCTGCAGTGCGTGCATTAACTCCTGATATAGCCCTACAGACACCTGGGGCCTCATGTACTAAGACTTGCGTGGACTTCATACTGAAACTTGGCGTACGCCAAAACCCAGAAACTGTCTTACGCACAAATAAATTCAGATGTATCAAAGTGTGCGAACGCATGGATCCAAGCACGTTTCTTTTGTACATCTCGATCAACGTGGAATTGAGCGCACATGCCGAGGTGCCAAACTCCTCCCTGTCCACGCCCTCATTTAAATATGCAATTTCATTTAAATAGGCCTCTGGACCTGAGATTCACCTCTTAATCCGATCACCTGGCACCATGAACAGAGGCAAAAAACGAAACTTCACGGAGTCTGAGCTCGAGATTTTGCTCCACGAGGTAGAAATGCGCAAGCATATGCTATTGGAACCCTGTCAACAGGGATAAATGCAAAACAAAAGAGAAGTGAGTGGGAGTGTGTTTGCGAGGCCGTCAATGCAGTGGGGTCTCAGCAGCGCACACACTCTGAAATTAAAAAAAAGTGGTCAGACCTCAAGGTGGAGGTGAAGCGGAGGGTTTCTGCCCACCGCCGAAGCGTGACCGCAACAGATGGGGGGACGGGAGTGGGGGAACTCTCCCCCTTCGATTTGAGAGTGGCCGCTTTGATCGGTGACACCAGTGGCGTAGCCAGAAACTAGTGGTGTTCCTGTTTTTTTCTTCAAATTTATTAACTCCAAAATAATACATTAACCATGTATTTTAACAGAGAACAAATGCAACCGCTGCAAAACATAAAGGGACGCAGTGCCCAGAGATGAAGAACACATAGAACGTGTGCGCATACTGGAGCCATACTATTACGCATGGTTAACAAACCCATTTAATCAGTATCTGAACAACACCGCTGCTGGGTTAAGAATGTAACGTATTTGCTGCTATATTTGCGCTGCAACTGAATTCACATGTCAAGGCGGCGTGGCTCGGCTTTGAATGCATTAATTATCTCATATTAATGCATTAATGCATATGAGGCCGGTCTGGACTCATATTAATCTCATATGATGATTCCGTCCCACACAGCTGGCATGGCTCGGCTCAGGGTGGACTGGCACACTCCTGACCGATCGGCCAGCTCCCGCTGGAAGGCCCCTGTTGCCAGGAACCCCAGCGTGGTCAGCACCTGTGTGGGCACGGACAACCCTGGCTCCTGGCTGTGTGGCGCTCTAGGGCCGGCCGCAGCTCTGCGCACAGCTCCAGTAATACTGGCCTGGGGAAACGAAATCGGCTCATGAGCCAATCATCATCATTTGCGAGTAAGTCCTCGCGTTCCCTAAATATACGTTCCCTTCGGATTTGACCATTTGCGATGTCCCCTAACAACGCTAACGCAGCCATTTTTAAAACAATTTTCTTCATCCATTGCGCATGCTTTTATAGCCACCCATATAATTGCAAGGTGTGTTAATTGTTCATTAGTGTGTCTCTGATGTGCAAATCACTCTGAGTCGTCATGGTTTTCACCTTTTTTCCCAGTTTCCCAGCGTCACCTCTAAGTGTCGCCAAAGGAACAATAGCTGTAGGAACAAAAGGACGTACGCCACGTTTTTGTGCGTACGCAACCTTAGTACATGAGGCCCCAGGGGCCCCAGGGGCCCCAGGGGCCTCATGTACTAAGGTTGCGTACGCACAAAAACGTGGCGTACGTCCTTTTCCACGCTCACGTTCAGATGTACAAAACGTGAAATGACCGTAAAAATGTGCGGTCCCCACGCCAGCTCCAGAGCTGTCGTACGCACGTTTCTACAGCTATTGTTCCTTTGGCGACACTTAGAGGTGACGCTGGGAAACTGGGAAAAAAGGTGAAAACCATGACTCATCAGAGTGATTTGCACATCAGAGACACAATAATTAACGATTAACACACCTTGCAATTATATGGGTGGCTATAAAAGCATGCGCAATGGATGAAGAAAATTGTTTTAAAAATGGCTGCGTTAGCGTTGTTAGAGGACATCGCAAATGGTCAAATCCGAAGGGAACGTATATTTAGGGAACGCGAGGACTTACTCGCAAATGATGATGATTGGCTCATGAGCCGATTTCGATTACTGGAACTGTGCGCAGAGCTGCGGCCGGCCCTAGAGCGCCACACAGCCAGGGGTTGTCCGTGCCCACACAGGTGCTGACCACGCTGGGGTTCCTGGCAACAGGGGCCTTCCAGCGGGAGCTGCCCGACTGGTCGGGAGTGTGCCAGTCCACCCTGAGCCGAGCCATGCCAGCTGTGTGGGACGGAATCATCATATGAGATTAATATGAGTCCAGACCGGCCTCATATGCATTAATGCATTAATATGAGATAATTAATGCATTCAAAGCCGAGCCAAGCCGCCTTGCCCTGTGAATTCAGTTGCAGCGCAAATATAGCAGCAAATACGTTACATTCTTAACCCAGCAGCGGTGTTGTTCAGATACTGATTAAATGGGTTTGTTAACCATGCGTAATAGTATGGCTCCATGAGTATGCGCACACGTTCTATGTGTTCTTCATCTCTGGGCACTGCGTCCCTTTATGTTTTGCAGCGGTTGCATTTGTTCTCTGTTAAAATACATGGTTAATGTATTATTTTGGAGTTAATAAATTTGAAAAAAAAAACAGGAACACCACTAGTTTCTGGCTACGCCACTGGTGTCACCGATCAAAGCGGCCACTCTCAAATCGAAGGGGGAGAGTTCCCCCACTCCCGTCCCCCCTCCTGTTGCGGTCACGCTTCGGCGGTGGGAAGAAACCCTCCGCTTCACCTCCACCTTGAGGTCTGACCACTTTTTTTTAATTTCAGAGTGTGTGCGCTGCTGAGACCCTACTGCATTGACGGCCTCGCAAACACGCTCCCACTCACTTCTCTTTTGTTTTGCATTTATCCCTGTTGACAGGGTTCCAAATAGCATATGCTTGCGCATTTCTACCTCTTGGAGCAAAATCTCGAGCTCGGACTCCGTGAAGTTTCGTTTTTTGCCTCTGTTCATGGTGCCAGGTGATCGGATTAAGAGGTGAATCTCAGGTCCAGAGGCCTATTTAAATGAAATTGCATATTTAAATGAGGGCGTGGACAGGGAGGAGTTTGGCACCACGGCATATGCGCTCAATTCCACGTTGATTGAGATGTACAAAAGAAACGTGCTTGGATCCATGCGTTCGCACACTTTGATACATCTGAATTTATTTGTGCGTAAGACAGTTTCTGGGTTTTGGCGTACGCCAAGTTTCAGTATGAAATCCACGCAAGTCTTAGTACATGAGGCCCCATGTTGCGTACGCACAAAAACGTGGCGTACGTCCTTTTCCACGCTCACGTTCAGATGTACAAAACGTGAAATGACCGTAAAAATGTGCGGTCCCCACGCCAGCTCCAGAGCTGTCGTACGCACGTTTCTACAGCTATTGTTCCTTTGGCGACACTTAGAGGTGACGCTGGGAAACTGGGAAAAAAGGTGAAAACGATGACTCATCAGAGTGATTTGCACATCAGAAGTCCTTTTTCGATCAGATTTTCAAGCGAATTAACTCTTAAAGCGAATTAATTTGCAGCGACATAAGAAGCGCCTAAACGGTTTTCCATCGACAGAATGATTATAGCGAATTAAAATTGTGTCACAATGCCCCGTGTTGAAGCGCATTTTTCTGACCCGCTAGATGATTTTCCGTTGTCAATGCGCATGCGCGACATTCTATATCGCTTCAGCCGTTTTCCATTACTTTTATGTCGCTAGAACTTTCCCAAAACCACCTCTGCAGAGCGAATTAACTTAGTGCGACAAAATCGGCGTTAGAGCGATATAACGCTTTTTCCATCACATATGTCGCACTAACTTTTGATGCGCATAATTTTAAAGCGCATTATCTTTTTGATGGAAAAAGGAGAGACACACTAATGAACAATTAACACACCTTGCAATTATATGGGTGGCTATAAAAGCATGCGCAATGGATGAAGAAAATTGTTTTAAGAATGGCTGCGTTAGCGTTGTTAGAGGACATCGCAAATGGTCAAATCCGAAGGGCGCTGGAGACGCCGGGGCCGACGGAGGAGACGCCGGGGCCGACGGAGGAGACGCCGGGGCCGACGGAGGAGACGCCGGGGCCGACGGAGCAATCCGTGCCCTCTCCTTGCTTGCCTATTCAAAAATAAAAAATTTAAGTTAATAAACACGAGTCAAAGTCTTTAATATCCTGGCATCTTTACGCACGACTTATGTGTATTGCAAGCAGCCAATTGACCAGTATAATTACAGCATTTATGACTTCAGCATATTTACCGTGGGGATGATCGGTGTCCCCTTCATGGGCTCCCACCACTCCGGTGAGAGCCGTGTCACCGATCAAAGCGGCCACTCTCAAATCGAAGGGGGAGAGTTCCCCCACTCCCGTCCCCCCACCTGTTGCGGTCACGCTTCGGCGGTGGGCAGAAACCCTCCGCTTCACCTCCACCTTGAGGTCTGACCACTTCTTTTTAATTTCAGAGTGTGTGCGCTGCTGAGACCCCACTGCATTGACGGCCTCGCAAACACTCTCCCACTCACTTCTCTTTTGTTTTGCATTTATCCCTGTTGACAGGGTTCCAAATAGCATATGCTTGCGCATTTCTACCTCGTGGAGCAAAATCTCGAGCTCAGACTCCGTGAAGTTTCGTTTTTTGCCTCTGTTCATGGTGCCAGGTGATCGGATTACGAGGTGAATCTCAGGTCCAGAGGCCTATTTAAATGAAATTGCATATTCAAATGAGGGCGTGGACAGGGAGGAGTTTGGCACGTCGGCATGTGCGCTCAATTCCACGTGGATTGAGATGTACAAAAGAAACGTGCTTGGATCCATGCGTTCGCACATTTTGATACATCTGAATTTATTTGTGCGTAAGACAGTTTCTTGGTTTTGGCGTACGCCAAGTTTTAGTATGAAATCCACGCAAGTCTTAGTACATGAGGCCCCAGGGGTCTCATTTATAACCGTTGCGTACGCACAAAACGGGGCTGAAAGTTGCGTACGTGACTTTTCACGCCAAGGTTGTGATCTATAAAAAACCAACTTGACGGGAAATGTGCGCAGCCCTAAGCAAACTCTGACCCATGCGTACGCATGGTTTGGAGGAAAAGGAGAATTGGCGACACAGACGGTGTGGTGGTGAACTGAAGTCAGACCGAAGAATTGCAGAGTGAGAAGAACGATTATGTTTTATCATCGCCCTTCATCAATTTAATTTCAACCCGTATCATGCGTTAAATCCTAATCAGAATAATTTAAGTCCACTGCGTTATTTCTCAGTTATAACTCCAGAAATATCTCCTTAGAATATAAATAAAAAGAAATTCTCTATATTTAATCCCGTCACTCCATACTGTCCACTGACGGCACGACTGCATGGAATAAAGCATGATCACATGATCAAATGTCAATTAAATCCCAAGTGTGAAAAACCAAGCCACACTCATCACAATCGTTGTCCGTTACTCTTGATGCTTTTCATGACAAATCAGGCATTAAAAAGGGGTTATGTTCAAGAACTTTTTACGTGGGTAATTACAAACTGATTATCCAAGGCGTTCTCGTCAGTCTTATTACCGTAACCCTATAAATACAGAGGTTAGCGCCGTGGTAATGCTGCACCATATGGCACTTCTGGCGGACCATGCAGGATTCGGAGGAAGAGGGTATTTAGGGACCATAACGATTTATTGGTAGGCTACATAAAAATATCTAACTCTATGTCAGACCACTTCTTTTTTAATTCTGGGACTGTGCGCTCCGTGCTACTGACAGAGTTCACTGCTGCAGCAACATGTTGCCACTCACTCTGCTTTTTGTTGTTGGCGATTCCAATCCCGTGACCGCCGAACAAAACTACCTTTCGGGCCTCCATCTCACCCACAAGTGTCTCCACTTCAACCTCCGTGAAATTTCGCTTTTTTGATTTTCTCAGTACTTCTGCCATTGTTTCCAACAAGACATAATACCGGCATCTGAGTCTGTTTTATATGCAGATCGCATTCATGAGGTCATTTGCATTGACCATTTATGGTTAAAAAGGGGCGTGTAGAGGGCGGAACGTGGAGCTGATTCAGCTGCGCACAATTATAGTCAGTATGTGATTTATAAAGCAAAGATTGCGTACAGGTGTGCGTACGCAGTGTTTTATAAATCCGAATATTTTTTGGCGCACGCAAAACTTGGCTTCTGGGCGTACACACATTTTTAGTAACGATCCCACGCACAGTTTTATAAATGAGACCCCTGCTAAGTAGTTCCAGTCAGTGTTTAGATTCTCTGCCCGAGCCCGACGCGGGCCGGGTCGGGCCGATATTTCCCACCACTATACTCGGGCCGGGCCTTTGATCGAGCGTTTTTATTTTTATTTTACCATTGGTTTATTGGCCTAATCTGAGGAGAAATCTATGCCATAAACATAAATATTATAGGCCTTTATTACACAGGTCCAGGGGCGTCAGCTCACCCAATACCATACAGGGGCACCAAAAAAAAAGCATGGGCACAGATAATTAATGCAAGCACGCGAGCAAATATTTTATAGCACTTATTTATTATCATAAAGCGTATCTTCATTAAATATCTGTCAGCAAACATGAACTTGAAAACTGAAAACTTGAAATGTGCAACTGTAAAAGGAAAAACAAAAAAACACCTCTACATACATACATGTCTGTGTTTATCATTTCTATTTCAGACCATCCTATGATGGTGTGATGGTGATGATCCTATGAGGTGTGTATATCATGGCCAGAAAGATAGGGGAGCTGTTCATTTTTTTAACAGTAAACGGTAGCGCCTCTGCTTCATTTTTGCGAAGCTGTCGATCAATTGTGACTGGCTTAATTTGGAGAGTTCTCCTCGCTCAACCGACATGATGGCAAGATGATGAAGCCTATCTTGCCCCATTGTGCTCCTCAACCAAGTGTGAAGGCGTCTCAGTACGCTGAATGTCCTTTCACAACTGCAGCTGGACACAGGAATGGTCAGACATATTTTAATGACCTGTGTCAGTGTAGGGAACATGACATTATCGAGTAAACCGAAAAGACATTGCATGTCAGTAATTGGCAGGCTCTCCTGCTTTCTGTCCAGGTAATGTTTTGCTACCCACACCTCCTCTTGTTTAAGATCAACATTGTAGTGATCTGCGAGACCTCTGAGGTCCTCCTCTTTGAGAAAGGTGCTCGAGCCTGGGTTACAGGCCTGAACACCCTTCAGAACAACGCTGTTCAGAGATGAAAAGCGTTGCTCCAGCTCCGCAATCATCCTGTCTAGGCAAGGTAGGTAGACATTTGTTCTCAATTTTTCAGCATTGCCTAGGTCACTCGCTGCCCCACAACTAGACTCGACTATGTACTCCTCCAGGCGTCTTTGCTTTTGCCTTTGTCTTGGAACACATGACTCAGGGATTTGGTGCGTTTCGCACAAGGCCTTTGCACGGTCATATACCTCCGTCGCTTTGGGGTCAGTGCGCATTTCTTTTAGAGTGGAACACACAGCGCATTTCAACTCCTCTGCTTTTGCCAGGTCCACAGTTTCACTTTGCAGGTATTTGTGAAGACTTTCTGTCACAGACAAAAAAGTCTTGAAGACCATCAACAGATAAATTGTGGTGAACCTGGCAAGGTTGGCATGCAAACCCACAGCCGTGGGGTTGCTGATGTTGGACAGGCACGTGAGAACTGCGGGGAAATTCTCTATCATAGCGTTGATTGACCTCAGCTGGCACGACCATCGGGTCTTGGACAGCTGTACCAGCTCAGAAGGCTGTAAGCCAAGCTGTTTCTGGGTCTCCTTAAACTTGTCGTGGTTAACAATGGAGCCTGAAAAGAATGTATACACATTCTGCAGGAGGTCAAATAAATTCCTGGCCTCTGGTATGGCTTGACATGTGCAACACAGCACTAAATTCAATTGATGTGCATAGCAATGCACATAAATGGCCATGGGATGGTTCTCTCTGAACTTAGCTTGGACCCCTCCAACAGTCCCACTCATGACTGAGGTGCCATCATAAGCCTGTGCAACCACCTTCACATGATCTATGCCATTCAATCTTAGCTGATCTTCAATTGCAGTGGTAATGGACTCTGCGTCAAACCCTTTCAAATCTGTCATGGCTAGCAAATGCTCTTTCACACTCCCCCCAGCAACATAACGAACACACATAGCTAGCTGCTCAGTGGTGCCATCTCTCGCTTCATCTGCCATTACTGAAAACATTCCAGCCTCCTTTATTTCTTGACTGATAGCTTTTACTATCTCTTGGGCACAGCATTGAATGACCTCATTTTGGGATGAAGGTGATAAGTATGTACTGTGAGATGGTGGTGAATATGCCTGAAGAAAAGGATCAAACTCTTTCAAGAGGTTCATACACTCCAGAAAGTTTCCCTGGTTGTCGCTGGACATGCCCTCATCATGGCCACGGAATGGGATATTTTGTTTACCCAAAAACTTGGTAACAGCCACAACCCGGCTGAGGTACTCGCGTCTCTCTTTGATTTCACGCTCACTTGCAGAATCCAACTGCTAGACAACACTGCCATGAGCCGCACTGGCTTTATAACTACACCAAGACTCCATGCTTGCCTTATGGGCTGGTGATTTCTCATACTCTCTATAGACATCCAGAGCTTTTTTCCAATTTTGAAAGCCAGTGTTTACAAAGGTGTCATTCTTCAAATGTTTCCCAAATATTCTACAGGGAAAACAAAAGGCTGCATCTTTAGACTTGGAATATTCCAGCCATGTAAAGCTTTCAAACCAGTTGGCGTTAAAGGATCGATTCTTGGCACCAAAGTTGTGCTGGGGATATTTTGACAACTTAACTTGGTTTGGGCCAGACTCCTTTCCCCCAAGATCACTTGTATGTCCCTCAACATTGTGGACACTGCTTTTTTCTCTTTCCCCCAGTCTAATGTTCTCTGCCACTGTGGCAACTGTTTTCTCAGTCTCATATCTGGGGTGTGATCTCTCTGGCCTGTCTGTCTCCTGTTGTCCTTCCTTCTCTCTCTGCATTTCCCCTGCCTCAACCAGCTCATTCTCTTCTGCCCTCTGATTCTCCTGTCTGGTGCAACATACAAAAAATCATATGATCAATGGTTACCTCAGATAACCATTAAAAGTTCAAATAAAATTAATCAAATCTAAGCTGAGTCTCACCTGTCAGTGTCATCTCTCAATGCCAACTCTACCTGCGTCCCTTCAATCTGCTCCTCTCCTCCTCTGCACTCTGCTGCACTGAGTCTTGAAGCAACAAGAACATATTACAGTCTCCTGTCTGCATTTTCACTATCTAGATTTGTATATATGCATATGTAAAGGTACTTGTGTATAACCTGTTTGCAGTTATTCCTAATTAATATGAAAGTAATAGTCATATCACCTCTGCTCGTGCTCATCAACATCCCTCTCTCCTTCACCTTTTCCTTCAACTCCTCCGTCACCTCCTCCGGCACTCTGCTGCTCCTCTTTGTCTGGACAGATATGTAACTGTTAGGCTTGGGCTAGTGACCAGTGGTCAACTCAACTGGGTTGTTACCTAAAAGTGGTTTGCATTGCCTTGTTACCTAGCGTACCTCTCTCATTTCTCCTTGCTGCTTTATCCCTGCTCCGAGCGAATAACTTTCTGATGTCCATCTACAAGAACAATGTTGTTTGAGTTGAATTGAGATAAAAATCATAACTAATACAGTAGGCTGTTATATCTAGTTCCGGTCACTGAGATAACAAATAATTCAATGCCAGCAAAATATCATAAAATAACATAGCCTACTAGTACAACATACTTCTTCCATAACTCTCTACATACCTGACACACCAAAAAAACGAATAGTAAAAACAGGACATTCGTCTATATGCATGCTATGAATGATACCTTTCAATTTTTTTTTTTTTCTACATTATGTTTCTACTGTCTTGAAAGTAACCACCTGTATGTCATCATGCCCCCTTAATGTCTGTGCTTTTGTCTGTAGGCCTACTCGAGCAGAAAACACCAGAATGAGAATAATTTCAGAATCATTCATTTTCAACTTTGAGACCAACGTGTGCTTGAGCTGCTTAAGCCAGCCTGCCTATTTAAGCATGCACTGGGCTAAAAGCAACAGCGTACAAAACAGCTTCCACCTCCGAGTGTTGTATTCTGTTATAAATTGCGCTAGTATAACATCGGTGCCATTGGTTCCAGGCAACTTGAGAAGATGTCTTATACAGTATGCCGATAGCTAGCTAACTAAGCTGACAAGACAACTTGGATACCCCATCACGGGATCATCACCCCCTGAAAACACGAACGTAAAGAATCGAGAAACACCATAAGATGGCATGTAGTGTGAACCCGACATTTGTGATCTTTCTCCGATCAACAGGTCCAGCTTAAACAGTTATCGCTACAGTTTAATATATTAGCGAACTGTCTGGCTACTATATCATAACGACAGACGTGACCACATTAGCTAATAACACCACTTCAGAGACGCCCCTTCACCTTATTTGATGAAAGGCATACACATTTGTTAGACATTCAATGCTTCCAGAGGATAAAAATGTAACGCTTACTGTTTACTTCACTTCACGCCGGCCGGAGTGAATGGTCGCTGACGCTGTGCTGGACAGGTTCAAAAAGTCGATATCAAGGAGAATGATTCTCTCCTCAGTGTGTGCATTCGTCACGTACATTTCATTGCAGCGGCCGGCCAATGAGGGGGGCACCATGCATTCTATTGACGTAATTCAAATAGCAAATTTCTTCAGGGTGTCAAATTTTGTACAATCAATGTTTTAGTGTGTCTTTACTAGGAGGACTAGTACCGTGTTTCTTAAAGATAGCCTAAGATATGACAAACTCCTGGCTCTGTGTTACAGGCAACTCTCCGGCTGCAACATGCTCCGAGTGGCCGCAAGTGGATTCTAATTACTCTGTCCGTATGTCAGACTTAAATTCTAACGAAAGTGGTAGTCTATAGGCCTATTTTAAGAAAAAAAAACGCAAGCATGCATTCTGTAGATTGCCAGATGAGTCAGACTTAAAAAAAAATAAATTAAAGGTATAAATAAATTAATTAATTAAAAAATCAGTGCCCCAGGCATACCCAGGCACCGCAGATCCACAACGGGGCACGTGCCCCGGTGAAAAGGGTCTGCCGACGCCGATGCACGGGTCTTCTCAATGCCGTGGAACGCTCCGTTCATGGGTAGTAGTCTGTGACTTGTCTATCCCAGCGTCTTCCGTTGCTAAGCGACGTCACCGTCTTTGCGGACAAATTATTTCTCTGCTGATCAACACTACGAATGGCCAAAAGACTTGTATCCCCCCCCCCTTAAATAAATACTATGGCAGAATTATTATTATTATTATTCTCATTCAACTTGAACATGTGTTTTTGCAGTAGAGTGGTGGAGAGATGACGTATGTTGGCCAACCGGGAAGTGAGCATCGCCCTGGATTCCCTCGACAAAAAGCCAACGGGTTTTGCCATTGGATTTTGGATTATTGCTGAAACATTTGCATCTTTGAAGCACCTCCTCAAAAACTGAAAATAAATAAATATATAAAAATAACCGTGCTCCAAAGAACGAAATGTAAACCAATGCATTCTGAATGGGAGTGTTTCTCTGATTTTTCCATGCTACACAGAACGAAATGTAAACCCATGCAAATAAAGAATTCATGGTCATAATAATTTAAATATCATTAATATCCTGAGTGTGTAGGGTGGTATTCAATTTCTTTCAACAGGGCTGCATCAAGTCACTTGACCGTTATGGTTGCTATGGTGGTTGCTATCGACCGCCCCCTCTAATCCTTACATGGCTCTAAAAACCACGCGGCAAAGAAGCTGCCGTCCATTGTGTTGTTTTTGTCGTAAACTAGGGTCCGATGGTTAGAAAATCCCTCGACAAAAAAAAATCAGAGAAACACTCCCATTCAGAATGCATTGGTTTACATTTCGTTCTTTGGAGCACGGTTATTTTTATATATTTATTTATTTTCAGTTTTTGAGGAGGTGCTTCAAAGATGCAAATGTTTCAGCAATAATCCAAAATCCAATGGCAAAACCCGTTGGCTTTTTGTCGAGGGAATCCAGGGCGACGCTCACTTCCGGGTTGGCCAACATACGTCATCTCTCCACCACTCTTCTGTAAAAACACAAAAACTGAAAATAAATAAAGATATAAAAATAACCGTGCTCCAAAGAACGAAATGTAAACCAATGCATTCTGAATGGGAGTGTTTCTCTGATTTTTCCATGCTACACAGAACGAAATGTAAACCCATGCAAATAAAGACTTCATGGTCATAATAATTTAAATATCATTAATATCCTGAGTGTGTAGGGTGTGTAACGGACCTATTGTGTATCGACCTGTATTGCGCCCCGGAACCTTTTATTTACGTTTCACCCGGTACCCTTTTAGAGGCGCACAGCAGCATTCATGGCGATGCGTGTCTCGCGCGTAGTCGCGTCGAAAACGTAAGTTTAATGTCTTAATGCCTGTATTTTGGTTATATAAATGTTGGGTTCATATTGAAACGTTTTCTGTATAATTTTTATAGTTCATGTGTCTTATACCGGTCGCATTTCTATGCCGTTTTATGTCCGTAAATAGTGTATGAAGCAAGCTAACGGCCAGACCCATGAATGTCCGGTGAATTCAACTTTTCCCGCTCAATTTACCGTTGTCTTGCACCCTTGGCAAGCGGAGCGAGGTATGTGGTTTTATTGTATGCCTTTAGTGTGATTATGTTTAATTTTGGTGTCTTCATGTAAGTCTTTATGTAAGTTAAGCAGATAATGCACATGTTTAAGTTTTCTTTGTTGTCCTGAAATATGTTTTCTTTTATTTGTGAACATTGTACTGCCCTGATCTTAATATATTTGTGTAAAAGTGCAACCATTTTATGTTACTTTTTCTAGTTTCACGGTGCCATAGCAACAAAAGAACAAAAGAATAAAAGGTTGCACCCGTCAGAGACTCTCCGGTTATTTCGTGTCAAGGGCTGCTACAGTGAAACTCGACCACGACGAATCCTCTTCCACGGACCCTCAACGCTGCATCTGGACGTCCAACTTCGATGTGCGGGCATCTTCAATACTGTAAATAAGACATCGCCCGATGTCCTGCACACATTCCCACAGGCGCCTCAGCTGCATCAAGAGACACTGTACACATAATCAAAGGTGATGTGGTAAGAGAACTTAAAAAACAGACTCTGGCAACCTAAGAGTTTAAGAACGGTTAAACAACCAAGTTCATTGTAAAGGTTAAATGCGTGGTTTGAATGTTGTTAATTTGATGGCTTTAATGTCCATGATCAAGTCCGAAATAATTGTTATCTCATGAAACCCTAACTGTTGAAGCTCATTATTTTAAAGGTCTGATTGTGAAGTACCAGCAGTATTTTTGCCCATAACATTTTGCCCTTTTTTTGCATGTTGTTTTGCTAATCTTGAGGTGTTCATAAGGTGTAAATGTCTAAGTTTGAGTGTTATTTAGTAGTACTTGCGTAAAGTTAAAGTCACCACTCATCCAAATTTAAGTCCAGACATTAAAACACTTCAAGGAGCAAACTAATATATCAGACCATCAAAATGTTAACACCTGCTGAAGAACCAGACTGCCCCCCGGAAGACAAACAGGGGAGGTCCAACTCACGAGAACGAAGTTTAACAGAAAAGGGCCTAGAGATGCAAGAACAGGAAGCAAAGAAAAACGAAAAGGCATTCAACAAAGCCTATGACTCGTGGAAGCAGTTAGCAAGAGAAACCAGAGTAAAATTAAAGGCTCTCTGCTCACCTGAAGATCTTGATACAATTGAAAGAGACATTAAAGAGCCCATGCCATTAAAATCACATTTTTCCTGTTGTTTGTTAAATAACATAGGTCTGAATAAGTTTGTGAGCTGTGGTAAGTTTGAAATCTATGCAGTTTGTCTGCTGAATGCAATAGGCAATGAAAGGAAAAAGGCAGAAGAAATTAGCCAATCTGGATAAGGTGACACTGTGACGTAGCGTTGTCAAACTATTATTCATGGCCCTGCCCACTTGGTTGGTTCGTAACCAATAACCACCCACAAGAATTCTGAAGGAGTCGTGATTGAGCTAGTGCTAAATGCTAATACGTGTATGGTAGTTGCTTAGTTCGTAGTAACAGGCTAGTTACAGAATTTTGAATGCAATGGCAGAACGACATCGAAGTACATGAACTGCGACATGCTGCCTGCCGCCGGTTGCCGCGGCGCGAGGCACCACCGCCGCGAAGCACCACCGCCCGGCAGCGGGCAGCCGGGCGGTGGTGCCTTGCGCCGGCAGCAGGCAGCAGGCAGCGCGCGGTTCTGTCTACTACAGATTGATGTGGAAGTGGAAGAACCAGAGACGTCGGAGAACCCGACGAAGTCCTTTGTGATTCATTATATCGTCTGGACGTGCACACAGCTTTTGGCCGTGATAATATGTATTATTTGATATAGATATCTATGTATTATATGATATTATTTAGATATAGAGCTCCAGGACTGTAACGCAAGTGTTGTACACTTCCTTGTTATTTGGATAACCGTTCTGCTGTTGGTGTGATGGCGCATAACACGTCGGACTCTCGTCTATGGTATTTCTACAACTAGACCCGTAGTGGGGGTTATCTCAGCCATGGTTGAGAATGAATTAGGGGAAAAGAACTTTGGCTTTGACTCCCTGAAGTCATGAACCACGACATGGAGGAGAAAGGGATTGTTGACCGCGGTCGTCTCCCGCCGGAGCCTCGCTGCCGATGGACCACCGCCTCGGCTTCAGGATGCGGTGATTAGCGCTGACCGCTGCCGAGGCGGCGGGAAGCAGGGCTCAAGCGGGATACATTCGCGGCCAACAATCCCTTTCTCCTCCATGTCGTGGTTCATGTAGCTTACTTCAGGGAGTCAAAGCCAAAGTTCCTTTCCCCCAATTCATTCTCAACCATGGCTGAGATAACCCCCACTACGAGTCTCGTTGTAGAAATACCAGAGACGAGAGTCCGACGTGTTATGCCATAACACCAACAGCAGAACGGTTATCCAAATAACAAGGAAGTGTACAACACTTGCGTTACAGACCTGGAGCTCTGCTCTATATCTAAATAATATCATATAATACATAGATATCTATATCAAATAATACATCACGGCCAAAAGCTGTGTGCGCGTCCAGACGATATATCACAAAGGACTTCGTCGGGTTCTCCGACGTCTCTGGTTCTTCCACTTCCACATCAATCTGAAGTAGACGAGGTCGTTTGAGATTCATAATAGCCTATAGTCTGGAGGCTCACACAGCTTTTGGCCGTGATAATATATATTATATATTATATGATATAGATATCTATGTATAATATGGGTTTCTAAGAGCCATTGCGATACATCCACCGTAAACAGAGCGCATGGTACCGTGGCTACAAGCTGCTCAGGGCCAGGTGATAATATTATATATTATATGATATAGATATCTATGTATAATATGGGTTTCTACGAGCCATTGCGATACATCCACCGTAAACAGAGCGCATGGTACTGTCAGTGGCTACAAGCTGCTCAGGGCCACACCCCCACCCCCCTCCTTGACACGCCCACCGTATACAGAGTGCATGGTAGTGGCTACAAGCTGCTCAGGGCCACACCCCCACCCCCCTACTTGACCTGCCTTGACACGCCCACCGAAACAGCGCGTTTGGGGGAAGCTCAATGTGCGACTGTTTCGGAGTGACTGTAACTCTGCACCACGGCTGAATTTCGGGGACGTCTTTGAATACTGTGTTTGTGGCCCACTAATACCTATATTAAAGCATCATAAAATAGAATGGCATGGGATCAGCTAAACACGCCATAGTGCAACAACATTATGAACCAATTCGCCGCAACCATACTACTACCCCAGTTATTGTTCAAAGAATGGATGCATGTGGCACTCTAACAGACGAAATGTTTGAGCTCATAAACAAACGTCTAGAGAACATGGACGAGACATTTAATGAAAGTAAGGAAAAGGAAAGAGTGAGGATGACGCTAAATAAGAATGAGTATGAGTCTGTCTTTGGAGAAACAGAAACAGTAATTTCAGAAAGCTCAAACTCAAAAGCCACCTCCAGGTCTTCTAGTAAACGTGCAGACGCAGAAGCAGATCTTGCAGCTAAGCTAGAACAGGCCAATGCAATGGAAGAAATACATGAACAACAAACAAAACTCATTAAGCTGGAGAGGGAATGCAAGCTTAAAGAGGCAGAGGTTAAATTAAGACTAGAGGAGGAGAAAACAAAGCTACAACGGCTACAAGCGTCAAAGGAAGTAAAGGTAGCAGCAGCACGAGTCAAAGCATACAATGCCTTTGATAATGTTGAAAGTTGCAATCAAGAGGTCGACAACATAATGCTGCCCGACTACCTAAATACTGATCTTCAAACTCCACTGTATCCAAGAGCCCTGCCATTTCAATCTCAGCAAAGATCCCCTGAGATGTTGAGAAATCAAGAGGAGGTGAGTCTAACCCAAGCGCTTGCAAGCTCACTTATTCTTAATCGTCTGCCTGTACCAGAACCCTCCACGTTTACCGGTGACCCCTTAGAGTACTTGGATTGGAAGACATCCTTTATGGCACTTATCGGCCAGAAGCCCCTCCCTGTGTGTGAAAAAATGCTATACCTAAAGAGTTATCTTGCAGGGGAGGCACGCAGAGCAGTTGAAGGATTCTTCTACCGAAACACTGAAGACGCATATAAGGGCATTTGGAACGTGCTACAGGACAGATATGGAAATCCATTCATCATCCAAAGAGCTTTTAGGGACAAACTCACAAAATGGCCAAAGGTAGCTGCAAATGACCCCGCAGCGCTCAGAGAGTTTGCAGATTTTCTGCAAAGTTGCGCCGAAGCCACTACCCACGTTAAAGGCTTAGCCATCCTCAACGATTGTGAAGAAAATCATAAGCTCCTCAAAAAGCTGCCTGAGTCCATGGCACATAGATGGAGTCGCATTGTAGTGAACGAGTTAGACAAATCTCAAAAGTATCCAACCTTTGCTCGTTTCACAGAGTTCATGCAGAAGGAAGCCAGAATAGCTTGCAACCCCATTGCCTCCCCCTTCCTGATGAACAACAAATTTGAAGACGAGAGATTTCCCAAGAGAGCAAAAGCCCTAAACACATACGCTCAAACAAAGTCCTTCATCTCTGGCCCACCAGAAACCTCAGCCTCACATCCAAGACCACCTTGTTCAGTCTGTGAAGATGATAGTCATGGTATTGTTAAGTGCCCAACCTTTGCAGCAAGAACTGCTGATGAAAAGAAGGTTTTCATTCAGGAAAATCGTCTTTGTTTTGGATGCCTAAGGAAAGGTCACGTAAGTAAAGACTGCAAAGGACGTCACACCTGTAACATATGTAGCTGACGTCATCCAACCTGTCTACACATAGAAAGAGACCAAGTGCCTGTAGGAAACTCAAGGAGCAGCATAGCAGCCTCAGGAGATGGCGATACCAAGGATGTTCGTAAGGTTATGGCACATGCACTGACAAGGTATAGTTCCGCCACATCTAGCATTGTCCCTGTCCTTGTGTCCACTACAACAGACCCCCAAAAGGAAATCCTAACGTATGCACTTCTTGACACACAAAGTGACACGACTTTTATCTTAGAAGATCTAGTGTCTGAACTTAACATGAGCACTCAACCGATCCAACTCAAGCTCAGTACGATGACATCTGTGGACACTATCTGTGGGCAGCTAAAGCAAGCCTACACTTGAGATTTCATCCCAGTCGATAAATCTCACATCCCTACAAGGGAAACAGCACTTCAGTGGCCTCACCTCAAACGCCTAGCAAACAAGCTACAGCCACTGCAACACTGTGAAGTGGGACTATTAATCGGCTACGACTGCCCATCTGCACTAGCTCCTTTAGAGGTCATTACAGGTACCGAAACTGAACCCTTTGCCCAAAGAACCGCCCTCAGCTGGAGCATCATAGGGTCAGCCAACCCACACCTCGACAGACGAGACTGCCAAAGCTTTGTGCACAGAGTTGCAGTTAAAGAAATGCCAATGCCACCAGTCACCGATGTGCTCAAGGCCTTGGAGTCAGATTTCAGTGAAAGGAGCTATGAGGACAAGTTTGTGTCTCAAGATGATATTCGCGTTGTACAACTCCTTTGTGGCACTATAAGGCAAAGAGAAGATGGACACTATGAGATGCCCCTTCCTTTCAAAGACAACATTCCCCCTGCGCTACCAAATAATAACAGACTGGCTACAATTCGGCTAGAACACCTCAAGAAGAAGTTAAAGATCCACACGCGGTACTTCGATCACTACAAAGCCTTTATGGAAGAAACCATCAGCAAAGGTGACGCTGAACCAGCCCCTGTACCTTCTGAGGGAGATATTGTATGGTACATCCCGCACCATGGGGTGTACCACCCTAGAAAGCCAGACAAACTCAGAGTTGTTTTTGACTGTTCAGCTAAGTTCCGTGGCATCTCCCTTAACGACACTCTACTGACAGGTCCTGATTTAACCAACTCCTTGGTGGGAGTACTCTGTCGTTTCAGAAAGGAAGCAGTGGCCGTGACCTGTGACATTCAAAAGATGTTCCATCAATTCTCTGTCTCACCTGAATTCCGCAACTACTTAAGGTTCCTATGGTGGGAGGGTGGTCAGTTGGATACGGAACCCAAAGAGTATAGGATGGCAGTCCACCTCTTTGGCGCTGGCTCCTCCCCAGGATGCGCAAACTTCGCCCTTAAGTATCTGGCACAGCAACACAAGGTTGATTACCCTGCAGCATCAGCCTTTATAGAAAATAACTTCTATGTGGATGATGGTTTAACCAGTGTTTCATCAGTTGAAGAGGCCCAAAAATTGAGTGTTGAAGCTCAAGAGCTGTGCAAGAGTGGAGGCTTACATCTGCACAAGTTCAACTCAAATCAAAGTGACGTGCTCTCATGTATAGACCCTTCAGAAAGGGCAACAACCACTGGTCCCCTCAACCTTAAACCTGACATGACACCAGATGGACATGTACTTGGCATCCAGTGGTCAACTGAGAATGACACCTTCGGCTTCAACGTGGTCACAAAGGACCAGCCACCAACCCGCCGTGGTATTTTGTCAATTGTTGCATCTCTTTACGACCCTCTCGGCTTCGTAGCTCCCTTTGTTCTCAGTGGCAAGTGTATCCTGCAGGAGTTATGTCGCCGTGGCATTGGATGGGATGATCTGCTTCCTGAAATGTTAGCCCCACGGTGGGAGGAGTGGAAAAATGGGCTACAAATGTTGAAGGAAATCACCATACCCAGATGTTACCATCCTCCAGACTTTGGTAAAGTTGTCAAAGTGGAGCTACACCACTTCTCCGACGCCAGCAATGTGGGATATGGTGCATGTTCATACCTAAGATACAAAAATGATGAAGATAAAGTCCATTGTTGCCTCGTAATAGCAAAAGCGAGGTTCGCGCCTACGAAGCTTTTGAGCATTCCAAGACTGGAGCTGTCAGCTGCAGTCACTGCAGCTAGGATGAGCGTGATGTTGAAAACCGAACTTGAAATGCAGATTGACAAAGAGTTCTTCTGGATCGATTCCCAGGTAGTACTGGCCTACATCAACAACGAGGCACGAAGGTTTCACGTGTTCGTTGCTAACCGCGTTCAACTGATAAGAGATACTACAGACCAAAGTCAGTGGCATTATGTCGATACGACACAAAATCCAGCCGACCATGCTTCTAGAGGTCTTCGTGCATCAGATATTTCGTCAACAACCTGGCTGTCAGGACCCAAGTTTTTATGGGAACCAGAAGTTCACACATCACCAAACTCTTCACCAGAGCTGTTAGTTGGTGATCCAGAAGTCAAAGCAGTTGAATCGTTCACAACCCACACAAGTGAACAAAACGATGTTCTGAGTCGTCTCTGCCAGCTTTCCAGTTGGTCAACTCTCATAAAGGTGGTTGCAAGGATCAAAAGATTAAGGTGTAAAGCAGGTCAACATGGCGACCTTGTGACTGTTGAAGAACGAAGGAAGGCCACTGAGATGGTGATCGCCCTCGTCCAGCAGCAAGCTTTCCCCAAAGAGCTGAAGTTACTGCGAAATGGAGATAGCCTCCCTAGGTCAAGTCCTCTTGTACGCCTCAACCCCATTCTAGATCAGGGACTTCTTCGAGTTGGTGGAAGGTTGAACAAATCAAGTCTCAGTCATGAACTAAAGCACCCAGTCATTCTTCCTAAGGATAGCCCCATAAACAAGTTAGTTCTGTCACATTATCATGCCATGATTTGTCATCAGGGCCGCAGTCAAACCCTAATGGAACTGAGAGCCAATGGATTTTGGACGATTGGTGGGAGCAAAGCAGTCGCCAAGTTGATACACGGCTGCGTTAAATGCAGGAAACTCAGACGCCAAACTGAGGAGCAGTGTGTGTCTGAGCTTCCCAAAGAACGTGTTGAAGTCTCACCCCCTTTCACATACACTGGCATGGACTGTTTTGGTCCATTCATTATCAAGAGGGGCCGCAAAGAGCACAAACGATATGGACTCCTCCTCACATGTCTATCTTCACGTGCAGTCCATATCGAAATGCTTGAAGAATCTTTCCACTCACTCCTTTTTTTTCAACGCCTTAAGGTGCTTCATCAGTCTAAGAGGAGCCGTTTGCCAATTACACTGGGACCATGGCACATACTTTGTAGGAGCTAGAAATGAGTTCAGAGAAGCTCTCAAACAATGTGAAACCAAGACATTGGAAGCCTTCTTGGCTGACAAACAGTGCGAGTTCATCTTTAATGCCCCCTCTGCAAGTCACGCGGGCGGAGTCTGGGAGCGACAGATCCGGACCATTCGCGGGGTGCTAAACGCCACAATTACTCAGTGTTCAGGCCGTTTGGATGAGGCATCTCTCAGAATACTGTTCTATGAAGCTATGGCCATCGTTAATAGTCGTCCTTTAACTGTGGATGGAATAAATGACCCCATGGCACCAGAGCCTCTGACTCCCAACCACCTCATTTTGATGAAGTCCAAGGTTGCGTTACCACCGCCTGGAAAGTTTGTGAAGCAGGATATGTATGCTGCAAAGAGGTGGCGCAGAGTGCAGTACCTCACGGAACAGTTCTGGAGCCGGTGGAAAAAGGAGTACTTAATGGAATTTTCCACAAGGCAGAAGTGGCATGTACCACGCCGGAACGTAAAAGTCAATGACATAGTCATCATCAAGGAGGACATACTACCAAGAGGCCAATGGCAACTGGGGCGTGTGGTAGAAACCACAGAAGGAACTGATGGTTTGGTTCGACGAGTCAAGGTCCAAATGGGAGATAAGACACTGACAAAGAAAAAGGGCCCAGCGTTCAAACCCTCAATTATTGAGAGGCCCATTCAAAAACTTGTAGTAATCCTTGAAAGTGGGTAAATGTTCATTTGTTTTCATACGAGACCTGTTCATACATTTAGCCTCTTTAGTTCGGTCCTTTTGTATGGTCAAGAAATCTTGTATGATTCTCTCAGTGTTCATCAGTACATGATTTGGTGGGAGTGTAACGGACCTATTGTGTATCGACCTGTATTGCGCCCCGGAACCTTTTATTTACGTTTCACCCGGTACCCTTTTAGAGGCGCACAGCAGCATTCATGGCGATGCGTGTCTCGCGCGTAGTCGCGTCGAAAACGTAAGTTTAATGTCTTAATGCCTGTATTTTGGTTATATAAATGTTGGGTTCATATTGAAACGTTTTCTGTATAATTTTTATAGTTCATGTGTCTTATACCGGTCGCATTTCTATGCCGTTTTATGTCCGTAAATAGTGTATGAAGCAAGCTAACGGCCAGACCCATGAATGTCCGGTGAATTCAACTTTTCCCGCTCAATTTACCGTCGTCTTGCACCCTTGGCAAGCGGAGCGAGGTATGTTGTTTTATTGTATGCCTTTAGTGTGATTATGTTTAATTTTGGTGTCTTTATGTAAGTCTTTATGTAAGTTAAGCAGATAATGCACATGTTTAAGTTTTCTTTGTTGTCCTGAAATATGTTTTCTGTCATTCTTTTATTTGTGAACATTGTACTGCCCTGATCTTAATATATTTGTGTAAAAATGCAACCATTTTATGTTACTTTTTCTAGTTTCACGGTGCCATAGCAACAAAAGAACAAAATAATAAAAGGTTGCACCCGTCAGAGACTCTCCGGTTATTTCGTGTCAAGGGCTGCTACAGGGTGGTATTCAATTTCTTTCAACGGGGCTGCATCCAGTCACTTGACCGTTATGGTTGCTATGGTGGTTGCTATCGACCGCCCCCTCTAATCCTTACATGGCTCTAAAAACCACGCAGCAAAGAAGCTGCCGTCCATTGGGTTGTTTTTGTCGTAAACTAGGGTCCGATGGTTAGAAAATAGGCAGATATTCCGAGGTATCCTTAAAAGGCAGCTTGGATGTTTTTATTTTCTGCAGTTGAGACTTCTACTATAACCTATTTTGGAAAGCAAAACACCAAGCTCATTGATTTAACGAGGCAGGGTCATTTGAAACAATTGATTAAGTAAATATTTGTGAGATGTCATTACTTCTCGTGAGTTTGCTTCCTATTTATGTCGAGTATACACCCCTACTGTCCACAAGCATCCCCCCTCCCCTCCCCATATGGATTTGGAGAATTGTTGCCACGTCCCAGTGGTGGAGGTATCATATATATGAAAGAGGGCATTCAATTATACTATAATGATCAATTAGGAGGCCGAAGCCCTAAAGGAAGTGATGCAATAGGTGAGGAAGTGATGCAATAGGTGAGGGTCAACATTTGAGACCCCCTTTTATCAAAGGGGGTCTCAAAGGATGCATACGCTTCAACTTGTGGCTCCAGCCCTACAGGAAATGACTCAGCAAGTGCTCCATCTCGTTGCACCTGCACCCAGCGGCTCGCTTGCAAGATTTTGGCCTGAAGTTCTTCCCAGACCTACACCCTAGCCATCCAACATGCATATCTGAGAATCAGGCCTCTCTTTAATAAGGACAAAAAGTTATGAGAGAAATACACATGAACTTTTTGTTATCTCATAAGCGGCGTGGTGCCGGCTCCTTTTGACCTTTTGACCCCAGACTTCTGGGGGAATAGCTGATTCAATAGAGGGGGCGGTCGATAGCAACCACCATAGCAACCATAACGGTCAAGTGACTGGATGCAGCCCCGTTGAAAGAAATTGAATACCACCCTACACACTCAGGATATTAATGATATTTAAATTATTATGACCATGAAGTCTTTATTTGCATGGGTTTACATTTCGTTCTGTGTAGCATGGAAAAATCAGAGAAACACTCCCATTCAGAATGCATTGGTTTACATTTCGTTCTTTGGAGCACGGTTATTTTTATATATTTATTTATTTTCAGTTTTTGAGGAGGTGCTTCAAAGATGCAAATGTTTCAGCAATAATCCAAAATCCAATGGCAAAACCCGTTGGCTTTTTGTCGAGGGAATCCAGGGCGACGCTCACTTCCGGGTTGGCCAACATACGTCATCTCTCCACCACTCTACTGTAAAAACACATGTTCAAGTTGAATGAGAATAATAATAATAATAATTCTGCCATAGTATTTATTTAAGGGGGGGGGGATACAAGTCTTTTGGCCATTCGTAGTGTTGATCAGCAGAGAAATAATTTGTCCGCAAAGACGGTGACGTCGCTTAGCAACGGAAGACGCTGGGATAGACAAGTCACCGGACTACTACCCATGAACGGAGCGTTCCACGGCATTGAGAAGACCCGTGTAATAAAGGCCTATAATATTTCTGTTTATGGCATAGATTTCTCCTCAGATTAGGCCAATAAACCAATGGTAAAATAAAAATAAAAACGCTCGATCAAAGGCCCGGCCCGAGTATAGTGGTGGGAAATATCGGCCCGACCCGGCCCGCGTCGGGCTCGGGCTCGGGCAGAGAATCTAAACACTGACACTAACTACTTAGCAGGTGTCTGTAGGGCTATATCAGGAGTTAATGCACGCACTGCAGCCAATCAGAATCAGAGTATTCCCCCAGACCGTGGTCTAAACAATATTATTCACGAGTTATAAACAACCCCTACACATCAATATTAATGATAACCCTGTGGAATTTGCCATAAGTGAGAGATACAACATAAGTGAGAGATTTACAATTGAGCACACAGTTGTGTGACTCGTTTATTTAGTAAGAGAGAAACAGGAAATCAAAACGTGCTGAAGGTAAACAAATCCCGCATGGGCTCTGACGTCATGAGACGCTCGTAATCCTTAAAAGGGACAGCGATCCCTGAACCACCAAGATGGTAAACGACATGCCTAACACAATTGAAAGAACAACACATAACAAAATACTGTAGGTGAATTATGTTACACTCACTACAACCCATTAAATACGGTATGATTTCTAGATGTCATGGCAACGTCCGCTCGCGACACTGGACTTGCGATCGAGGCATTGTTGGGCAAAATAACCTGTTGAGCACATCACATGTACATTATAAATATAGCTAACTCCCACCCTAGCCTGATGAGCACATCACATGGCAGTCACCTTACAATATAGTCAACTTTTAACGCCTGAGGAGCACATCACATGGCAGTCACATTACAATATAGTCAACTTTTAACACATAACACAAACATGATAATATAGTCAGGTCAAGGCCAGAGCCAAGGCCCCATTTCCCAAGCAGGCAAATGGTAAACACTCAGACAATGCAACAGTCATCCTCAAGAACGGGAGAGCCACATTAATTCATCACACAAGAGATACTTCGAGCACACAAGAGATACTTCGAGAACAAAGGAGACACTGAGGAGCTCTTCCCCGTTAGTAGGAACACAAGAAGATACACTTGCATACACCAGGGCCTGGGAGCCAAGGTCAAGCAAAAACACACAGAACCACACACACCTCAAACGCACACACCTCATCGAGAGGAGGATGCAGCATAAAACTGTATCACACAGGGACTCTTGGCCCTTCTTCTGAAGCAGACCTTCCACGGAGGCGAAGCTCCGGACGAACCATCAGCGCTGATTAGGGACTTAGACATATTCGATTTCTCACGCTTTATGACTCTGTATAACCGTTGCCACTTTACTTAATAAATCCAAGGTCCTCGTGCCGACAGACTTTATTACCTCTCCGTCTCATTTCATCTGGTCCAGTAACTAGACAGACCGTTTTTCCCAACAATTTGGTGACCTCCGACGTGATTTTTTCTGAATTGAACACGCAACTGGGAAACGAGAGACGGAGAGCGGCACGACCTCGAGACCCCGGAGCACCGGACCGATTCCTGCAGTCTCACCTCGCGCGCGCCCAACAAAAGGTAGGCAGAACCTGTTGATAAAATCCAAACTCTGCATAGTTATATAGGAACCACATTAGGAGGTGAGACTGTGAGAGCGGTTCGCTACGGGATATCTCGTGGGGACGAATAGAACTGCATCCCAGCATTGCCCCATAAACCCGATTGACCCTGAACGCGTGACACATCGAATATCAGCTCGTTGCATGGTGAAAGAATACCCTCGAGACCATAGGGCCTATAAGAATCGGTCATAGTGATACAAGACTACCGATGGCCGAGTAATGTATGCCTGGGCCAAGAATGGAACCCAGAGGGATGCCTGGGCCGCGGGTGGAACCCAGAGGGAATGAGAAGAAAAAACTAGGGCCTATAATAATCGGTCATAGTGATACAAGACTACCGATGGCCTAGTAATAAATGCCTGGGCCAAAAGTGGAACCCGGAGGGATGCCTGGGCCGCGGGTGGAACCCAGAGGGAATGAGAAGAAAAAACTAGGGCCTATAAGAATCGGTCATAGTGATACAAGACTACCGATGGCCTAGTAATAAATGCCTGGGCCAAAAGTGGAACCCGGAGGGATGCCTGGGCCGCGGGTGGAACCCAGAGGGAATGAGAAGAAAAAACTAGGGCCTATAAGAATCGGTCATAGTGATACAAGACTACCGATGGCCAAGTAATGAATGTGTATTAAATAATTCTATGTGGTAAGAAGGTTAGAGTCCTTTATCAGGGTTAGAGTCCCTTCGCAGAGGAAAACAGTATGCCTGGGGCACGAGTGACACACAGAGAGACAGTGTGTGTATGCACGAGTGAGAGAGAGAGAGAGACGGGGTGGCTGTGTGTGTGTGTGTGTAAGAGGCCCAGAGAGAGAAAGAAAGAGAACGAGCGTATCTGTGGGCCGGCTAAATATAGAAATAAATCAATCAATGATAACCCGGGTGTGTGTGTGCAGCGTTTGCTTGCTTTGTTAGGCTCAACACTATGTGTGCAGCGCTTGCTTGCTTTGCTATGCTCAACGCTATTTTGCCGTGTCTGATGATTGTGGGTGCGGGAGACAGAACGAGAAGTCTGTTGATATGTTTCTGTGTGTGCGTCTGCGGGAGACAGAATGAGAAGTCTGTTGATATGTTTCTGTGTGCGTTTAGAGGAGACAGAGTGAGAAAGGCTGTGTGCGTCTCTGTGCGCGTGTACGCAAGAGGTGATGTTTCTGTGTGTGCGTTTAGAGGAGACAGAGTGAGAAAGGCTGTGTGCGTCTCTGTGCGCGTGTACGCAAGAGGTGATGTTTCTGTGTGTGCGTTTGGAGGAGACAGAATGAGAAAGGACTGTTTAGGTGTGTGTGTGAGAGAGGGAGCGAGAGAGATAGCAAGGAGAGATAGCAAGGAGAGCTAAAGTCGGAGGACGATCGAGAGGGACCATTTTCCCTCTAGACAGTTGGAGGTAGCGATAGAGTGCGTGTTTTTCTAACAATGAACGGTTGTTTCAGGACCACGAGAAGGGACTCTGTTGAGTTTTCAGGCCCGGAGTGTAATCCCCTTTCCCATATGTGTAGTCCTCCCATTTGAGGTCCCCATCCACCATATTTGAAGTCCTCTACTCCACCTCATGTTGTAGTTCCCCTCCCTAGAATTGTATGGAAGTTAGAACCTGTGAGGGTGTTTTGGTTCGGCCTGACGAGGCCTGTACCAATTTCGGTGGTCAGCTTCGTAGTTTTGTGTATATTTACATTTGGAAAGGGGGAGCAGTATTAAGTTATATATAATAAAGTGAAAAGTTATTTGTGAATGAAGGGACAGAAGGATCTTTTTGTGTGTGAGAGATAGTTATTAGGCCTTGTTCCATGATGGAGAGTTGAGGATGTTGCATTCCAGGCTTATCTGTTAACGGTCCTAGCTGCTTGACCCTAGGAGGAGTGAGGAAGGGTGAGAGAGAGAGAACACATTTCCCCCCCATTTGTCGACCTACACCATTCAGGCAGTACAGAGAGACACACTAACACACATTACAGAGAAAGGAAATAGAGTGTGTTCAACTGAAAGCGTGTGGTGGCCATACGCCATAAAATACCACATATCCAAGGAATGCAGGTAGAGCTCTGTTGAGTTTTCAGGCTTTGATAAATTTGTAGTTCCCTGTCTGCCATGTTTGAAGTTCCTTGTAGTCTCTGTCCATAGGTTTCACCTGAACAACCCCTCTGCTGGCCGAGAAAAGGAACTACCCATGGTTTCTCTCACACCCAGCCCCCAGAGCACACTCGCTTTCAAGGCGTTATGGCCGCACCCAACGTGGGAGGGAGACACAGAGAGAGAGAGAGAAGCCACATTCCACCCTTATCTGTTGTCTTGCACCAAACAGCACCCCGTACTGAGGAGGGAGAGAGAGCGTGTTCTCCCGAAGGAGGGAGAGAGAAACAGGGAGACACACAGTGGATATTCACATTATGGCTAATTTGTTTTAGTTTTAGTTTTGTTTTTTGTCTTCCTAGGACAACAGTTATCATTCATGATGATGAACATCGAAGTTCATGAGGAGGTTATAAGGACAATAACGTTGATACTTTAATAGGACAACAGTGATGCTAATCTAATGCAATTGGACTAAAGAAGGTGTTGCTATTAACTAAGTGATTCATATTATTTTCCACAGGAAAGAATAATTGAATAAATATGGATATGATAAAGATGAGGATAATAATTAAAAAAATATATATATACATAAAGTAAAAACGTAATCTTGATAAACTGTACAAGTAGGACTACACCTATTAAAATATGGGGTGTATCTCTTTGGTCAAGGATGACAGGTGGATTGATGCCACATCTGCTGGGAAGGGATCCTACATGCTATGTTGTCAATTTGGATTCGGAAGTAGTGGGTTTACCTTTCAAATGCCACTACTGCTGCTGCAACACTTTAATAATTTTAACTCTGATAAATGACTTTTTGTTTTATAGTTTCCCTGAGGAGTATTCATTACGCACACACATTTGGCTGCATAGGGCAGTTGGGGCTGAAGACTCTGTCTCCATCCCTCCACTTTGCGATCTATACCACCATATGGGTGGGGATTGATTGTATCCCAGGTATGGCATCCTGCAGCGAGCCAGTATGGAAGGCTGGTTAGCCAACGACGGGTAAGATCCCACCTTGACACCCGGGACGACCTAAGGCAGGCACAGTCACGATTACTTGGCAGAGTCGCTGTGGGCACTGGCTTACTTGATCATGAAGTCACGAACTGCAACAATCATAGGAAGTGCCGGGTGGGGTGTAAGGTGGAGGAGGAACAGGGGTCAGATATGTCAGCTCTGGCAGCAGAGGTGGTCTTGGAACGGGGCATGTCGCGTTTTATTTTATTTTATTTTATTTTACCTTTGTGGTATAGAAGCCCACTAACGCATGTACGTTTTTCGGTTTAGTGCATGACTTTGGAACAGCGTGGTCTCAGGCGGCTGATGGTAAACCCACCCATATTGGGCTTTGGTTTTGGACATACTGGTTTCGATTTCCCTTCCCAAAAGATTGGTTTTAGTTTGCTGATGGTTAAGGTTAGACGTTTCGACATTGGTTGCACCAACGGCGTTCTTAGATTTGCTTATCATTTAATGCGCATGGTTTTGACCATTGCGCAAGGGGGGAGGTATTGAGGAGAATTAAAAAAAAAAAAAATAATAATAATAATAATAATAATAATAATAATAATTAGAAAACAAGGTTTTTCTTCACCATACTTGCAAACAATGATTGACATCCAGCTAAATGAGTGTGAAATACAGTGTTCAACAGCTGGGTGGAAGCAGTCCCATCAAAAGACCAAAGTGCGACTACAGTAATCAAGTTTCGGACTAGAGAAGTCATGACAAGGTTTGGAATTCCGTCAGAAATAAGCTCAGACAAAACGTTTATTCAGAGAACACTCAAACAAGTGATTCAACATTTGCATGTCAAATAAAGACTAGATTACGCCCCAATCCTCAACCACAAGGTATGGTGGAAAGAGTGAATGGGACGCTCAAGACAAAAAATTAACAACATTTGTGCAAGCACTAAATCGAATTGATGCACTACCACTGACACTAATGAGTTATCGCATGAAAACTAACAGAACGACGCATCTAACCCCGCATGAAATGCTTAAGGGTCGACCCATGCCTTCACTTAACATTCAAGGGTCCCAAAAGGGACTTCCATTAGAATAATTAGAAATAGGATTAAGGAAAATATGTTTGAACATCTAACTGTTGTACATAAGTTTGTAATTCCAGCAAGAGGAACACAAAGTTCCAGGGCCGGAGGAGGAGCCAGATGCAGACACGCCCGGAGCCGACCAACTACCCAAGGATGATGCAATCAGATTTCGGCAGGGTTTGAATCAGTCCTGTTTTGGTGGTCCACTATTAACAAAAATGTTGATTGGATAAATAGTATATACTATAATCAGCAACGTTTTGTCCATTTTTCCACGGATAAGGTCAAGGGACTATATAGATATAGATATGCTATTGGCAGAGCAAGGAGGGGTGTGTGGGATGATAAAGACGACATGTTGTACTTTTATCCCCAATAACACAGCACAGGATGGGTCGGTGGCCAGGGTGCTGGCAGGGTTACAGTCCCTCAGATTAGAGTTGGCAGAGAGCTCCGGCATTAATGACCCCTTCACAGGATGGATGGAGAGCCCGATGGGCGCTACAGGTGCAGCAGGTGCCATCCAAGCTTACCTGGGGATCGAGTATACACCGGAGAGTTTGGACGAGGGACCACCAGAGGGGCCCGACCTGATCCGGCTGGAGAACATGGTGGGCTGCCCCATTCCCGTCCCCGCCAACGGCACCACCCCCCTCCCACCTGATGCACCCACGTCGCCCGGACCAGGGATCTGCGTTCCGGCACCAGGGGCTGCGGCCCGTTCCCTTAAGGCTTGAGGGCGCCCCTGGCTGTATTCGCTTCTGTACGCTTCACTGTTTTTAGCCGCTCCCATATCTATGCCCGCGTCTACGCAACCGACGCCGGGAACGTAAATGTTGTTGTTTATATCGCTGTCCCACTAGATGGAGCTCGGGGATACACACGGGCGAGATTCCAGGGGCCTTGATTGCCCGTTTATCAGATGAGGTCCTGAGCGCAGTTGAATAAAAGGGTCTAATGCTCAGGTGGCGCCTTGCGACCACCTGCCCATGATGACGCTCAGGGCTATTCCGTGGTTTCAGTTGTTCCCGTGCCCCGGGCCTACCCTGGATACCCCATGCGTGTGCTTGCTTATTGTTACACGACCAGTTAACTCCTCCTCACATCCTTAGGGTGTGGTCATCTAGGGATGGGTTGAGGGGGATTGCCATTCGTTGTGTACCTCATATCTTTCTGATATTATTATTATTATTTAGGGACACGTTTCATGGTTACATTTCTTTCCTGTGATTGTTATTGTGTAGTGTTTGTGTGGTTGTTGCATTTTGTTTATATCGTTATTGTTTACTGTTGGTTTTGTTGTTGCATTTTGTTGTTGTTGTTATGGTTTGGTGTTGGTTTTGTTGTGTATCATCTGCTGCCAGTATTGTTGGTATTGTCTGCTCGCGATGTAAGGCCGGGGTGGATGCCACCCCCTAGGTGGGGTGTGTATGGCATACCCATGTCTGAAGCAGGGGTAGCGTTTCTCCCACGTGGTTCCCCATACACCCGGTCCAGCGAGTTGTTTTAGTCCCATGCTCATGGTTGTTTGTTTTTATGATCATTTTGCCTTCTTTCTGTTATTTCTAAAAATGTTATGATGATAGTCCCGCGCTGGAGTCCTATCCCTCGTACCCCTAATGAGTAAAAGTCGTCTTGCGACGACTTGAGGGGGATATGTTGGGCAAAATAACCTGTTGAGCACATCACATGTACATTATAAATATAGCTAACTCCCACCCTAGCCTGATGAGCACATCACATGGCAGTCACCTTACAATATAGTCAACTTTTAACGCCTGAGGAGCACATCACATGGCAGTCACATTACAATATAGTCAACTTTTAACACATAACACAAACATGATAATATAGTCAGGTCAAGGCCAGAGCCAAGGCCCCATTTCCCAAGCAGGCAAATGGTAAACACTCAGACAATGCAACAGTCATCCTCAAGAACGGGAGAGCCACATTAATTCATCACACAAGAGATACTTCGAGCACACAAGAGATACTTCGAGAACAAAGGAGACACTGAGGAGCTCTTCCCCGTTAGTAGGAACACAAGAAGATACACTTGCATACACCAGGGCCTGGGAGCCAAGGTCAAGCAAAAACACACAGAACCACACACACCTCAAACGCACACACCTCATCGAGAGGAGGATGCAGCATAAAACTGTATCACACAGGGACTCTTGGCCCTTCTTCTGAAGCAGACCTTCCACGGAGGCGAAGCTCCGGACGAACCATCAGCGCTGATTAGGGACTTAGACATATTCGATTTCTCACGCTTTATGACTCTGTATAACCGTTGCCACTTTACTTAATAAATCCAAGGTCCTCGTGCCGACAGACTTTATTACCTCTCCGTCTCATTTCATCTGGTCCAGTAACTAGACAGACCGTTTTTCCCAACAGCATCGACGCGGACGTTCATTCACATAGCCAAAAACAAGAGAATAGATGGCTAGATAAAATAAACATCAAGACATACAATTCTAAAAAGAACAGATGAAGCAGCTACCCTTTTTTCCTTCGCGGTTTGCCTACAGAGCAGCGCACCTGCATTTAATATATCCGTGTATTGTCACAATTTCTCAGTATCAAAGGTGAAAGTAGAAACGGGTGGCCAAAAGCTGTCGTATTGTTAGTAATCACAGACAATTTTAAGTAGAAACGGGTGGCCAAAAGCTGTCATTTGTTAGTTATCACAGACAATTTTCAACAATGAATGATCTGTACGGAGCTCCATAAGGGACATTAGGGAGAACCTTAGTTTGGAAGTCATGCTTATGCCGCTTTTCCACCGCACATGTAGCTCGACTCGACACGACACGACTCGACACGACTCGACACGGTAGCAGCGCGGGTACTTTTCCACCGCAAATAGTACCTCCGGGACGTGGGCGGGGTCGTCTGCGCGAAAGGGCCGTGACGTATTTTTGTACGCGACGCAAACAACACCTACGTAACCCACACATGGACAGAACCCACATAACAACAATGGAGAACATCGATGCGATGGTATTCGTGTTCGTATTATTAGCTGGCATGTTGAAGAAGTGGAATATGTTGGCTGCGGCGCTACTATGGCTGTTCTATCGTTACCAGCATGGTTGCCATGTCGCTCTCGTGACTTCGTCACACTCTCTGGCCAATCAGTGGCCGGCCGTCTGCCGACGTCACCTTTTAGCATCGGCTCAGCCGCTTGGAACCTAGAGCGAGGCGGTACTAGAAAAAGCAGCCACTTGAGGTACTAGATCGCGGTGGAAACGCAAAAAAGGCAAGCTGAGTCGAGTCGAGTCGAGTCGTGTCGAGCTGGTACCATGCAGTGGAAAAGCGGCAATAGTGACACGACAAATAGCCTACTTCCAATTGAAATACAAAATTTAGAAAATAGGCCTACGTGTCCCTGATCACGTTTCAATAGATTAAATAACGTGTCACGTATTTTCGTGAGACCATACCCGTACTTCCATGAGTATACTTAAAGGAAGTATACTATCCGCACTGTCTACTACGTTAATTTTTCAGATGTGAGTGCTGTTCCAAACATACTTGCCAACCTTGAGACTTCGAAAATAGGGAGGATTTCCAAACTAAAGCGGGGGGTCTGGGGGTCCCCCCCCATAACATTTTCAGCTTTAAAGACATTGTTTCCCTTATTCTGGTGACTTCAAAATAATAAAACCAACAAAAAAATAAGTAAATTGAAACGTCAATTTTATGTTGAATACATTCATTTAATTTACATTTCATGTCATTACATTTCATATTACATATCAATAAAAATTCATATCATTAAATATCATGTTATTATTACATATCATTACATTTCATATCATTACATTTCATATTATTACATTTAATATTATTACATATCAATAGATTTCATTTCATTACATTTTACTGACGCTTTTATCTTAGCAACTTCCAATAAGTCTTATGTTATCACTCAAATACACTAGCTTCTAATAAACAAAACTACAAAGTAGGCTACTACATCATGTAAGTGCTACATCGTCACCCTCTTAAAGTAATGGCCTAAGTCACCTTTTTGCCTAAATGATTTTCTTGCCTAAATCAGCTCTTTGTGATGCTAGCCACCTCTGGTAAAATCCCCAACATCCTCAGTTGAACAGATCATGTGATCCTACCCGTTTAGTGTAATGGCCTATGTCAAGAGTGTGAATTAGGCCAATTTATTTTGCCTAAGTCACTAGACAAGAGTGACTAATGCCGCTTTTCCACCGCACATGTAGCTCGACTCGACACGACACGACTCGACACGACTCGACACGGTAGCAGCGCGGGTGCTTTTCCACCGCAAATAGTACCTCCGGGACGTGGGCGGGGTCGTTTGCGCGAAAGGGCCGTGACGTATTTTTGTACGCGACGCAAACAACACCTACGTAACCCACACATGGACAGAACCCACATAACAACAATGGAGAACATCGATGCGATGGTATTCGTGTTCGTATTATTAGCTGGAATGTTGAAGAAGTGGAATATGTTGGCTGCGGCGCTACTATGGCTGTTCTATCGTTACCAGCATGGTTGCCATGTCGCTCTCGTGACTTCGTCACACTCTCTGGCCAATCAGTGGCCGGCCGTCTGCCGACGTCACCTTTTAGCATCGGCTCAGCCGCTTGGAACCTAGAGCGAGGCGGTACTAGAAAAAGCAGCCACTTGAGGTACTAGATCGCGGTGGAAACGCAAAAAAGGCGAGCTGAGTCGAGTCGAGTCGAGTCGTGTCGAGCTGGTACCATGCAGTGGAAAAGCGGCATTAGGCAATTTTATGAGCGTTTCAAGATGGCGGCCACTTCCAAAAAAAAGAAAGTCTACCAAGCTAGTGAAGTTATTGCCATGATGCAGGACTCGTTCCATACTGGTAAGTGATAAGGTTTACTATAATAAAGGCTAGGCTATGAATGTTGCATGGTTATTAAGTCTTTTTAGTTAGCATTTGAGTCAGCATTTTAGTAAACAGTAGGCCTAAGTTTAAAAAAAAAAAACGAGTTTACTTTAATGCTAAGTTCATGCTTATAAAGCATTAATTAAACATTGATTAATGCTTATTAAGCATTAAATAACCATTAATTAATGCATCAGAAAGTTTGGTCAATGAACACCTGGAAAGAACGTCAGTTATACATCACTGCTTTGGTCACAAAGGTTGACATAAAGCAAAGGAAAGTTGCTGAGGGATCCCGACGCAGTATATCATTTTCCTACCAACTTAAACTTCAGGATGGAAGCAGTTGTAAGGTGTGCAAGTCACTCTTTTGCTCTACAATTGGTGTCCCTGAAAGAACCATTACACACTGACTGAACGAAGACACCATCGACCACGACGATCAAGCAGCAGCCCCGCCATCTAAATACGGACCTAAGAGTGGTAAGCATGCAAAGCTGGAAACTTGTGTCACAGATTTCCTTAAGGACTGGTTGAAGGACCTGCCCACTGTTGATTCACACTACTGCAGAAGCACAGCAACCTACAAAAACAAGAGGTTCCTTCACCCAGGCACAACCATCTCCCAACTACATAGGGAATATGAACAGGCGGCTGCAACTGTTGAAGTGAGGGCAGTTGGGATACGACATTTCACAGATGTGTTCCATGAAGAAAACTATTCCGTATTCATCCCGCGAAAAGATCAGTGTGATGTTTGTGTTTCATTCAAGCATGGGAATATCAGTAAGGTTGAGTATGATGCACATGTTGCCAAGAAAGATGAAGCGAGGCAAGAGAAATCCCGCGACAAGGATTCTGCAAACAATGAGAAGTCCGTTTGGACAATGGACTTGCAAGCCGTGCTGCTGTCTCCAAGAACCCAAGCCAGCAGCATGTATTACAAAACGAAACTGCAGATCCATAACTTTACCCTCTTCAACTTGGAATCAAAGGAAGGCTACTGCTATACTTGGGACGAATCAGAGGGTGGCCTGAAAAGCGAGGTTTTCGCACATCTACAATATCGCCATTTTGAAGGTGTGATCAAAGACCATCCAGAAATCAAGGAGATAATAGTGTGGAGTGATGGCTGTGGTTATCAGAACAGAAATGCAACTGTGGCAAATGCATACTCTGAGCTTGCCAGGAAACACGGGGTACTAATAACACAGAAGTACCTTGTTGCAGGGCACACACAAATGGAGTGTGACAGCATGCATAGTACCATTGAACGCAAAATGGTTGTGGATATCTTCACCCACAGAGACTATGTAATCATACTCCAGACTGCAAGAATCAGACCATGACCCTACCATGTGAAGGTGCTCAAGCATGATGAATTCCTGAGTATGAATGATTCTTACTTCTTGAGCATCAGACCAGGCAAGAAAGCTGGAGATCCGACTGTGCATGATTTGCGGGCTCTTCAGTTTAGCAGCGATGGCAAGGTCCATTTCAAGCTATCCTTTTCAGAGAACACTGCATGGGAAGCACTGCCACAGAGGATACAGGTGCCAAAAGAGCCGATGGCATGGATAAGAGTATTTCCATGTGCTCTGCCAATCAAGGAGAGAAAATTCCAGGACCTTCAGTCAATGAAACATGTCATGCCGATCGAGTGTCATCCCTTCTTCGACAACTTGCCTCATCAATAGGCATCAGTCAAAATAAGTGAGAATAACCCAGCTCAGATAAGCTGGAGGGAGAAGTGAGGAGATGCACATGCCTCCTCAGCGTTTTGTTAAGTTATTAACGTTAAGTTATATTATTATTATATTATTATTATTATATTATTATATTATTATATTTAGTTGTTAAGTTGTGCTTTATTGTGCACAGAGTTGAAAAATCATTTGATATTATCACAGAGGAAAGTTTTCCTGCCGTTTGTTTGGTTTAGCTAAGAGTTATTACAGTTGTGACGTTTGAGTTTGCTTTACTGAATTAAAGTGCCATTCACAGCCAAACTTCCCTCTGTCTCCTCTGAGTCTATGTGTGCTCCACTAGCATATTCAAATGTTTGTGGCATAGGCCTACCCTTCCTCATGGTCTGTTACAGTAGTGGAAAAAAAAAGAAATGCACTGTTTTGCCTCACTTATTCCAGAATTAATTCGGCCCAAGTCAGGTTCAAAATTTAGTAAATCACAAAGGCATGTTCATAAATTGGCCTAAGTCATCTTATCTTCTTATGTTACACAATTGACTGACATCATTATTTGTATATCAATAGTAATCTATTGTCATAACCTTTGTGTTTGAAATGATTCATAAATATCATATACTCCATATATGGTTCAGTTTTTTCTGTTTTCTGAACAACTTGAAAATATGACTTAGGCCATTACTTTAAGAGGGTGACGACATGTAGGTTAACATGTAGGTTAACTCTTACCATCACTGCAAATGGGCTGTGAAATGAGCCTATCCCATGTACGCATAGTAAATAGAAAGCTTGGAACATTATCCTTACATGGATTATTTTTATCATTTTCATTACGAAAAAATAAATGTTTATATGTTTCTAAGGGTATGTTAATGGCTTACCTTTCAATATCTGTGTGGCTTTGGTCCTCCCACAGGCATACCTCATTGCTACATCTGAGTCAGGAAACATGTCCCTTACTGACTTATTTATTTCGTCAGTAAAGCTCAGAGGAATATTATTCTTTGCCACCAACATTGCCATTTTTGTTTCGGCATAGATGACTGCATCTGGGCTCCCTTTCCCCAGCAAACCAGCGATGCTTGGCTGAGACTCTGAAGCAGCTACTGCCTTCTTATGTTTGCCTGTATTGGCATGGTGTTTTATGTCCGTCCGACCGCCGTGCTCCACGGAAAAATCTACCGGGCAAACTTTACAAAGGGCATAGCCAGTACCTTTAAACCTTGTAGTAAGAAAAGCGAACTCCGATTTCAGGCGGCTTTTTTTGTCTTTTCGGCTCCATTTTTTTGTCTTTTCGGCTCCATTCTCGTCTTCTATGTTGTCTTTTTAAATATTCTGAGGTTTATTCACGAGCGCGGGTAGAATAACAGAAGAAAGAATACTAGAGTAGCGTCAGAGAGACGTCTCTGATTGGTCGCGCCCGCTGTTACCACGGAGCGGCGGCAAACGTCTCCGTGGTAACAGCGGGCTCGCTCAAACATTATCCTTTTCTGAAGAACGGGTTGTTGTGATGATAACGAAAGTGGGGGGAAAAGGGAGACATGAAATCTTGTCAGAAATCAGGAGAATTGCGGGAGATTTTTTACAGCGGGAGGAAAACGGGAGAGGATAGTGAATATCGGGAGTCTCCCGAGAAAATCGGGAGGGTTGGCAAGTATGGTTCCAAATCGAGTACTCCGTGGTGCACTAACCGGAAATTACGATCACGTTTGCCGCCGTGGCTCCTCCCCCGGAATAAACATCCCGCTTTGAACGGTTAACTCTTTACGCCTAACAGCTATAAAAAGCTATAAAAACTATAAAAACTACAAAATGACTCAATTAATGCAGACTATGTGGGAAATGCGCCGACTTTGGCTCAGCCTGGCTCCGCCTCTTTCGCTACGTAGCTAAGATGGCTGCCGTTGAGTACGGGGAGTGTCCTTCAATCCACACTTTTACATGATTAGCCCGTTTTGAGTACGGCATCCGGGTCCTTGAAGTATACTTCTTTTCGCCGGATCTGAATTGGAACGTACTGCGTACTCAAATTTTGGCTAGTAAGTACGGACAGTACGGGTATTGGAACACGGCACTGTACTTACGTGACACAAACCAGCACCGCAAACGTTCTCTCCCGCTTGAGATGACGTCTTTCTTTATAGGTTCATGGGTTTGATTCGCCGATTTCCCATGCTGATATCCCCGGAGATTCTCGGGCATCTTCGACAATTTGGCTATAGATTGTCTCATTACACGCTAAATAATATAATTATAGCCTAATTATATATATAGCCTATACATATATAAAGGCAATATATATAATTAGGCAATATATATATACATATAGCATTTGTGGTTTTGGCATAAACATAACTAGGGTGCACTGTACTATCTGCGCACACCCTTTCTGAAGCCTCTCTCTCGCTCTCTCTCTCTCTCTCTGTCCCTCCCTCTCTCTCTTTCTCTCTCTCTCGTACCGTTTTGTGGAGCACGTTCATTGTCTGACAACACTCCCATTCAGAAAGCATTGGTTTACATTTCGTTCTGTGAGGCACGCAAAAAGTCGGACTATCGTACTCTGGAACACGCTTCAATAGATTAACGTTTGTGCGCATGAGCACGCAATCGCGTGATACCGGGTTGCATCTCAATATTGTTACGTATTTTAAGAATCTAAGCTACCCACACATAGACCCAATGAAGCAGGACCAAACATATAAGCCGTAAATACTATACATAGCCACAAGGGGAGCAGGACCTTATTGAAGGCTGCTCCACCACAGAAGGCATCACCTGAAGAAGCCGAAGCCATTACGTCACCCCGGCCACGCCCACTAGGCCACGCCCACTTGACGGTCTCTACCTGTGGACTAGAGGTAGAGAGCGTCAGAGATTTTCAGCGACACCCGCGAAGGGTCACGGGCCTCTGCCCGTGGCCCGAAGTAGCTAGAGTTATTTTCGTAAAACGAGCACTAGCTGTTCTGCTCGCCTTTGAAAAAACGGAGGCTCAAGTGCGCTGATTTGGAATGTCTGTATTCATGACGTCATCAGGAATCTCAGCTCCTCCCCTTACTCTGCCTGGCCCGCCCAGAGACGTTGGCCCGCCAATGAGACTCGACCGTGCGAGCGCCACATGTGTGTGTGTGTGTGTGTGTGTGTGTGTGTGTGTGTGTGTGTGTGTGTGTGTGTGTGTGTATGTGTGTGTGTGTGAATACACACACTGTAACGCAAGTGTTTCTTGTCGGTTCTTTGACGTGTCTTGTATTTCCACAACGAGACCGTTGTGGGGGTTATCTGAGCCATGGTTGAGAAGGAATTGGGGGAAAGGAACTTTGGCTTTGACTGGCTGAAGTACATGAACTGCGACATGCCGCCTATTGCCGCGAGGCACCATCGCCCGGCAGCGGGCAGCCGGCAGCAGGCAGCGCCCGGTTCAGTCGACTTCAGGTTGATGTGAAAGTGGAAGAACCAGAGACGTTGCAGAACCCGACAAAGTCGTTTGTGATTCATAATATCGTCTGGAGGCGCACACAGCTTTTGGCCGTGATAATATGTATTAAATGATATCGATTTCTATGTATTAGGCCTATATGATATTATTTAGATATAGAGCTCCAGGACTGTAACGCAAGTGTTGTACACTTCCTTGTTATTTGGATAACCGTTCTGTCGGACTCTCGTCTCTGGTATTTCTACAACGAGACTCGTATTGGGGGTTATCTCAGCCAAGGTTGAGAATGAATTGGGGGGAAGGAACTTTGGCTTTGACTCCCTCAAGAACATGAACCACGACATGGAGGAGAAAGGGATTGTTGGCGGCGAATGTCTCCAGCTTGAGACCCGCTGAGGGTGCCTAAGCGCTGCGGACTCACACACACACACACACTCTCTCTCTCTCTCTCTCTCTCTCTCTCTCTCTCTCTCTCTCTCTCTCTCTCTCTCTCTCTCTCTCTCTCTCTCTCTCTCTCTCTCTCTCTCTCACTTTGACACTCACTCACTCACTCACTCACTCACTCACACTCTCTCTCTCTCTCTTCTGCAAATAGGTAGGGACTGCAAAGGTAAATCTTTTGTTAAGACTGCATGATCTCTGACCTGGGCAATAGCAGATCTCTCTCGCTCTCTCTCCCTCTCGCTCCCTCTTCCTCTCGCTCTCCCTCCCTCTTCCTCTCCCTCTCTCTCTCTCGCTCCATCTCTCTCTCTCTCTCGCTCTCGCTCTCTCTCTCTCTCACTTTGACACTCACTCACTCTCTCTCTCTCTCTCTCTTTTCTGCAAATAGGTAGGGACTGCAATGGTAAATCTTTTGTTAAGACTGCACGATCTCTGACCTGGGCAATGGCAGATCTCTCTCGCTCTCTCTCCCCCTCTCCCTCGCTCTCTCTCCCTCCCCCTCTCCCTCTCTCTCTCCCTCCCTCCCTCTTCCTCTCTCTCTCTCTCTCTCTCTCACTTTGACACTCACTCACTCACTCACTCACTCACACACACTCTCTCTCTCTCTTTTCTGCAAATAGGTAGGGACTGCAATGGTAAATCTTTTGTTAAGACTGCACGATCTCTGACCTGGGCAATGGCAGATCTCTCTCGCTCTCTCCGCCCTCTCCCTCGCTCTCTCTCCCTCCCCCTCTCCCTCTCTCTCTCCCTCCCTCCCTCTTCCTCTCTCTCGCTCCCTCTTCCTCTCGCTCTCTCTCTCTCTCGATCTCTCTCTCACTTTGACACTCACTCACACTCTCTCTCTCTCTCTTCTGCAAATAGGTAGGGACTGCAAAGGTAAATCTTTTGTTAAGACTGCATGATCTCTGACCTGGGCAATAGCAGATCTCTCTCGCTCTCTCTCCCCCTCTCCCTCCCTCTCTCTCCCTCCCCCTCTCCCTCTCCCTCCCTCTCTCTCTCTCTCTCTCTCTCTCTCTCTCTCTCTCTCTCTAGCTCACACTCTCTCTCTCTCTCTAGCTCACACTCTTCCGAGCTCACACACTCTCTCTCTCTCTCTCTCTCTCTCTCTCTCTCTCTCTCTCTCTCTCTCTCTCTCTCTCTCTCTCTCTCTCTCTCTCTCTCTAGCTCACACTCTCTCACTCATGCTCTCTCTACCTCTCTCTCTCTCTAGAGATATGTTCCCTCTATCTCTCTCCAAGCACACACTTATTGAAGGCAACAGGTATAATATTGACCTGGGTGCTCCTGGCTGTTTTGATAAAGCCAATGGTAGCCTGCACAAAGGGACCCCCGGGGTGTTGTGTCTGTCTGTCTGTCTGTCTGTCTGTCTGTCTGTCTGTCTGTCTGTCTGTCTGTCTGTCTGTCTGTCTGTCTGTCCGTCTGTCCGTCTGTCCGTCTGTCCGTCCGTCCGTCCGTCCGTCCGTCCGTCCGTCCGTCCGTCCGTCTGTCTGTCTGTCTGTCTGTCTCTAGAAATATGTTCTCTCTCCATAAATATATTCCCTTAAAGATCCATCTGTTTCAAATGATAACAATGTTTTGGCAGCTACTTATTCAGCATTATTATATATTATTATATTGTATATTTCATTCCAATATTTGAAGTATTTAGTTTGATTTTGATTTAAATATCAATATCTAGTTAATAACTACACTTTCCGCACGCTCATTAAGTGCCCTCATCCTCTACGAATCAATAAATCCATAGCAATAAGTTCAAAACCATCGGTAAAGCAATAGTTTCTGGACACATAATATTTTGGCTATAATTTTTTAACTAATAGTATTCAACATCTATGGGAGAACAATATTTATGTATACATGTGATAATATCTGTTAATCCACTTTGTTTGTACAGACATATTACTTTTGTGCAACATACAAGAAGGTTGTTCCACAGTTTCAATATGGAATATTGAAAAGTAATTAACCTTGTACAATCTTGTAACTCTCCCACTCTCTCTCTCTCTCTTTGTCTGCCTGCCTGTCTAAAGGTAGGCCCTCCCTCACCCCCTCATGAAGACACCTTCCCATCTGTGTTACAAAGCCCCCTCCCCCCCCCCACAGAATAGCTTTGTCTTTAATGCCCCACTTTGGCGTCGTTTTGAGTACTCGTCGTTAACGATTGTTCATGGTTATAGGTGGGAGGCAAGGTCCTCCACTATCGGTCTCTGTGAAGATCGAGCCACAATAGAACATTAACGAGAGTTCCAATCATTATTATCTTTCACTTCTCCCATTCTTCTGAACTTTCCTGAGGCCGGCACGGTCTGTGTTCCTAAGCAGTAGCTCCATAGCGGATGTTCAGAGTAAATACGATCCTATCTGCTGATCCGCTAATACCATCCAAAATGCATGCTTACATTTTACATTCAAGTCTGTTGATATTTTGTTATTAAAGACACAAATTATTAATCTACGAGTCCCTCCTAACCCTTTACACTCATAAAGTCCCCACCACCCCCCTCCAGGCCCAGTCTAACACCCCGTCCCCTCACTGGCCTTTCATCTCTCTCTCTCTCTCTCCAACCCCGTCTCTCTCCGCTTCTCCTCCTCCACTGTCTTAATGAACACACCACCACCAATCTTCCTCCCGCTAAACCCTCCTCATAAATCCAACCCCCAGCCTCTCCCACGACACATCTCTCTCTCTGTCGCTATTTTTAACAACGATAACTTCTATTTGTAGTTCCCCTTATCATCCAAGGATCTCATAGGGCTATCTGTGTACATATAAATGTACACACAGCGCAGAAACAGAGGTATTGAGAACACAAATTGCGGTTAAGTGGTAGCCTTATGCCATAAGGTACCACAGTTTTCAGCCGGACAGATAGAACTCAGAAGTTTCTGTAGTCGGCTGATACCAATGTAGTTTGCACCGCAGCCATATTTGTAGTTCTTGGTAGTGAATCCAACCCCCCCCTGTCCCCTCCCTTCGACCCCCTTCATGGATCTCCTCCTCGTCTCTTCCTCACGCCTGAACCTCCTCGTAAAGACCAACCCCCACCCCTCCCACGACACCCCTCTCTCTCTCTCTCTCTCTCTCTCTCTCTCTCTCTCTTTCTCTCTCTCTCTCTCTCTCTCTCTCTCTCTCTCTCTCTCTCTCTCTCTCTCGCTCTCGCTCTCGCTCTCGCTCTCTCTCGCACGCTATTTTTAACAACGATAACTTCGATTTGTAGTTCCCCTTATCATCCAAGGATCTCATAGGGCTATCTGTGTACATATAAATGTACACACAGCGCAGAGACAGTCTATTGAAAAACACAAATTGCGTTTAAATGGTAGCCTTATGCTATAAGGTACCACAGTTTTCAGCCGGACAGATAGAACTCAGAGAAGTTTCTGTAGTCGGCTGATACGTATGTAGTATGCCCAGCCGCCATATTTGTAGTTCTTGGTAGTGAATCCAACCCCCCTTCTCCCCTCCCTTCGATCCCCCTTCGTAGATCTCCTCCTCGTCTCTTCCTCCCGCCTAAACCCTCCGCAACAATAGGGTAATTAAATAGCCGTTCAAAACCCCTCTTGACTTTAACATTCATACTGAATCAGAGGGATCTAATACATTTATATACACACCTATGCCACATCAACTTGATAAACAAAGACCTATTGATTTCCCTGAAGATCACACAGCCCTGCAACTTAAAGAGGAACACACCTAGGCTGTACCTTCAAACGCTCTCTACCACACACTGCCTTATTTACATTGCTTAAAGAAGGAGACTAAACCCCTTCCTATTGTCAGTTAAATTGAAGTCTTATCTCATTGTTCTTTCTCCCCCTTGCCCCCTCCCACCCCTAACACCTGGTAATATGTTGGAACCAAAATGTAAATTTGGTATATGTGTTTGTATATTTGAGGGTCTGTGTGTCTGGGTGCTGAAAATACAGGGAGCCAGTCCCTAGTTGATATCGGCAAAACATGCAAATATTTGTGTAGGTTGTAATCAATGTTTTTTTGATTCACCAACATTAATAGTTTAAACGATCTATAAATGTCTTGCATTTGTACTAAATTTGTTCTCTTTTCTCGTCAGGCCTTTGCAACCCGAGCAGTAATGGATGCCCGACATTCATCATTTTAATCGTTAACATTACTACAAATATTCTCTTTTCTAATCAGGGAGTGGCAACACAACGATCAGTTGCCCACGATCATCATTTTAATTCTGTGCATAAAATCTTAATTCTCTTTTCCCTTTAGGAGGTGGCAACACAAGCATTATAGTTGCCAAACACTCATCTTTTTACTTCTCTGCATTGATCTTAATTCTTTCTCTCTCCAGGAAATGGCAGTATAAGAACGAATGCCAAACACTGACAGTAATTATTTTTTTCAGGTTGCTAAGCCCTTCTGTCTATTCAACATGCGTTTTGTGTAGCAAGACAGGTAGAGAACCAGGCTGGTTCAAATAGACACGGGGTTCAACTGCTAGAATAATATGTCTAATTAATAAATGGTGCACATGGTTTTAAACGGTGCCCAAGGAGGGAGTTAGCTCAACTGCTGTAGACACAATTACAATACAATTTTGCGAATATTAAAGGTACATGGGTTAAATTCTGCTATAATCAGCTACTACATACGAATAAACTGAATAACACCGCGTGAGGTGTTCAAAGGTCAACTATTGCTTCCATTGGAGCGATTGCAATAGATATAATATCGTACCACCAATATGCATGCATTATCTTGTATTCAACAATTAGGAAAGCCTTATTCCAGAACCGAAAGAAGTCCTACAAAAGGACACCAACCCAGGGGTCTTACATCAACCAGATCCCTGTACGACAGTTACAAGGTGATCTTAAGATAGGAATAATTATCTAAACTCCACATCATGAACGGTTAGCCTTTAAAGTTGTCCATAGCATGCATACCACTCGTCCACAGAAATCCGGGGATTATCCAGGCTTGGGGATTCTTATTAGGAGAATTCTGGGATAACCTGCCTCGTAGGAGAGTGGAAGAGTCCCCCGCAATAGAGGATCCTGAGGACAAGCGGTAGAAATGCATAGTTCAACAGACCTGACGAGGTCCAAAATACCAAAATAAGAAAGAATAAAATATATATTTCATTACAAACTATGAAAATAACAATATTTTAATAAAAGTCTTCACATAATCTATGGTTAATAATTGGCAATATTTACAATTAAATTACATAAATAGAATAAAATGTAATCCATAATTCATCCTAATTTTGATTAACAATATACGTGTTACGTTTTTTCATTACACGCCAAGACAGTGGATACTCGATTATTACAATATATCACAACCAGTTTAATGGTCAACCAAAACGCACAGCCGTACGTAACCCCGACTGTCCCCAACTGACAACGTTCCGGTAACAACAGAAGTATGATGCCCTATATTGAAATGCAGATTTTTAATATTAAGATATTTTGATAATGTTCAAATTTAAGTTTTGTATGTTTGTATTTTCCCATGTGGTCTTGTCACCCTGTTATTCTGCAGGGTCGTTCAAAATCCTTTGAGGTTAGTGGAAATCAGTTCTCACTCTGTTCCTTTGTTGTCCTGTGTTGGTTTGGGCCCGTTATCCTTGATCCCCAGAGAAGCGCAGAGACGCAAGTGATAAGGAACGGCCAACGCCATATTTATGACATCTTAAGGAATGATGACTTAGATGACCATATGGTTAACAAAGGCTTTTGGTTTGTTGTGAGGCAAATGTCCTCAGCAACACTTCTGAATGTGTAAGAACTCCTGGCCACTCAGCGGACCTCTCTGCGGACCCTTTAGAAAATGAAGGGCTCCGCAGGAAGAAATCCCATCTGAGGTCTCAAATTGTTGAATAATATGCTTATTTTTAGGTCTGTTGATGCATGTTATGATGCATCTGCGTTCGTGCATTTCTTACGAATGTGTATATAGAGATAAAAAATAAAATGAAAATAAAAATAGGTAAAAATATAAAATGAAAACAAATGGTGGATTCATATACCATGTGTGAATGTCCTCTTGTGTGTGTCAGAGCCACCAAAATAATGGAGGTTACTCGACTGTTACATACACGAGGGGATATTGAAAGCATACCACATATAAAACTAAGATAATTAGAAAATGGTTCATTATAATTAACTTGCAATAACATTTGCTTCACCCAATAACTTCTGAATTTTTCTTTTAGGTTCAGTTTTTGTTTTGTTTTAGAATATCACCCTATATTTAATACCCAGATGTGCATAATTGTTGTGAGTTCGGATGACTCTTATTCTACCTAGTTTAGACTAGGTAGAATTCCCCCATAGATTCCCCCATAGACTTGGTGTCAGACGTTGGATTGTGGCGCTCCTTGGGAGCCTCCAAGCCCACGTTAACCGACTAATCGTTCCTGCAGTGTTCTGAAGTGGTGACGGTGGAGCTCAATGGGAGGCTCCGGGAGAATTCACAATAATGGGCTCCTTCGGGGAGAATTCAAGTGGGTCAGGATTACAAGGTTGAATTAATGTATCGATTTGATGTTGACCAACAAAAAAAAAACTAGATAATTATAATAATAAATACTGTTCATGTAATGGTATAGTTAGGTCTGGGACCTGCGTCGCTAAAAAAACTGTTTTGGAAATAGTAATGAACGTGTCCGGGACATGTATAGCTATAAATAAGTAAAGATAAAACTGCGTTTTACTTTACTTCACTTTGCTAAGACATATGCACGTTTGATGTGGTATGCAAAAGGCAGAGAATAAGACGTATACACGTTTGATGTGGTATGCAATGTACATAGGAGTGAATCAAGTGTGGACAACATCAAATGCGAACAATACGTAAAATAAATGAAGATTAGGTCATCCAATATACATAGTTAGTGTAGGAAAATCGGGTAGTATAATGAAGGTAACTGTTGGAACCAGATACGGTTACAAAGAAGTGATATTGAACATACAAATTTTAACATTGTAATTTCCCTTTTTTTCATCTTTTTGGGTTTATAAGATAAGAAATGGATTAGCAATACATCTGCTCGCCAGGGACAATATAGGCTCAATTTAGATTCAGAAGTAGTGGGTTAACCTTTCAAATGCCACTGCTTCTGCTGTAACGCTTTGTTACAACATCAGCGTCTCAGTCTGATATTTTTTTTACTCTGATAAGTTACGGCATACAGGTATGCGGACTCATGAAACATTTACGGTTTACTGCATTTAACAACAGCGTGGTCTCAAGACGGCTGCATAGACCCACAACTATCGACCTTTGGTTTTGTATGTACTGGTTTTCATTTATCTTCATAATAGATTGGTTTATGTACAGATGATTAAGGAAAGGAACTTCAACTTGGGAGGTGGAAAGGCATGATCTGTTTGGGAGGTGGAAAGGCATGATCCAGTAAGTGCCCGTCGCGGGAATAAATGCAGAGACCGTGTTAATTGTCACCGGCTGCCGTTGTATTCCCTGTGCACGAGGGCTACTGCATCTGCTGATCACCACAGCAGTGGGCGCTACAGAAGCGCCAAGTGCCATTCAGGCTTACATGGGGATCAGATATGATCCGATGAAAGTGAACGATGCATCACCTGAGGGGCCCGACCCTATCCAGCTGTAATATGTAGAATAGTCAACACCTATACTATTCTAGTAGAATCGCCTGTATATAAGATAATCAATATCCCGGATTTACTTGAATAACAAATTTTAAAACAGCCATACCAGACTATGTTTGTTATTGTGTAGTGTTGCTTGGTTGCGAGTGCAACCCGTTATTTCTGAATCGCTGCATTGATAATGGTACTGTTGATCTTCTTTGAGACGGTTGTTTACAGGCCACCTGTTGCTGACACGACGACGGAGAACCTATTTGGAGGCTCCCATGATGTAAAAGTAACCTCTCTGTGAGCTGAGCCCTTGACAAGGAGGGACGAGTCTTGGGTTCATGAATTACAGGCCCGACGGCAACAGAAGAAACAATGGCTGCGATAATAACAATGTCCAAAACCCCCACATGCAACAGCGCACCAATACACGAAGATCACCTGAACCACCCAAATCCATGCTAGCCTATCAATAATTTTGAATTTTTTAAATTTTATTATGACTACTAATTTTTTACTTTACTTTTGCACATGTTGAAAATTGTATGACCTTGTAGCACATAACAGAAGGGTATTAGCTTCTGTTATTAGCTTCCTGCTCACACACCTGCTCACACAGGTGTGTGAGCAGGACGTTAGCATTAGCATTAGCATGCCGGGTCCGAGGGCAAAGCTGAGAGGGGTTACCCCCCCTGAGGACGAGATGAGCATGGAGGAGATAAGGAAATCTCTTGACTTCATGTCGGCGGAGATAGTAAAAGTTGCCGTACAACAGAAAGTTATGGAACTGATGGGAGAAATTCAGTCACTCAAAAGACTGAACACGGAGAAAGATCAAACTATTAAAGTTTTGGAATGTCGAGTGGCCGACCTGGAGCAATACTCCCGCATGAACAACGTAATCATCAGCGGGCTGAAGACCAGACACCGGTCATACGCCGGTGTGACAGCACCGGAGAACGGCCCCGAGGGGCGGGAGGGAGACCACGCTGAGTCGGAGACGGAATCGCTGGAGCAGCAGGTGGTCGGCTTCTTGGGGAGTAAGGGGATCTCCGTTGACAGGAGCGACATCGAAGCCTGTCACACTCTGCCTACGAGAACCAAGGGAGCGACACCAGTGATCATCATTCGCTTCACCAACAGAAAGAACAAGATTTCAATCCTAAAACAGGGTCGGAAACTAAAAGGAACGGAGGGGTACATTAACGAACACCTCACCAGGAGGAATGGTGAGATCGCCAGGCGCGCACGCATCCTGAGGAAGCAAAGCAAGATTCTGTCTACATGGACTGCTAGCTGTAAAGTGTTCATAAAGCTGAATGGTACGAAGACAACAGAAGACGGAAAAGTCATGGTCATTAATGACATTGGTGATCTTGACAGATTCGATGTCTGAGGTAGGCTACTAATCATGACATACTCTGGACACATCACACCGGTACCTATAACACAAATGATTGCCGATTATGATACACTGGAACTGAAAACATTTGAATATACGGAGCACAATCTACAAGACATGGAAGACAATATCGACCCGGAAAATAACTTCTTCTGTAATATCAATGCTGACTGCGGCTATTACACAGCTGAACAGTACAATAATACCATTAAGGCAGATCAGAAACTTTCCATGATTCATTTTAACAGTAGAAGTCTGTATGCAAATTTCCAAAACATTCAGGAATATTTGCGCCAATTTTCACAACCATTTAACATAATCGCAATATCAGAAACTTGGATCAACCCTGAAAGGGGTGTGGATTTTGAAATAGAGGGCTATGAACTGTACTACAGAAACAGAGAGAACAAGACTGGAGGAGGTGTGGCTCTGTATGTGGACAGAAACCTTAATTACAAGGTGGTTAATGAAATGACAACTGCAATCGGAAATGTATTAGAATGTCTAACTGTTGAATTCTGCATGGTAAATAAGAAGAATGTGATTGTTAGCTGTATTTATAGAGCACCGGGTTCCAATATTGATATATGCAAGGAATGGATGGAAACAATTTACACAATGTCAAAGCAAAAGGTCATATTTATCTGTGGGGATTTTAATATAGATCTTCTTAATCCCAATAACCACAAACCAACTGAAGACTTTATCAATACAATGTACAGTTTAAGTCTCTATTCAAAAATCACCAGACCAAGCAGGATAACATCACACTGTGCCACATTGATAGACAATATATTTTCAAACGTTATCGACAATAATACAATAAGTGGATTAATGATCAATGACATCAGTGACCATCTGCCAGTGTTTCTTGTTTACAATAACAACTACAGGAGGGAAAAACGGGAGAGTGCATTCAAGTACAGAAGGGTACGGACAGATGAGGCAATAAATGCTTTAAAAAATGAATTATTAAATCAAAATTGGGAACTATTATACAAAGAAGAAAATATTGATAAAGGTTATGAAATATTCTTAGGGATATTTAAATTGTTGTATGATAAATATTGCCCAATAAAAGAAATCAAAATGAAATTTAAATATTCAGATAGTCCATGGATAACTAAAGGATTACAAAATGCCTGCAAAAAGAAAAATACACTATATAAAGAATTTATAAAGCTTAGAACCAAAGACGCAGAAAATAAATATAAGAAATATAAAAATAAACTTACTAACATTATGAGAATTAGTAAGAAAGAATATTACAGAAAATTAATAGATAATAATAAAAACAATATTAAAGGTCTATGGAATATACTAAATAATGTTATTGGAAATGGTTCTAGGCAAGTTAATTATCCACATGTGTTTATTGAAAATGATATGACTATTGACAATATGGATGATGCAGTAAATGGCTTCAACCAATATTTTGTAAATGTGGGACCAATACTGGCTGAAAAAATCCCTGTTCCTGTGAGATCTGATGACAGCAATTATGATTTCATAGACATTAATCCAAAATCAATGTTTCTAACAGCAGTGGAAGAGAGTGAAATTATAGAGATTGCTCATAAATGCAAAAACAAAACTTCAACTGACTTTAGTGACATTGACATGAAAATAGTCAAAGAGGTAATTCACGGAATTTCGAAGCCATTAACGCATATCTGTAACTTATCATTTAAAACTGGTAAATTCCCCAAAAAAATTAAAATTGCAAAAGTCATACCGCTGTACAAAACTGGAGACAAATACCACTTCACAAACTACAGGCCTGTTTCACTGCTTCCTCAATTTTCAAAAATTTTAGAAAAACTCTTTGCTGACAGATTTAACAAATTCATCAATAAACACAATTTACTAACTGACAGCCAATACGGATTCAGACCCAACCGATCCACTTCATTAGCAGTCATTGAGCTAATTGAAAAGATAACAAATTCCCTGGACCAAAAGAATTATGCAGCTGGTGTTTTTATTGATCTCAAAAAAGCATTTGATACCATAAATCATGACAGATTAATCAATAAACTAGAACGATATGGTATCAGGGGGGTTGTATTAAACTGGCTGAGGAGCTATTTACAGAACAGGCAACAGTTTGTGAAGATGGGTGAACATATGTCATCTTGTTTGGACATCGTCTGTGGGGTCCCCCAGGGGTCAGTATTGGGGCCAATTCTTTTTATTGTCTACATCAATGATATATGCAAAACATCAAAGAATTTACAATTTGTGTTATTTGCAGACGACACTAATGTTTTCTGTACGGGAGAGGACTTACAGCAGCTTCTGGAGTTAATTACAACTGAAATGAGCAAATTAAAAAAATGGTTTGACAATAATAAATTGTCATTGAATCTAAGTAAAACAAAAATCATGTTGTTTGGAAACTGTAATTTAAATAATGACGTAAATGTTAAGATTGACGGTGTTGATATTGAAAGAGTGTATGTATATAAATTCCTGGGTGTGACAATAGACCATAAGCTCAGCTGGAAACCTCACATAAAACATGTTAAATCTAAACTGTCACGAAGCATCTCAGTCCTGGGTAAAGCAAAGCATATATTGGATCACAACTCATTGCATATTCTTTACTGCTCAATGATCTTACCTTATTTAAATTACTGTGTGGAGGTCTGGGGGACCACTTACAAAAGCTCACTGCTACCACTAGTCACACTTCAAAAACTAGCCATAAGAATAATCAATAAAGCTGGATATTATGATCACACCAACCTCCTGTTTTTACATTCCCGTATCATAAAGTTCAATGACCTGGTTGATTATCAAGTTGCACATATCATGTTCAAAGCTAGAAATAAACTGCTACCAGGTAACATTCAAAAACTTTTTTTTGACAGAGAGGGGGGTTACAATATGAGGGAACAGTTAAACTTTAAGACACTGGCTGTACGCATGCTAAAGCAATGTCCAAACATGATCCAGTTTAAAAAAAGGTTCAAAGCAATGATTTTTAAAAGGTACAGGGATGAGGGACAGAAGTAAAAAGGAAAATAGAAAAAAAAAAATAATAATAATAATATTAATATATATATGAAATAATATATCAAATATAGTATAAAGAGAGATTATGAGGAATATAGGAAGTATACATTCAATAAATATTAATTATTGAACTGTGGAAAAGGGGTAGGATTAAATAAGTGTTCCACTTCTTCCTACTCCTTTTCAGGCATATCAATTGAATGTATGTAATTTTTTTTTCTTTAGTGAAATAATTGGCACATCGCTTTTGTTTATTGTAGTGTCATGCTTTTATTTTGTTTGGTGTTATTTGCGATGTTTGATTTGTATCTTGATATGTCTGAAATAAATGAAATCAATCAATCAATCAATTAGTATTTCTATGGATACTTTTGTTTGTGTGTTGTTTGACCATATGATTGTATGATAACAAGATATATGTTCATTGTTGTATTGTTAAATAATGACCTGTATTTCCTATGAAATCCACAATGTGAATACCTTTTCAGTATTATGGAACGCGTAGTGGTTTTTCTCTATTTCGATAGTTATTCCCACAAGGTTGATGGTGTTGATGATTTATCCTACTTTGACTATGTTTTCGGTGTGGTAAATGGTATATATGATTTAAAATATTATTGTATGGTCATCTGAGATGACCAAGGAGGGATTGTTACGTATTTTAAGAATCTAAGCTACCCACACATAGACCCAATGAAGCAGGACCAAACATATAAGCCGTAAATACTATACATAGCCACAAGGGGAGCAAGACCATATTGTAGGCTGCTCCACCACAGAAGGCATCACCTGAAGAAGCCGAAGCCATTACGTCACCCCGGCCACGCCCACTAGGCCACGCCCACTTGACGGTCTCTACCTGTGGACTAGAGGTAGAGAGCGTCAGAGATTTTCAGCGACACCCGCGAAGGGTCACGGGCCTCTGCCCGTGGCCCGAAGTAGCTAGAGTTATTATCTCTCACACGTGTTCAACACGATTCCTAGACTTTCGTTCCATAGTCAGTTACCATACCGAAACATGCCTACTTTAACAATAAAGTCAGTTAAAAGCAATCCTGGATTTGAACCCTTTCCTTGAAGAAATACTCAGCAATATATAGCCTAACATATACAAATATATCACTGTACTAGAAACAAATGTATTTTCCACTAGCTAGTGGTGGTCATTACATTGTAGTGAAACTAGTAAAGACAACACAGCTTTATGTTACGGCGAAACATGGAGGCACTGCAGCTCTAGTCTCGACAATGCGTTACTTTAGTCTGGTATTTCTCTTCACTGATTGGTTAGACAGCCTTCAAACTTAGTGGTCAAGCAAAGAAGAGGGAGGGCTCGTTCTGCATACCTAATAGCCGGAGTGAATAACTAATAGCCGGAGTGAATAACTAATAGCCGGAGTGAATGACTAATAGCCGCGGCTATTTGTCATTCAAAACCGTACGGAATCCATATGGATTCCGTACGGAATTCTTGCCAAACCGCACGGAATCCGTGCGGTTTTGCACTTTTACCGCGCCATTCTAGGGCCGGATTGTGGCCTTCTTGGCTTTCCATAGGTTTCCTCCTACTGCATAAAGCAAAGTGTCTCTCCCACGGAGGTCGGTCCTTACAGATACCTGTAGTTCTGACTTTAAAGTCAGAATTCTGACATTTTTCTCAGAATTCTGAGATTAATGTCAGAATTCTGACTTTAATCTCCGAATTCTGAGAAAAAAGTCAGAATTCTGAGATTAAAGGTCCCATGACATGCAAATCTCACTTTATGAGGTTTTCTAACATAAATATGAGTTCCCCTAGCCTGCCTATGGTCCCCCAGTGGCTAAAACTTGGGTTTGGTGTAAAACGAGCACTAGCTGTTCTGCTCGCCTTTGAAAAAACGGAGGCTCAAGCGCGCTGATTTGGAATGTCTGTATTCATGACGTCATCAGGAATCTCAGCTCCTCCCCTTACTCTGCCTGGCCCGCCCAGAGACGTTGGCCCGCCAATGAGACTCGACCGTGCGAGCGCCGCGTGTGTGTGTGTGTGTGTGTGTGTGTGTGTGTGTGTGTGTGTGTGTGTGTGTGTGTGTGTGTGTGTGTGTGTGTGTGTGTGTGTGTGTGTGTGTGTGTGTGTGAATACACAGACTTTAACGCAAGTGTTTCTTGTCGGTTCTTTGACGTGTCTTGTATTTCCACAACGAGACTGTGGTGGGGGTTATCTGAGCCATGGTTGAGAAGGAATTGGGGGAAAGGAACTTTGGCTTTGACTCGCTGAAGTACATGAACTGCGTCATGCCGCCGGTTGCCGTGAGGCAGGGACGTGCACAGGAATTTTGAGGGGCAGTTGCTCTGACCTGAAATAAGGGCACGGTCCTAGCATGGTCCTCTCATATATGGTGATCAGCACTTAGGCCTACCTGCCCTATGTGCGTCCTCCTGGTCCACATTTTCCGAGTGTCTGGAGGCTTGTGACTGCTCCTCATCTTAAACGTAATGTAATTATGAAAAATTGCCATTAGTAGGCTAAAATATGAGTCTGATTAATTTATCAATTAGCCTACACAGTATAATTTTTTATCACTATGCAAAGTCTCTGTCCCACCTGCTGCTTGGCTTTTTCGTAGCCAACCCTGTAGTGATGTGCTCCTCTTTGATGCCTCCTTTGGTTGTCTCTCTCTCTCCTGAATCCTCCTCTTTTCACTGGGCATTTCGGCTTCACTTAACAATAACAAAATACCCAAAATAGTGATAAGATTTAGGCATGAACCATTTTGAATGAAAGAATTCATGTGATGCATTAGCCTACTTCCATCATTTATTCTTCTTGTTAAAACGAAATGTTAGAAACTAACTATCAGCAGACATGTAGCCTAGTTTGGCTACCACGAAATGTGTAGACTATGTGATAACGGGCTGCTTGTCTGCAAGCTAGCTAGCTGTCTGATTATTTATGCTAAACGTTACGTGGCAAACTGAGCCTGGATTTATGAAGATTGTAATTCATTTCATAAAACGTGATGATGATTGTTTGTTTGTTATACATCTCAAGGCGGCAAAAGCGGCTGTTGCCGCGCGGCTGTTGCCGCGCGGCAGAGTTTGCCCTCCCCCTACTGACTTTCACTCTCAGTGCCCGAACGGAATTTAATGAGGCTACGCTTACTTTATGAAATGTTTCGAGTGGCGATTTTTTTTTATCTAGGCCTACATGAAATTCTGCATCCATTAAATGATTAAAAAATTATTATTATTTTTTTTCCTCGGAAGGGCAACGTGAGTCGAGGAGGGCATATGGGCAGTTGCCCAAGCAACCTGAGCAACCCCCCTGTGCACGTCCCTGCCGTGAGGCACCATCGCCCGGCAGCGGGCAGCCGGCAGCAGGCAGGTGCCCGGTTCAGTCGACTTCAGGTTGATGTGAAAGTGGAAGAACCAGAGACGTCGCAGAACCCGACAAAGTCGTTTGTGATTCATAATATCGTCTGGAGGCGCACACAGCTTTTGGCCGTGATAATATGTATTAAATGATATAGATTTCTATGTATTATATAGGGGTGTAACGGTACACGTATTTGTACCGAACCGTCACGGTACAGGCACTTCGGTGCGGTGTCAGAGACGACGCTGAAGTTGGCATCCGATTCGCAGCATCCGATTCGGCTTGAAAACCACTTGGAATCTTCAAATCGGTCCTGATTGAAAACCACTACACCTAGACTCTTCAAATTTGGACTACATTATCACAGTGAGGCTATACATTATGTAAAACATAGTTTCAGATTTGTGAAACCTTTACCCTATTTGTGAAAATGCAATACAGGCTTATTTGAATGCTTTTTAGGGGTCCAGACCGCATTGCATTTTCACAAATAGGTTAAAGGTTTCACAAATCTGAAACTATGTTTTACTCCGTAATCCCTTCAGCAGCTCTCAGTCGGGATGTCGGATACGCAATGCAATTGGCCGCCCGATCTATCTTATACAGTGTATAAAATATAAGATCAGCAGCTCTCAGTCGGGATGTCGGATACGCAATGCAATTGGCCGCCCGATCTATCTTATACAGTGTATAAAATATAAGATCAGCAGCTCTCAGTCGGGATGTCGGATACGCAATGCAATTGGCCGCCCGATCTATCTTATACAGTGTATAAAATATAAGATCAGCAGCTCTCAGTCGGGATGTCGGATACGCAATGCAATTGGCCGCCCGATCTATCTTGTACAGTGTATTTACAAACCGAACAATTAGAAACCATTTAAGCAGTGTTGTAAATACACTTCCAAAGCTTTTCAAATCTTATTTGGTGTTTTATTGGTCCTGGTGCAAAGTAAACAATGTACAAAGTAATTAAGGTACAAAGTCAAACCGAAGAAGTGATTCAGGAAATGATTTGTTAGAGGACCAATCACAGCCCTTGCCGTCTCCGTTGCGTCGACCAATAGGTCCATGGTTTCGACGCATAGTTAAAAATATTGGATGTGCACGTAAGCTACGGAGAGGGTCTCCGACAGGCTGTCCGGCTATGGATAGGGCTCCCTGTGTCTACTTACAGCACTTTAACATGCACACGCATTTGAAAAGGCGCCATCCAGGTGTTACTATCACCGTTGCTGTGAAAAAAAAAAGCGAGCTGTACAAACCCAGCTCACTGGGAATTCAGAAACGGAAATGCCATAAAAGTTTATTGGTGTTTTCAGTGCTGCTTTTTTTTTTTTTTTTTAATTCCCCTTAACTATTAACCGTACCGTATCGTACCGTACCGTGACTTAAAAACCGAGGTACGTACCGAACCGTGACTTTTGTGTACCGTTACACCCCTAGTATTATATGATATTATTTAGATATAGAGCTCCAGGACTGTAACGCAAGTGTTGTACACTTCCTTATTATTAGGATAACCGTTCTGCTTTTGGTGTTATGGCGCATAACACGTCGGACTCTCGTCTCTGGTATTTCTACAACGAGACTCGTATTGGGGGTTATCTCAGCCATGGTTGAGAAGGAATTCGGGGAAAGGAACTTTGGCTTTGACTGGCTGAAGTAGCCTACATGAACTTCTTCATGCCGCCGGTTGCCGCGAGGCACCATCGCCCGGCAGCGGGCAGCCGGCAGCAGGCAGCGCGCGGTTCAGTCGACTTCAGGTTGATATGAAAGTGGAAGAACCAGAGACGTCGCAGAAGCCGACAAAGTCGTTTGTGATTCATAATATCGTCTGGAGGTGCACACAGCTTTTGGCCGTGATAATATGTATTAAATGATATAGATTTCTATGTATTATATGATATTATTTAGATATAGAGCTCCAGGACTGTAACGCAAGTGTTGTACACTTCCTTGTTATTTGGATAACCGTTCTGTCGGACTCTCGTCTCTGGTATTTCTACAACGAGACTCGTATTGGGGGTTATCTCAGCCAAGGTTGAGAATGAATTGGGGGGAAGGAATTTGGCTTTGACTCCCTCAAGAACATGAACCACGACATGGAGGAGAAAGGGATTGTTGGCGGCGAATGTCTCCCGCTTGAGACCCGCTGAGGGACCACCGCCGGAGGCGGAGGTGCCTAAGCGCTGCCCGGCAACGATCCCTTTCTCCTCCTTGTCGCGGTTCAGTCTACTTCACATTGATGAGAACGTTGAAGAACCAGGAACGTCGGAGAACCCAACGCGGTCGTTTGAGATTCATAATATCGGCTCACACAGCTTTTGGCCGTTATAATATATATTATATGATATAGATATCTATGTAGGCTATATGATAATATTTAGATATAGAGCTCCAGGACTCCCGTTTGTTCTAGAATATTTACAGAACACGGCTAAAGGCTGTGTGCGCCTCGCCAATGCAATACATCCACTGTAAACAGAGCGCATGGTACCGTGGCTGCAAGCTGCTCAGGGCCACACCCCCACCCTCCTCCTTGACCCGCCTCGCTCCTCCTCATTTGCATTATAGCTACAGACACCAAAACAGCGCATTTGGGGGAACCTCAATGTGCGAGTGGCTGTAATTCTGCACCACGGCTGAATTTCGGGAACGTCTTTGAATACTGTGTTAGTTGCCCACTAATACCTATATTAAAGAATACATAAAATAGCATGTCATGGGACCTTTAAAGTCAGAATTCTGACTTTTTTTCTCGGAATTCTGAGATTAATGTCAGAATTCTGACTTTATTCTCAGAATTCTGAGAATAAAGTCAGAACTTAATTTTTTTTTACATGTGTGGCCCTAATCCTCTTCCCAATTCACAGCCTCATCGACATCTCCGAATATCACTATTGAGATACTATTCATTCAGTCAGATATAGACAACAGATGCACATTGTCATAGTCATGATATCCGAAATATAGCAGCGGTCAAAGAACTACTTACAAGCACACTGTTGTGTTTTCTGTGGAGGTCTGCCATTTGTGTAGTCTTGTTATTTCTTATTTACTTATTTAAGTTATAGATAAACGTCTGAGGCTTGGCAGCTCAATGGTGTAGTGCCTCTTTAAGGGAACAGTGTGCTGTGGGTCCATGTGACCGGTGTTCACCCAATAAAAAGGTGGCGCAAGATTTGTATCATTGGTAAATAACTTTGACCCGGTGTGAAGCCACTTGGTAAGCTCCCTTAAGTTCTTGTTTTCTTGTCTGCTTTCATGTTGTCACTTCATGTTGTCTGCTATGTTGTCTAAAGATAACGCAATAGAACTATGCTCCGGTAGATCCTAGCACTTTGCTAATAGCCAAAGTTCAAACGATATATATATTTCAAGTACATAAAGCCATTTGGACTTGTAAACGTCGCTGTCCCATCCTTGTCCATCCATGTTCGTTTTATTTTGTTTTATGAACGTCGATTAAATGAATCGCAGGGACCGGCATTTGACATGGGTGCTGTACTTCCTGGTTTGCCGCAGGGCATTCTGGGAGCTGTAGTTTCCTATTGCGGCGAAAGACTAGATGCACCTTTGCAAAGGCTGTTCGGTAGGATTTGAATATGGCGCATAAGTGACGACACACAAAATCATTAATGTACACAAACGTGTACATTAATGATTATGAATTATTATTATTATTATATATTTGTATTATGATGAATGCAGGTGATGTTTGTGTAATGCACATGAGAAGTGAAACATTGCATTCCTTATTTTCCAGATTTATTACCTGCTTTCCCTTTGTGAAAAATAAACAAACAAAAGTGGAATACTGAGTAATATCCTTTGTACACCGGGTTCCCCCTCCGTGGGGAGAAAACAGAACAGTAATAAATCAACGGCCTGAGCACATCAAGCCAAGAGCCAAGTCTGTCACCGCCCTATCAGCGTTGACCAGTGAAGGAGCACCAAAGGAAGAGGAATAGGCCGAATAGACCCCTCTGTGGAACAGCACCTTGGTCAGTGCGGGAAAAGGAAAATGGCTCAACAGCACAGGCCCTCTTCAGCAAGAGAGCGAAGAAGCTGTCCCTCACTGTAGATCTCCTAGGAAAAAGGGCACTCATTGACGAGATCAGAGCACTTGGTGTGGACTTTGAAAAGGTGCACGATACCGGTCTCGAATATATTGATGCTCTGGGAGAAGTGGAAAAGGCAGAAGAAGAAGCAGCTCATGCAGAGGAGAAAACGGCGAAGTGCCTTGACACATACACAGACACGCTCCGGCTCGCTAAGGAGACATTATGGTTCAAATTCGCCTACGTCGAAATAAAACTGTACGCCGACGGTGCAGAGGAGAAATGTGCCGAGGTTGAGTACACTGACGTGAAGGAGTTGCCGGAGGAAGACTGTCAAGTCCTGAGAGAGAGAGCCTGGAGGAGAGGATCAGCATGCTCGAGCGGAAGGTGCTTGAATGGGAAACCATTGTCTCTGAAGCCAAGACAACAGTGTACAAGCAGCAGCTATACAACCTGGGAAACAGACTGCATGACTGGGTGCAGAGCTGGAAAAAGTTGAAGCGGACTGATGAGCTTGACGGGGGAGAAGAGGCAGCGCCTGCGTTTCCGAACTTCCCATACGCACCACCACAAAGCATCCCTGGCATGCATCCCGGGGTGTACGGCTTCAGACCACAGATCAGTCTTAAAAGAACACGCCTGCCCACGTTCTGAGGAGACATGACCGACTACTACAACCTAGCCCCCAGTTACCTCTGCGACCTCCTCCAAGAATACACTCCCTCCCGCTCCCTCCGCTCAACCTCTGCTGGACTACTATGTATCCCCACATCACGACTCACTTCAATGGGTGCCCGGTCATTCAGCTGTTCAGCACCCAGGCTCTGGAACTCCCTCCCCCCACACATAAAACAGTCAGACACCATTACAACCTTCAAGTCACAACTCAAAACTCACCTGTTCAAACTCGCACACAACGTCTAACTGATCACTGTTTTGATTGTTTTTTTGTTTTGTTTTGTCTTGTTTTTGTTTTATTTATTTCTTATTGCTTATGTTTATTCATTTATTTATTTATTTATTTATTTATTTTTTCCACAATGTCTTGTTTTTTTTTTAAATATGTATGATGACTATATGCTCTGTAAGGTGACCTTGGGTGTTTTGAAAGGCGCCTCTAAATTAAATGTATTATTATTATTATTATTACTACCGGTGGAAGGCTAACTGGCAAATTTAGGAGTAACTCCTAAAAATAATGGGCGTGTCACTCTTAAATTTAGGACTCCTAACTTTTTTCACTAAGAGCAATTCACAAAGTACTTTAGGACTAAAAGTAGCACCTAAGTCTAGGAGAGCTTAAAAGTCCTCAAGAGGACTCCTAACTCAGTAAGACCTATTCACAAAGAATCTTAAAATGCCTGCGAGACGAAATGTTAGGGTATTCAACTTATTGTGGAGTTAATGCGCGATGCAATAACATCCCCGACTAACAGGAATAATCCGATTAGTCCCGAAATAAAATGTTATAAAAATTATAAGTTATAAAAAAATATATATAACTTATAAAAAATAAAAATAATTGCGCCATGAAAAGACGAGGACGTGTTCGTAAATAGGAAGAAAGTGCATTCCATCAACACGCAGGTTGTTTTTGATGCAAATTTTAACATAGCCTACTGGATGTTGTTGCAAAGTGGCCTGGATCTTCAGCTACCCATGATTCGCGCATTTTAATGGTGAGCGGTCTGAGGCAGCTTTTTGAGATGTAGGAGTTGGGTGTCACTTGCTGGGTGACAGTGACTATCCATGCAAGACGTGGCTCTAGACACCCTACCTTAATCCACAACCGGGAGCACAGTTAAAGTGTAACATGTAAGTGATTACGCAGATTACACTTAGTCCTATGCGTAAAACACATCGTATTGGCTCTTTGCGAGCACACAAACATACACGAAATGTTGTGGAGAGAGGAATTGGGCAGATGAAACGTCGGTTTCATGTCCTCCACGGCGAAATACGCCTCACCCCAGAGAGGGCAAGCACAGTAATCACTGTATGTGCCATTCTACACAACCTTTGCAAGCGGAGGAACATTCCACAGCCAGACGATGATGATGATGATGATGATGATGGCGATCAACATTACAAGGAATTTGGCCGTGTGGAACCGAGTGGACTGGCATTTAGGGATCACTTTGAAAACACATTTTAGGTAAACACCTTGGCACAAATCAGTCAACACTTGGGTAGTTCGTAACATTTATTTTCTTTTAGATTTTACGTATTTTTATTGTTTGCTTTCTCTCTCTCTTGAACGTGCAGGCTACAACGTCATTGTGGTCTGCACAAAATTGTCATCATGCGTGTATTCTGCTAACTGCACTATAACTACTTAATAGGAATTCATTTCTAGCCTAGGCTATTTCCTTGTTTTTCGGTGATTCAGTGGGCTCGTCTGAACAACCAATCACCGAACTGACCGCTTCTAAACTCGTGCACGAGAATTGACGTAATCCATAGCAACGGCGCGTCACTCTTAGTTCACTCTTTGTGATTTATCCTTAGTAAGAGTAGGTCTCAGCGGCTTTGTGAATAACTTTTAAGAAAAAACTCCTACGTAAAATGTTTTAGCGCGAGTTAGGAGCACTCCTAGCGGTAAGATAAAATGCTTTGTGAATACGGCCCCAGAAAGGGGATGTCATTAAAGCAGAGCTTTGTGGGGCTGTCTTTGCAACCCGCCTGAAGACATACTTCGAGAAGCACTGCTACATCAAGGTCGAACAGTGGATCCATTTTGTCGATAGTCAGACAATCCTGGGAGCCATCCAGAAGAATAGCTATGGCTATCAGACATTTTTTGCAAACCGGATTGGAGAAATCCAAAAGGCCGGACCAGTGGACAGCTGGAGGTGGATCGAAGGACAAGACAATATCGCCGACCCCATCACAAGGGGAGCATCCCCTGAGGAGCTTGCCGAGGGATCAGTCTGGCAGGAAGACCCTAGATTTTTGAAGCTGCCTGAATCAGATTGGCCTGTGAAAACCGCCAGAGAGATCAACCCCTCTGTCACTGAGGAGATCGGGGAACTTCGGAGGAAGGCGTTCTCGGCCCTTGTCACAGCAATAGCCCAGCCCAGGAAATGGTAGGGCCCAACCAGCGTTGCGCTTGTGCGCCTTGTGGACCCCCGAAGGTTCAGTTCACTGACACGGCTGTGCGGGACCATCGCCTGGATAAGACGAGCACTGGAAATCTGTCTGGGTGGCAACTGCCAGGCCCCAGTTCAGTCAAAGTGAGAGGCAAGACTGTCTGTGGAAGAAAGAGCAACAGCTTTCAAAGATGTAGCTCTCGAAGCTCAAGACGGTGTCAAGTTCCGAGACACAACCCTGGATCGCCTGGTGGTTCAGAAGGAGGAAAAGACGGGACTCTTTCTCTGCGGAGGGAGAATCCAACGTTGGGATGAGGACAGAGTGGCTGTACCGCTAATCCCATGCCAGTCGTGGCTAGCAAGCCTATTGGCTATGGAGGCACATGAGGAAAACCACGAAGGTGTCGCCTCTACCCTTCTACGGACAAGAAGGAAAGCCTGGATCATGCAGGGACGAAGGACAGTTAAGAAGGTGCAACTGTTTCACCTGCAGAAGGCAAAGAGCCGAGATGTGCCGGCAAATAATGAGTGATCTCCCTCAAGAGCGTACCAAAAGAGCAAGCCCATTCAAGCAAGAAGGTCTGGGGCATTGTTTACTGCTGTATGGCCTCGAGAGCCGTCCATGCGGACCTCACAGATGACCAGTCGGCAGAAAGCTTCCTCCAAGCGTACTCCCGCTTTATTGCTCTGAGGGGGCATCAAAAGAAACTATGGTCCGATAGAGGCACCTACTTTGTTGGCGCCAAGGCGTCTCTGCGTGAGCTGCATAAACACCTGGCTTGCCTGCAGGCTGCACCAATGGAAGATGTAGCCGCCAAGAACGGGACCGAGTGGAAGTGGGAGTTTCACCCTGCAGATGCACCCCACAGAAATGGAGCCGCGGAGGCTGCTGTAAAGCTTTTGAAGAGGGCGCTCACGAGCCTTGGAGGAGCTACAGAGTCTTTCACATGGGGAGAACTCCAGACTCTGTTCTATCAGGCAGCCAACCTGACAAACGAGCGTCCAATCGATGCCAGAGCTCAAGAACAGGAAGACTCGGTCGAGTATCTAACACCCAACTCCCTAATACTGGGTCGAGCATCGCTTGGAGGAGACACCAGCGGGCTTGACCTCGAGACCCATCCCTGGCGTCGACTAAGGGCTATTCAAATCGGAGTGGACCAGTTCTGGGCAAAGTGGAGAGAACTAGCTGTCCCAAATCTGTTTGTTCGACACAAGTGGCACCGGACAGAGAGGAACGTCAAAGTCGGCGACCTCGTCTGGATTGCTGACCCAAACGCTTTGAGAGGTCAGTTTCGTCGGATTCTGAAAGTCTACCCTGATAGTAAAGGGATCGTCAGGGATGCCGACATCGCAACTTTTGCTGGCCTTCCTGTTTCCGTGGCGGGTGGCCGAAAGAAGAGTTCTTCACTGCCCATGGCAGTTATAAGAAGAGACGTGAGAAGGCTGGTGGTCCTTCTCCCGGTGGAGGACCAAACTCATCCACCCCAGCTGCCATGACACCCGCCTCTTCCTGAACCCCTCTCATTCTGCACACCGCCCAATCCCCTTGTCACACACCTGCCCAAACCCCAGTCACCACCCTTACCCCTTGTTGGCTGGTTGGTGCAAGCCTAGCGCTATTACCATGCCCATCACATTGCTCACTCATGAAGAGGTAAGAGCATGCACATCCCCAGGCAGTGCACCACACAACTGCCAAAGGGATGTGATTGACTTGGACATTGGACACTTACACTTCCACATGGACAAAGCTAAGGGTTACAAAGAATTCCCAAAAAAAAAAAAAAAGAAGGGTGTCACTAAGGGGTCTTTTCATTGATATTGGTAAGTTGCCTGGATCATAAGATCAGCAACTTAAGTGGGAGGTGTTGTGCTTTCTGTGGAGGTCTGCCATTTTTGTAGTCTTGTTATTTCTTATTTACTTATTTAAGTTATAGATAAACGTCTGAGGCTTGGCAGCCCAATGGTGTAGTGCCTCTTTAAGAGAACAGTGTGCTGTGGGTCCATGTGACCGGTGTTCACCCAATAAAAAGGTGGCGGAAGATTTGTATCATTGGTAAATAACTTTGACCCGGTGTGCAGCCACTTGGTAAGCTCCCTTAAGTTCTTGTTTTCTTGTCTGCTTTCATGTTGTTACTTCATGTTGTCTGCTATGTTGTCTAAAGATAACGCAATAGCGCTATGCTCCGGTAGATCCTAGCACTTTGCCAAAGTTAAAACGATATATATATTTCAAGTACATAAAGCCATTTGGACTTGTAAACGTCGCTGTCCCATCTTTGTCCAGCCATGTTCGTTTTATTTAGTTTTATGAACGTCGATTAAATGAATCGCAGGGGCCGGCATTTGACATGGGTGCTGTACTTCCTGGTTTGCCGCGGGGCATTCTGGGAGCTGTAGTTTCCTATTGCGGAGAAAGACTAGATGCACCTTTGCAAAGGCTGTTCGGTAGGATTTGAATATGGCGCATAAGTGACATTTGAAACATGTACATTAATGATTATGAATTATTATTATATATTTGTATTTTGATGAATGCAAGTGATGTTTGTGTTATGCACATGAGAAGTGAAACGTTGCATTCCTTATTTTCCAGATTTATTACCTGCTTTCCCTTTGTGAAAAATAAACAAAAAAAGTGGAATACTGAGTAATATCCTTTGTACACGGAAGGGTTACCCCTTCCGTGGGGAGAAAACGGAACACACACCAAAACACAAGCACCTACAAGCACACGCACGCACGCACATGCACTAATACATTCCTTTCTACAAGCACACTCTGGACAATATTCGATTGAACAAACAGGCAATAATAATAATACCACTATAGACCCGCCTCCCTGCGCCCCCTACAGGTTACCGGATGTAACTTGTTTTGAAAATCGCTATATAGGGGATATATTATATACTACTGGTGGGACTTCACCAGCAGAAACTAACATCCACAGAATCTGAAGCTAAGCTAACAGAGGCTGTTGATAAAACTGAAGTACAATGGCGGAGGATATAGGAACTGACAAAGAAGATGGCACCATGCAAAATTTCACCATTTCGAAAGAAATACAAACGAGGACTAATTCACTGAGTTCACCAACTAATACTCTTCACTAGAAATGTTGTGTGAAATGATTTTCAAGCAGTCTTGCGGTATCAGCTTGGTAGATGTAACAGCGAGGTGTCCGATAGGAGGAGATCTAGATCAGCGGGAGTGGCAAGCGAAGCTGTGCATCGTGGTGCATGGTGGGAGTTGTTGTCTTCAATCCACAAGCGCCAAAAAGTCCCTTTCTGCCTTTCCTCGGTCAAGACGGCCCCAAATTAGAATTTTATTTTATTATTCGACTACATATAGGACCCAATTTCCATACATATTCATGCCTCCACCGGTGAAATGCTCCTTTAAGTGATCTAGAGAGTTTTATTGACTCACTCCAGTGTTTCCCCCAGTAAATGTCAAGGAGTGGGGGGGGGGGGGGGTCTCCCTGGTTAAATTCAATTAAAAGAGCTTGATGTCACGACCATTGTTGTGAACACCGATGCGTTATTGATCTTTATTTTTACCCCTGATGGAAGTATGTTTTCTTTCCCTACGAGAGTTTTCTACTTTGTTAATGCATAATAATTAAAAAAAAATATATATATATATTTTTTTTTATTTTATATACATTGGTAGTCAAGGCGGGGCCCTATTGTTGATAAGGCGGCCGCCTTAACAACACAGTGCTGGGGGAAACACTGCACTCAGTGTGTGGGTTGAATATGACATTTACGGAACACCACAGATTAGGGAATTGTAAACAGGCTGTCACTTAGGACCCTTCAAGTGTAATTGAATGTAAAGTAAGTGGAACTAAACTAAAATCGTTTCTGATATGAATGTTGACATTCTGTTGGCAAGACCTTGCAAAATCGTAATGAAAAAAAATAGGCTACAAAAGAGAACGTGCGTCAATTTGGATTAATCCTGATTAATCCTGTTAAATAAAATGAACGCTTTTTAGGGCTTGCCCAGCCCTAAAAAAAACAACAAAACGCATCTTTCCGAGAGGAAAACTAAATGAAACAAAAAAAGTAACCAAAAACCTGGTTAGAGATGGCCCGTCTGACCGCCGTTCCTGTGGGATGATCCACCGTGATGGGGTCCACGACATAATCTGCCACCAATGGCACATGTGGGGCTCTCTCTTTATGAATTGTTGCAATATTGTGGAGCACCACACATGCCGTGATGATTTGGCTTGCCCTCTCCGGCTTGACCCTCAAACCACAGAGGCAGTTCCAGCGGGCCTTGATTACCTCAAGGGTCATCTCTATCCTCACCCGGCATGTGTTGAACCGGGCCTCCGATTGACTCTGTGTGGGTCGCCGTACGGTGTCATTAGGAACGGCATGCAGCCATACCCTCTGTCCCCAACAAGAATTCCATCATAACGGCCTATTAGAAAGAACATAATGTCATCAGTGACTTAATCAACATTTACAGTTAGTCATCTTGTGTATTGCGCCACACCTTGCTGAAACAGTCGGCAAAGACTTGACTCCCGAAAAATACGGGAGTCATGGACCTAGCCAGGCCATTTGGCATCCGCACATAAGTGCACATCACTTGGGAGACGAATCCCGCACGTAGAAATTCAAGACTGACGCGCTACCTCCACTCAGGAGGTTTTATTTTACCTGAAAGTGTGTAAAATCCTTCCTTGACAATTTGACTGGGCAAGAAGCTGGGAAACGCCACAAACATATTAAACAAAATATTGAGCGCAGCTACAACCTTGCAAATAGCACGGTACACCGTATTTTTGCCAATATGTTCTGCATCACCAGCTGCATGTAAAATATGGGCCCGTGGCAAAAAATCGCAGTGAAACACAGACACACTGCGCAACAGTAAGTGCACAGCTTCCTTGTGTAGCATTGCCTATATACGGTCCAACAAGGACGATCAAATAACGAATACCCTCTGATGAGAATCTGTATCTCTCATAAAGAATATCGTCAGACAATGCCAAGGGATTGGTTCTGTCCCGAAAAATCCTCTGTCTCCGGAAAGACGCCTGTATGATAAGTGCGCCGAGGTCCACGGGAACACCCACAAATGGAGACGCAATTGTCGGAGGAGGGGCTAGGAAGCTGCGCACGCCGATTTAAGTAGCCGATCTCCGGGTAGACTTAAGCTGAAAACCTGCTCCCAAAACCTGCTTTGGTTGCGAGCATAAGTCACCATGTGTTACGGCTCAAGACTGGGTGGACCCAAACGCCCGGCACAAATGACCACAGAAAAAGCGGAAACAGTAGAACAGTTTATTAGTCCACGGTTGATCGAGGTTAGTGCAGAAGGTTGCGTCCGTTAGGGGTAATCCTGAAACCACGGGCCAGGGGGTCCGAAACGGGGTTGGATGGGTCGGCTAGGCTTGCAGGTGAACCGACAGTCACGCATGACGATTCCACGACGATGGTAATCCGGCAGTAGAGCAGGGTTGTGGTATGGTTGTGATGTTGATGACTGGTAGAGAGAAAGAAGTGAATTGGGAATGCGCAGAATTGAACACGAGTAAACTAGAACTAGGAATAGAATTGGGAAGTTACTCAACAGGGTAAGAACTAACGACGATCGGCTGGAAGACTGGGGTAGATATCCTGGTGATCCTCCTGATTGCAGATGTCAGGTGCGGGTGATCACGAGGCTGGGTCGGGGTCAGAGCAACTCAAAATCAGGAGTACAGAGCTGCTCCCGCACTACAACTGATTCACTCCGGCACCAGTCGTCCCGAATGAGAAGGCTCACTCCTCCGCCGCGCGACTTGCCAGTGATCCCTTGATCGTGGTCCATTCTGTAGGCAGTGAAGCCGTCCGGCTCCACCTCGGTTGACGGGATGTTACTGTCCAGCCACGTCTCTGTGATCGCCAACACACAGGCGCCCCGATATTCATGTAGGTACCTTACGTTTGCCGTCAGTTCATCCGTCTTCCTCCTCAGGGACTGAGCATTGATGAGCAAACAGGTGGGCAGGGGTAGTCGTGTTTTCATTCTTTTTAGCCTCTGTCTAATTCCCCCTTGCTTTCCGCGTTTACGTTTGCGTTGTGTATAGTGAGAACATATCCTTTGATGGTGACTTTGCAGTAGGTTTAGGTCCAGTGGCTTAGAATTGCACTGTAGGAGAAAGTCTCTTGTGTACTGAATGATCTGGGGAACGCAGCCCTCGGCTTTGCCGAGATTTAGTCCATAGGTGAAGAGTGCACTCAGAGTCAGTAAGGGAAGTGCAATAATCCATGCTGATGAAGCCATGGTTGGAAAAGGGTTGGTATCGAAGTACAGCGATCATATAACAAACAACCGTAAGACGCACACTAAAAACAAAAACAAAGACGCACCGGTCACGCAAACCTGTCACACTGCGGTCGCCACAGAGCAGCGCCCGCCTACTTCCGATGAGCAATCCCTAGGCCTACTACTGTCCCTACTACTGTCCCATCTCCCCCATCTTTATGCAAGAGAGATTTAACTTAGAAGGCAATTTTACTCTTCAATATGAAGACCCTGACCTTGATGGGGAACTCTGCATCTTGACAGAGATGTCAGAGTTGCCCTCAAAGGCTGTGGTCAGGGTAATGAGACCAGGGGCCGTATTCACAAAGCATTTTATCTTACCGCTAGGAGTGCTCCTAACTCGCGCTAAAACATTTTACGTAGGAGTTTTTTCTTAAAAGTTATTCACAAAGCCGCTGAGACCTACTCTTACTAAGGATAAATCACAAAGAGTGAACTAAGAGTGACGCGCCGTTGCTATGGATTACGTCAATTCTCGTGCACGAGTTTAGAAGCGGTCAGTTCGGTGATTGGTTGTTCAGACGAGACCGAAAAACAAGGAAATAGCCTAGGCTAGAAATGAATTCCGAAATGAAGTAGATATAGTGCAGTTAGCAGAATACACGCATGATGACAATTTTGTGCAGACCACGATAATGACGTTGTAGCCTGCACGTTCAAGAGAGAGAGAAAGCAAACAATAAAAATACGTAAAATCTAAAAGAAAATAAATGTTACGAACTACCAAAGTGTTGACTGATTTGTGCCAAGGTGTTTACCTAAAATGTGTTTTCAAAGTGATCCCTAAATGCCAGTCCACTCGGTTCCACACGGCCAAAATCCTTGTAATGTTGATCGCCATCATCATCATCATCATCATCATCATCGTCTGGCTGTGGAATGTTCCTCCGCTTGCAAAGGTTGTGTAGAATGGCACATACAGTGATTACTGTGCTTGCCCTCTCTGGGGTGAGGCGTATTTCGCCGTGGAGGACATGAAACCGACGTTTCATCTGCCCAATTCCTCTCTCCACACCATTTCGTGTATGTTTGTGTGCTCGCAAAGAGCCAATACGATGTGTTTTACGCATAGGACTAAGCGTAATCTGCGTAATCACTTACATGTTACACTTTAACTGTGCACCCGGTTGTGGATTGAGGTAGGGTGTGTCTAGAGCCACGTCTTGCATGGATAGTCACTGTCACCCAGCAAGTGACACCCAACTCCTACATCTCAAAAAGCTGCCTCAGACCGCTCACCATTAAAATGCGCGAATCATGGGTAGCTGAAGATCCAGGCCACTTTGCAACAACATCCAGTAGGCTATGTTAAAATTTGCATCAAAAACAACCTGCGTGTTGATGGAATGCACTTTCTTCCTATTGACGAACACGTCCTCGTCTTTTGATGGCGCAATTATTTTTATTTTTTATAAGTTATATATATATTTTTATAACATCATTTTTATAACATTTTATTTCGGGACTAATCGGATTATTCCTGTTAGTCGGGGATGTTATTGCATCGCGCATTAACTCCACAATAAGTTGAATACCCTAACATTTCGTCTCGCAGGCATTTTAAGATTCTTTGTGAATAGGTCTTACTGAGTTAGGAGTCCTCTTGAGGACTTTTAAGCTCTCCTAGACTTAGGTGCTACTTTTAGTCCTAAAATACTTTGTGAATTGCTCTTAGTGAAAAAAGTTAGGAGTCCTAAATTTAAGAGTGACACGCCCATTATTTTTAGGAGTTACTCCTAAATTCGCCAGTTAGGACCTACTTTTAGCCCTAAGATCCTTTGTGAATACGGCCCCAGAACATTTAAATTACTCCCCTTCCCCAGAATTCACTACCCAGACTCAGGAACGCACTCAGAGACGGCTCAATGAATTCCCAATTCCAAAATGTTGCTATGATGTGGAACACATACTGGAGGCAGGTAACACGGCATATAATACCACACAAACACCCATAAAACTGACAGAAACATGACGTTTTAGAAAAAATGGCTGAGGTCATTTTTAGTTTCAATGCCTATGCCAGTGATGAGGAGTTGGCAAAAACTGCAGAGGCATTAGTGCGCAAGCACCCTTGCCTAAAACAGCATGGTAGTGATTGTGGTTGGTTGGCTTGGAAGACCAGCATATTTTCTAAAATAGGTAACTATCGTCACTGTAGCAGTCATCAAAATCGTACAAGTGCTACGGCCAATAATATTTAGCAGTAAAGCCACTAAGTGGTCTAATTTCTTGATTTGATTCAAATCCAAACTTGACACACACACCCAGTTGTGAGGAAGCACAAAGATTTTTGTGTAATTTGACCTGTGATGGGGAATGATGCCATATACTGCAGCAATAATTACCTTATGTCATCATGACCAATTTTCTGTTTGCATTTTCAGATTTGTGCAGAATTCCATTGAATAACAAATACAAATTTAAAGAGTACATTTTATTCTGCATTTGATAAGTATATGCCATGTCTAATGATAATGTACCTTGAAAAAGCTGCCTGACTGGCAACATTTCTGAATCGCTAAGAAACATCTTTAGGACCTACAGTATGATCTCCTATATGTAACACTTCCTACCTCTTGATAATTTGTACTTTAGTATTATTTAATATATTCATAGGATTAATATTCTGCTGATTGGTCGTCCCATTACCCCACAATCCCTCTTATCTTTCTAGGAAGAAGTCGATGTTAACAGCAGATGGACAATTACTCTGCGGGCCTTCCCATCTTCCTGCGGGAAGAGGCTGCTGGATTTTTTAAGAACAGGAATGTATGTTTTGATTCAACTGTGTGTCCTTCTATTCAACCCTCTCTGATACTACCTTGCAACCAAAAGACAACAACCACAACCATCTTCCTAGTCACCAGAATAGCAATTAAATCTTACTACAGTAATCCCCCAAGAATGTCATATTTGGGATGCACTGGTATATCTATCAATAATATTAAATACACATGTATTGTTTTTCATTGACTACTACTCATTAACTAATTACTTCCATGTTCTTCAGGCAGAAGAAATTGACCTGCCAGACCTCTCGGAAGCAGCTGTAGCTAGTGGTGCCGAGATGATGCCTCATGAAACGTCAAAGCCTCAAAGCCAGATGAACCACCAAAGTGGTTCGTGCTCGAAGCTTCAAATGAGTACGCTAGGGACATCTAGTGGTGAATGAAATTATGACAACCCAACCCAAAATGTGATTTTTGCTTCGTGTGCCGATACAACATTAAATCATTTGAGAATTGAAGTCAATTCAATGATACATGTGTGTGAGTGTGACATTCATAAAATGGCACAGAGCTCATGCTAGAAAATAAATCATTTGGCAAAAGTGTGTCTTAACAGACGCTATTATCCAAAGCGACTTACTTCGGTAAATACACACATTGACACACCGACGGCAGAGTCAACCATGCAAGGCGACAGTCAGCTGTCAGGAGCAAAGTGACAGGGTCACAACAACACTGAGCTAGGAGGAGCTGGGGATTGAACTAGCAACCTACTGGTTACAAGTCAACTGCTCTACCTCCTAAGCCGACCCACACTGCATGATAACTGAGAAGGACTGATTAATTTAATAGCCATTAAAGTGTTCTGGACAGTGGTTATTGAAACCTTATTGGGAGCAACTAGATGAAAATGCTCCCAAACAGGGGAAAACCTTCTCTTTTTGGCAAACTCCATGATGAATAATGAACGTGATGTTTCGATTGATACTACAGAAAATGCAATGCTCAAACTACTACGATCACAGACTAGTGGTATATTGAATATACCACAAGGTTGTGATCGTATACGGGACATCTTTATAGTCGAAATCTCCCGCCAATACTGAACCCATATTTCGAAGCAGAAGTCCGAGCCGGCGAAGCCTCGAACGTCACACCCTACGTCATTTCGCCAACGTGAATCCTACTCGAAGCGGAGCTTCGCTGGGGGAGGAGCCGAGATACTCGACACACGCCTCGATGCCTCGACGCAAAACGTAACATCACTAGCTGTAGCTATTCTCACTGTCTCAAGTGACACAGACTCCCTTGCGAAGTTTGGTCCTGCTATCCATTCTATAGTTTTTGAGGGAGATTTGTGTGTGATATAGCGGAGTTGAAAGAGGCATTCATTTTGCTGTTTGGCTTAATTTATGCGCTTCATCTCGATTATCCAAAGCAAATGTCCTACACATTTAATTTCATTCAAAAAAATATACTGGGTTTGGATGACCAGGGCCCTGTACCACGAAGCTCGCTTAGAGGGTTAGCGAGGTATGTTGAGCTCCAAGCCTGGGTTAGTTGTACCACGAAAGTCGATCTCTTTTAGCGTCGCTGTATCACCATGGTGACTTACACCGGGATCCCACCGGACGCGTACGCGCCGCGGAACGGCTGCGCCGCGGAACGGCCACGTCCTCTGCCCTGCGTCCATTCCTACCGGGCGCGCGAGCCAGCCATATTCACGCGAGATCACGAGATCACGCGATAATCCTAAACCTAATGTACTCCCCTTCCACTCCCAAAACTATTGCAATTAAATGCCACGCTTTGTCCTTTCTGACATTTTCCTTATAAAAAGGATGATTTGGTACATAAATGACTTCATGTTGCTGAACTTCGACAATGAGTCTCTCGTCGACCATGTTGCCGACCCTCTGAGACCCACCGGTCATGACGTAATAATGTTGATGTGAAGTTACATGAGCTGAGTATTGCGTTTTATTTTGAAAATTGACCGGATGCTCTATGGCTTTTACTTTTCACTTCCTGCCCGGCTCGACCTGCTCTGTCGAAATTGACGCGGTTTAGCAGCGGCTCGCGGCAAAAATAGAATTGAACGGAAAGATAGCGCCGCGGCGCGGCACGCCGCTCCTGGGACGCTGCTGAAACGTTCCGCGGCGCGCCCGGTGGAAATGGTCTCATTGATTATAGTGGAAGCGATCAGCAGCGGTGACCGCGGCGCAGCCGTCCCGCGGCGCGTACGCCTCCGGTGGAATCTAGCCTTTATGCTCGCAACCAAACCTGGTCGGGAGCAGTTTTTCGGCTTAAGTCTAGCCGGAGATCGGCTACTTAAATCGGCGTGCGCAGCTTCCTAGCCCCTCCTCTGACAATGGCGTCACCATTTGTGGGTGTTCCCGTGGATCCCGGCGCACTTCTCCGGAGACAAGGGTTTTACGGGACAGAACCGATCTCTTGGCATTGTCTGACGATATTCAGATTTCAGACTTTATTGTCATTGTCCAAACAACGAAATTGGGGTTCTTCATGAGAGATACAGATTCTCATCAGAGGGTGTTCGTTATTTGATCGTCCTTTTGGACCTTATGTAGACAATGATTACTGTTGCGCATCGTGTCTCTGTGACAGAGTGCTAGAGTGGAGGTAGCGCGTCAGTCTTGAATTTTTGCGCGGGGGGTTCGACTCCCAAGTGACGCGAATTTATGTGAAGCTTAAAAATTCCTAATTCTCATGCGTATGGAATGCATATTCACTAAAGCTTATGGAATTATATTTTTGTGCTTATTTCGAACTTCAACCCTTATTTTCAAGGCCGTGCTGGCACCACATCTATGGGGGTAAAATGCATGAT
>NC_079423.1:1097686-1167156 GCF_026213295.1 Gadus chalcogrammus | reverse complement strand
ACACAAGACCGGAACCCATGGCAACGCCAGTAAACAAACCCCGACTCCCGAGAAGCCCAATCCCTATGAGCTCCCTGCGCTACGGCCATCCGGAGGCACACAGAGCTTTTGGCCGTGATATTATATATACAATTATATTATATTATATACTATTTTATATAGAGCTCCGAGCCTCCGAGAGTCGCAAACGGCAACAATCACTTTCTCCTCCATGCTGCAGTACACCCCGGACTGCACTGCGCTGAGTTTGACGGTTGAACGCTGATTGGCTGTTACGTTACACATGTCACTCAGTGGCCACGCTGTTGAACGCTGATTGGCTGTCATCACGCGAAATTCGTGTCAAAGTTGACATTTTTCGCGGCACAAATCCTCGTGAACGCGCTTGCCTGTGCACGGCGAAAGTGTGGCGGACGAATCAAAAATACTCGCCCGATACGCGTCTATACGTTCACTTTGTATGGGATCTTGTTGTCCCGTTGCATTTTGGGGTGAACGCACTGGAGAAGTTTCAAGACAGACAGCCAAAATTGACATTTTTATTCAGAAAATAGCCGGTCCTTTTGCTTCCTATAAAAAGCATGTTTGTGACACTGGATATCGATATGGATACGTCATCTAGCCTGCATGTGGAGGGCCACATAAGGTAAGAAATTGGTTTACGTAAACTTTGCTGCTGGTTCTGTTTGCTCGTGAATCGTGATGACCTGGCCAAAGGTTACCAACGGTCCCAAGCGATTTTGATCTGATTCTGGTTGGTGCTCCAGTTAGTATGCGTTGTATATATAGATTGCAGCTAGTAGCAGCTACACACGGTGCGATTGCTATGCCAATGTGGTTATAGTTGGTTTTGTCTGATTGAGATATGTGACGACTTGGAGCCTGGTAGGCCTATCCTGACATAAATATGTTCTCGCATAACGTGCATCTTTTCAGGGTATTTGTACAATAAATCCATAACAAATACCGAATATTGATTGTCTTATGTGTCCATATTATATCCATTATATTGACCGGGTATTCCCAAGACGCTCACGCTCTGCAGCAAGCCAGTCACAGTTGATTGGCGCGGCGCTGTACAGCGAACGTAAACAAACAACTAATCTAAGGTTTTAAGTATTACTTTTCCTCCAGAGATCCCGCTAATGTTGTGTTATAAAGTAAAGGGAAACAAGATATCTATTCTTCCTCCACCTCTCTCGCTTCTCTGCTTGGTGTCGCTGACGCTTATAGTTTGCCTCCCTCGCTCTGGTAAAGTCACCTACGTGGAAAAAAAAAATAACGAAGCTTCGAATACTGATTTAAGCTTCAAATACTAATTTTCCGAACCAGTATTCGAATATTCGAATAATTTCAACACCTGACAATACACTGTAGAGCATATTGTAATGCAGCGTTGAATGGATGAATAGCTTACATAAGGGTACCCAGCACTTTTCAGACCACACTCAAGCTTATGGTTATTGTCCCCACCACTTCTAAAAACAAACTGACGCCCTTGGAGAAGAGATGGATTATTTTCATGATACTCATAAGCTGGTGTTTCCCAAAGTTAAAGTAAATAATTTCACAATTAACTACTAAACTATGGCCAAAACAATATTCCTACCAATGACGTTCCAATACTCAGTAAACGGAGGCAGTCATTGCGGTGGAACATCACAATGAAGAAGCTCTGTAGCAGACGCCCGTGAACTTGGCCAGCCAATGTTAACCAAAAATAGGGGGCCGGCATTACTCTTTTTTTTAACAAAGAGGGGGCCTGACAAACTCTACTCACCACCAATGATTTATGATTGTGGTTAATGATTTATTTACCAGTATGACTTAAGGGAGGGTCTAGACTTGGAACTTTGAATGTGGGTCAAGCAATGCAGATAGCTCAAGGTGTAAACCTTGTCACACACACACACACACACACACACACACACACACACACACACACACACACACACACACACACACACACACACACACACACACACACACACACACACACACACACACACACACACACACACACACACACACAAGTTGAGTAACCCTCACAATGCATTTGTCAAAGTTCCTCTTGACGGTGACCAGCACATTCCCCAGTGTGGTGCTGAGGTACGAGGCCGGGTCCACGTTCTCTGCCGTCCACACGTGGTGGCTCATCTTCACCAGCATGTACAGAGAGTGGAAGCTGTCGATCTTGTCCCCTAGCGCGATCAGACTGTTAAGCTCCGTCTCGATGCTCTGGAAGATCTTGTTCATCATCATCCGTACCAAGTCTTTCCTGGGTGGACAGTAAACATTGGCTTAGGATGATAGACAAACACAAAAGGTCTGGCGCTGAGTTAGTAAGTGTGGAATGTCATTGGGTTAGGGAAGGCCATGTACTTTTGCGTTTGGTACTGCCGGGATGCATTGGTTTAGTTTATGTTGGGCATTGAGTATTTTTGTGTTTGGTAACAGATTCAGGAAACCCCAAAGACAACTCACTCTGATGATAAGGAGGGTCTAGGTTCGCTCTGAGGTGTCACTTTAGATGTAATCGCTCCATCCGTTTCTTCTGTTTCTGGCTGTGGAGACACATGACAGATCTCAATGAATGCATGCAGCCAATCCTTTCAGAAAACGGAGACAATTGACAAACGGGACCTCATTAAACACTGGAGAACTACTCCCCGGGGAGCTCTGCTGACAAAGTCATACCAATCAAGGCAAGGAAATGTTTGACCCATCAGTTACCTTGGTTGTTTATGAAAATGCCTCAACAGCACAACACACCTCTGTTCGTCATCATATAGTTCCTGCCCGATACTAGATAAACGGTTGTGATGGCCCGGTTTGCTGCAAATCCCTCTGACTCTAATCAATTGGTGATAGTCATTTGTCAGTGCTGTTGTGTAATGTAAGATTCCCTTTTTGCAGCCACTTCGAAGCTGTCAGTTGTACCTGAGCCAGGGGCGGCTGGACGGTGGCATGCTGCTGCAGCTTGAAGAACTTGCTGATAAAGTCTTGTTCTGCCAGACACAGAGGCTCCAGCTCACTTAGGACTTGCTCAAAGATCTGGCAACAGGATGACAGTTTAATGCAAACGTATTCCCAGGATCATCCCAAGAAAAGAACCACAGGCTGTTCAGTGCACTAGAACCACTGAAGTGTCACCTTGTCAAACTTGGTTCGGTCGGCAACGTCCAGGTCGGAGGCAGACATGTTGCCCATGTCGAGCAGTGAGGACGACTGGGAGCGCCGACTGTTGGAGCCCTGCACTGCCAGCTTGTTTAGGCTAGATGTAGATCCCGTTAGCTTGCCAGAGCTGCCATGCAGGCCTGGGACAGCACAAGGAAGGTCAGACTCAAAATTGTGTTCCTTAATTAAAATAGTACTTTTGGATAAAGACCACACCACATCTCAGAAGTGACCATGGACACCACACCAAGAACATCCAACCATCCACCAATAAGTACAATTAATCGGTCCATTAGTAATTCGTTATTCTGTTATTCTGAGTCATATCTATGATTGAACTAAATTGTGTTACAATGTAAACAGCTTTTTTGGGGTAAAAGAGCACTGGGCTAATGGCGTAGTTAGTATGTAACAGGACATTTTCATGTTAGTTATCTGAAGAGGAAAGCAAAAGATCTTGGGCAAAGTAACACCTTTAGCAGAGCGGAGCAGACGGCATAAAAAGCATGTGGAACTTCCCTGTGCAGGAGGGATACTTACTCTCGGATTCCTGTTTGAGTGCACTCTCTTTCCGCGGAAGCGTAGCTGGAGGTCAGTTAGAAAGGCAGGCATCAGAGACAAAGACAGGTTAGGGCTTAAAAACATGCAGCACAAGGTAAGCGAGCCACTAGGTACAGGTTAGACGTACAGGGTCTCTAGACGTTGCTAAGGCGATCAAATGTTCAGAAAACAAAATTCAAACTTTGTTTTCACAGGGAAGGTGACATTTAATAGGGAAAGCAGAGTACTTGTGTTGATCAAAACCAAAGGCAAGCAGAGTCCTACTTTATACAATGCTAACAAACCACTGACAAGTGATATTTTTATACATATATACAAAGAACAAAGAACATTATATGCAAGAGATCTTTGAGTTGGAGCTACATCGCAATCATCTTGCAGAGACTGGTTAAAGAGAGTAGAAGAAGTTAGGTTATTGTTTTTTTCAGTTACAGAAAATAATCAGATATAGGCCTATGTGTTAAGACAAGAAGCATTAATTTACTGTTTTACATCTTCATGAGACAGATGTATGCTGACCACACCAAGTTATACAGCTAATATTATAGAAAACAATGTTTGTGTTCAGGACAATTGCGTAAGAAATACAAAATAAAATAATTACACTGATCTTACCAAACTTGCCCTTGGCCTCCTTGCTTGTGCCAGCCATCTTTATCTTGGCCACCTCAAAGAAATCTTTTATTTCTCGTTCATACAATCTGGTCATGTATTCCACATAGGTCTATAAAGATATTAAAAAAAGGTGTTAACCTGGAGCATTAACTGGATGCCATATGCATACATCCCTCTTGAATAATGTTGTCCTTGTTGTAGTCATTTATAATATTATTAAAGTTAATTATTAATTATAAAAAGATTGTATTAGAATAAGAAACCCTGATCATGATTATAAGATTGAGTAATAAGATAATGTGCCGCTAACATGCAGGTATTTCTTGAGACAGACTGACCATGGACAAGCCCTCGTACTTCTCCCTCTGAGTGTTCTTCAGCCACTCCATCAGCTTGGCGTAGCGAAGCAGGTCCCTGTGCAGTGGGCTGTGTTTCGGCAGGCTGAGGTCCACCGTGTGCTGGGACAAAGTGGAGCTCTGGTCATGGCCCTGTGACAACAAAAGAACAATATACTTAATTTTTTATCCAAGTATTAAGTATCCAGCAGAGTCTAATATAAATTCACACACCGGTATCGAGTATCGAGTTCATTTTGATATAGGGTGCATAAGTCTGGGAACCACAAATACATATGTTAGTGAGACGACTATTCGATTTAGAAAAACAACACTTTTGAACAAGTTGGAGAATTTCTGAACTTTCTTCTACCATGTTGATGTAGTGTCTCATCTGCAGCTGCAGACATGCAGGCATAACAGACTAGACAGGCAGATTTCCCATGTCCCCGCACCTTTGCACTGCAAAGGCCTTTTTCGCATTTTTGGAAAACGCAACACAGAAAGCTGCAAGCAATGACCAGTCCTTGGATGAGAAGACAAGACGGATGGGTTTGTGACTCTGGCTTTTGCAAGAGAGGTGGGTGCATAGAGTCAATAGGTGGCATATCCCTTGCATCCAATGTTGTGCAGCTAGTACTGAAGGAAAAGAGAATTACTTGAATGGCTAGCTGGGATGCAATGTTAGAGGATGAATGTAAGAAGGACTGTGGGGGGCGTGTGAGGGCTACCGTGATGGTACTCACTGGAAGTGACAGACAGGAGGACCTATAGAACTGAGGGATGGTCATTTTGAAGTGACTGAAGTAGTTAAACTAACACAGAGACAGAGCGCACAGCCACAAAGTCCAAAACAGCAAAAACAGGAAGGGGGAATGGAAAACACAAGCGCACAGGAAAGGGTCAGATCTGCCTCGGAAGTTTATGATAAGAGAGAAAAAGAGAGAGAGAGAGAGAGAGTGTTGTCGTCATTGTTTGGTAATGACCAGTTTTCCACAAAGCCCTTAAGGGACAAATACATATATCCATTCATGACAAGACATCTCTTTCACATAAATATATAAATATATGCCATAATTCTGTAGAATAATAATATATTAATATAAGGGGATCCAAAGGTTCAGGTGGAGGAACTGGGCTGTTTATGGGTGGAGGGTTACCTGATGGACAAACACGTTGTTGAGGTGGTTGGTGAGGCGACGAGCGAAGGTGTCTCTCAGGTCGCTGAACAGGTGCTGCTGCTGCTTCACTGCTAGCAGCTGATCATGACCTACAACAGAAATAAGACAGACAGAGGTCAACTTGAAGAATATACACCCAATTAAGTTGCATTGTGACTTATATTTTAGATTCTACTCTATTAAAAATGCTATTGATAGTTTATTTTTAAAACCGGACCTGGTCGGAGAGCCACGTTCATGCATTGCAGCAGAGCCTCAGATGCATTGATGCAGGCCTCAATCCCTTTAGGGGAGGACAGGTCTCCCTCCTGCAGGGCCCGGATGTGGCCCTTGGACAGATCCATGTAGTTCTGAAAATGGAAGAAGACACTATAGTGAGAGATTACCTCAAGAATGTGCACAAGCTTTGCCACAAGACAACAAATGTCCCACAGTTTACTTCAAGGGGATATATATAACACACTTCCTGGGTCATTTTCACGCCTACCCAGGCTTTTTTGTGCACCCATAACAGTTTTGGGTAGCTTGCTTCAATGTTTAGATATTTTATACCAGTGTAAGCACCCCCCCCCCCCCCCACCCCCCACACACCCAATAGAAGCCTATTCAACATCAAACTCATGGGTAGAACACGTCCCTGCTTCTCATGGCTGACTGTCCTTTTAAAGAATGCGATGCCCTTGGTTTTTTCATCACATTAATATTTTATGTTTATATTTCATGAAGAAGTAGAAAACAACTGAAACCACCCTGCTATATGTACACAAAAAAAATAAGCATTTGAAATTTACCATTAAATAACTAATCAGAAAATAAAGGCGGCACAGTTATTTAGAAGAAAAATATCAGTCATGGAAAGCTCTTTTCCCCCCATACCACAAGGAACTGGATCTCGTCCAGCAGCTTCCCATTATTTGTGTTGCTGATCTGGATCAGACGGTTGCTCTGTGAGATCTGGTCCATCTGCTCCTTGACGCTCTGCAGCATCTCCTCGTAGCTGCTCAGCTTATCCTCTATGTTGTCCACCTCGGACAGTGCCTGGTCCAACAGCTGCATCAGGATGTTCACCTGCTTCTCGGATGCCATGATAGACTGGATGTTGGCCTGCCGGTATATAGGTTACAGAACAATGAGCTTAGCATGATTGCCTGCGGGAGTACCCATTGGATCTCTTTCTCAAGATTATGCAGTTTATGACAACATAAAGAAGTGATATAGCAGACATCAAGTCAACAGCCACTCACAGAGATCCCAAAATATTGCCCTTAAAAAGATTAGGAATATGCTGGCCTTGTGTATGGTTTGACATAACATGTTGGCGTTCCGGAATCAGAGGCACGATTTTAAACACAACAGTGTCAACGTCATGTGTGTCCTATAACATATGCGTTGTGGTTAAAAAATTATGTGTCAAGGGTCTTTTCCCAGCAGTGCACATTGATACCACTCTTTAAATGGAAGAAAGTTCATCTTATATACCAGGGGTCTTCAACGTTTTCCAGGCAGATATTCAAATAATACACAGGTTCATATATTCATGTTTTTATTTTAAACATGTGCAAGGTACAGTGAGTAGGGTGGCCATGCCACTGACATTCATAAACATAACATAAAATAATAAACTGATACCTGCCAAGATCAACAATGTCTGTCAATTGCATGTAATCCTGCATAATGCTATTCAAATCGACATTTTTAAAACATAAATGTGGAAACGAAAATTAGTGATGTTTGTTAGTGTCTTTCTAATCATTCGGGGAGTAGTCCCGTAACTTATCAACCCCAGCGTGTCCGGTTGCTATGCGACGTCAACGCCTTTGGTGGACTATTTCTCTGCTGATCACTTATTTTCCCGATAATAGCCGGTGTTCTGTACTTTATCCCTTACATAACAGCACTCTCTCTCTCTCCCCCAACAGTCTTGGCTGCGCATTCTCATCCAAATACGTATTGTTTGCGGCGGAGGAGGGGGGGGTAGATATAAAGACCGGACGAGTCGCTGTGCTGTCCTTCTTCTTAATTGAAGGAGCATGCAGAGAAAAGGTCTCTCCTGCTGGGCTTTCATTAAAATCAAATACATAAAAATGTCACAGCCAGTCCTGATGTGTCAGGTGTGCGCGAGAGACATACGAACGTACGCTTACCACTTTTGTAAATGCCATTCGGATCGCATGATAGGAATAGATCTATTCCGATTAGAAATCAGATCAAAGTGTCCATGTAAACACAGCTAGTGTGTTGGATTCATGTTAATGTGTATTTAAAGACATTTCAATTCGTGGAAAACCTCTGGTATACACCATGTTGATGCATAAAATTACATTTGTGTGAGCAATGAAACAACCCTTGATGCAGCACTGGAACTAACTGTATGGGCCAGGGCTCCAGACTAACATTTTGCATTGGTGCGCCTAACTTATTATTTTTTTTTAGGTGCACCAGCAGAACATTTAGGTGCACCCACATTTTTCATTGCGTCGCCTTTAACGCCAAAAGGTCACCTTTTTATAGCTTTCCATAACTTTTATATAATGTGAATGATTTTTTAACAACAATAAGGTGTAGAGAAATACTTTATTTTAAGCCCAATTATATATATACAAAAACTCACATAGCCTATGCATATTTTCGCCTTTGCTAATTGCATTATGTCAGCACTTTGAAGTGAGCTATAGACCGAATTTCACATAAGTTCAGGCACTGACTGATATGACCATACTAACTGTTGTACTGACTACTTTTACACAAGGAACCATGTGATTTTACTGTATAGATTTTCAGAAAATGTCTTTTGAAAAACTCACATATGCACATTTTGGCCTTTGCAAATTGCATTATGTCAGCACTTTGAAGTGGGCTATAGACCGAATTTCACATAAGTTCAGGCACCGACTGATAGGACCATACTAACTGTTGTACTGACTACTTGTACACACGGACCCATGTGATTTTACGGCATAGATTTTGAGAAAATGTCATTTAAAAAAACTCACATATGCATATTCTGCTGGCCAATGGAGTCGAACGTCCGCACTGGCGGCCAACTTGCCACTGTCAGCTGCTGTTGGTAGTGGTACATGTACATGTACTTTTTAAATAAGCATAACTTGCCAAATGTTCAAACGGTTTGTTTTGTTAAACGTCAGAGATGTAGTTACGGCACTGCATACTTGATACTGATTAATAATTATGTTAGATTCTAAAAAAATGGAATAATGTTCTAAAATAGGTACAATATAACCACATGAATAACGTTGGTAAGAAACCAAACCGTTGGTAAACCGGTTGAAAATGTATCAAGTTATGGTTATTTAAAAGGTACATGTACCACTACCAACACAATGTTATGGGTGAGCTGCTGACTGGCAAGATGGCCGCAAGTGCGGACGTTCTAGACGCCGCCATAAGTCATTTATATACATTTACACACGGTGAAGGGTTTTATTTTGAAAACGTTGCGAGATACCACCCAAAGGCTGTTTAGAGTAAAGGCGCACGAAGATTTAGTGTGACAGCTGGCTTAACGCCTCGTTTCCACATACGTACATTATCGTATGCGATCCAACCGTCTCCGAACGAAAGTCCAGTCATTCCTATGTGATTCTCCGTAATGTCCGTTTTTCCTCCGAGACTCCTCCCCTCCGTAAAATTTCTGTCCGGTATGTCCGCAATATACGTTCAAAAAAATTAAGTTTTGCCGTCGTTTTACGGAGATACCGTATGAAAGTTTTTATGTTTTTCACAAAACATGTAAGTACCTGGCAGGCCAAACTCCTCGCTGATCTCTTTCCAAGCCTGGTTGGTTTTGTTTTTATCTCTGTATATGTCGATCCTCATGTTCCAAAGCTGCTCAGGGCCACACCCCCACCCTCCTCCTTGACACGCCCACCGAAACAGCGCATTTGTGGGAAGCTCAATGTGCGACTGGCTCGGAGTGGCTGTAACTCTGCACCACGGCTGAATTTCGGGAACGTCTTTGAATACTGTGTTAGTTGCCCACTAGTGTTGAGCGGGAACTCGAAAACTACTTGACAGCAGCAGATGCAGACAGTGAGATGGACCCACTGCAATGGTGGAAGGTGAATGAAAGGAACTTCCCAAGACTTGGCGGCCTTGCAAAGCACTATTTGTGAATCCCTGCAACCAGCACACCCTCCGAGAGGGTATTTACCACAGGGGGGAACATTGTGACCTGCCACAGGGCAGCTTTAAAACCTGAGATGGTGGATACACTTGTCTTCCTTGCTCGCAACTTGTGAGAAACAGTATTGCACAATTTTTTGTTTCATTGCAGCACAAGTTAAATGCACTTCATGTTTTTCGTTGTTGTTTTTTAAAGCTGCTAGAATTTGTTCTGTGAAACCTAAGAGCTTGTTAAGCTGTTTTTGTGTATTACATTTGTTTTTGTGTATTACATTTTCTTTTTTACCAGAAAATAAAAATAAATTATACAAAAATTGTGATTTTGTTCATAACGTGATATAAAATCGAAATCGGAAATTTTGGGGGGGAAAAATCGAAATATAATCGCCCAGCCCTATGTAAAACTAATTTTATTTCACTGACATATCACTATAGGTATTCATTCCATCCAAATTCAACAGTTTTGACTTGTTTTGAAATTTCACCCAGACCTCTATACATTTTCCCAGTCAAAGAAAACCATACAATCGAAATGAAGTTTGACTCCAACTGGAGCAGATATATAGTTGAGAACGACATATAATAAAAACAAAGGTAAAAACACAGCTAAAAACTACAATCACTAGGGATAAAGATATATATATATTAGAGCTGTCAGTTAAACGCGTTATTAACGGCGTTAACGCAAACCAATTTTAACGGCGTTAAAAATTTTATCGCGCGATTAACGTAATTATTATATTTAAAAAAACTTCTTCTTTTTTTTCTTTGGCTCAAAACAAAGAAGCAGTAGCCTGACTGCTATGTTCAAATGACATTTGTTCAAAGCAGTCGTTTAATTGCACTATAGGCTCTTTTTTTGTATCGTCCTGTTTTGATCAGTATATGCCAATGTTGTTATCAATAAAAAATCATTTGCACAAGGCAAGCCGATGCACTTCACCATGTTGATAAGAGAATTAAAATGAGAAGAATTATGGGACAAAAAAATCAAGGGATATTTAGCATAGAAAAATAATTTGTGATTAATTGCGATTAATCGTGAGTTAACTATGACATTAATGCGATTAATCACGATTAAATATTTTAATCGCTTGACAGCTCTAATATATATATATAAACAGAGGTGGGGGGGCTGACGCTGGAGCAGGAGCAGTCGATGAAGGTGGCTCATAATCAGTAACATCATCACTGTGGAACCCAAGAAGAAGAAAGAAAAGAATGTAACTTCAAACAGACAAGTAACAATATGTTGGGGTAAACAAGACATGTACTGGGGAAGTCAACTAACAATCCAGTTTGCACCAGTTTGAGTGTGTTCATTTACTAAATTCATTGCAGGATAATAAATCAAATCCAAGTTTATTTATCACTTGCACAGCAATGCTTGGTTTGCTAGGTCCTCTCAACAATGCAAAAAGGAAGAAAGAGAAGAAAGGATAGAGATAGTATCAAATAAACTATGTACAATATATTGATAATGATAATTGATGCAAATAATATCATAAATATAAATATAAGGCAAAGAGTACCGGTAGTGAGTGTGTGGAATGAGTAGAGTGAGTAGGGTGATCGATAGATAGATAATATCTGATAAGGTGATAGATCGTCAATTTGACACCAAATCAATAAGTAATCGATAACAGAGATTACATACCTTTCAGGTGATGGAATTCGATATTCTGAATCACTGTTGTCCGTGTCCAGTTCTGGCAACAGCAAGTCACTGACGTCAGGTGACGACTCGAGAGGGACTACAGCCCACTGTCTCTAATGATAGCGAATGCCTCCGCAAAAGTATAGGTCTTTCTCCTGCCTGCCATTATTTATTTTAAAATAATAACAAATAGAAGAAAAAGGCAAGAAAATACAAAATAACTAGCTAACTACCAGCTAACTAGAAATGCAAACGATGTAACAAGCGTGTAGTAGGAGCGTATGTCTCTATCTAGCCGGAGCGTCTGAAGAGTGCTCAGAAAGTTGTCGGCGCTTCTGGTGCGAATTATGCTGACCTTCCAGTCAAACCCTGGAAGATATCTTGGGTATCCATTGGTCAATTTGGATGATTGACCCCTCTATCGAACCGTTAGAGCCAATAGAGTCGAGGGACAGTCAAATCGAGGGACCCAAATTCATGTAAAAAAACACTATTCGCCAATCAAAAGTATCACATTGTATAACGTTTTTTATTTGTTTATTTATTTTGCTCTTCTTTGGCTGCTAGTTCAGTGAGTTTTCGTCGGAGAGTGTTATCATTGGAATCTGTGAAGCCTCAGCTTTCATATGACATATAGTTTGTTCGGGTGGCATGAAGTAGCGAAATCGGCGGCGGCCAGTATGAGCGCATGCACGTTTTGCGTGTTTTGCTATGGGCTCATTTAGTTGCTTGGTGTTAGAATTGTATTTTGTTCAGGTAAAAATGGTTACCATGGGCTTTTAGCCGAGCTTCTTCCCGTTACGTGGGTATGCACCATGGACATGTTGGAGCATGGTGGTGCTGTTTACAGCTGTTTACAGCACACGTTGGCGCAGCTGCCCCCGCCGCCGGGGGCGCTCGGGTTTAAGAGGTTAAAGGTCCCATGACATGAAAATCTCACTTTATGAGGTTTTCTAACATAAATATGAGTTCCCCTAGCCTGCCTATGGTCCCCCAGTGGCTAAAACTTGCGTTTGGTGGAAAACGAGCACTAGGGATGTCCCGATCCGGTATTTGGATCGGATCGGCCGCCGATATTAGCAAAAAAATGCATATCAATATCGGATCGGCCTGCACGGGAAAATCCCGATCCGGACTCCCGATCCAGTTTGTTTTCAAAACTCCGGTCCGTGTTTTCGAGCGCACCAATGTAGGTAATCCATTCCAGTTTTTTTCAGCTTTTCCCCCCAAATCCGGTCCGCGTTGTTCAGCACACCTAGCGCAAACTGTGTGTGTGGTAATTTGACTATTTTCTACTCAGGTTTTGTGTGTGTTGCTTTTATATATAATGTTATATTGTTTACAATATTGTTTACACTCTTGTTGTTCAAGAACAGAGCACTGATGCCAATTCAGTGTGTGTGTGGTAATTTGACTATTTATTATTTTGTCTATTTTGTGTTTATTTAACCCTGAATAAACAGGTCAGCTTCTCATTACCAACTATTGTGGATTATTCAAACTAACCTAATTAAGTTGGCTAGTTGTTCTTAAGAGTAAAACCCTTTTCAACATGAGTAGTACAACAAAATAAGTAAATATCTTTAATCTTTAATACATGCTTGGATCGGCCGGTATCGGTATCGGCCGATGCTAAAAGCTACAATATCGGTATCGGATCGGAAGTACAAAAAGCTGGATTGGGACATCCCTAACGAGCACTAGCTGTTCTGCTCACCTTTGAAAAAACGGAGGCTCAAGCGCGCTGATTTGGAATGTCTTTATTTAGGACGTCATAAACTCATAAAGCATCTAAGCTCCTCCCCTTACACTGCCTGGCCCGCCCAGAGACGTTGGTGGAAGAACCAGAGACGTCGCAGAACCCGACAAAGTCGTTCGTGATTCATAATATCGTCTGGAGGCGCACACAGCTTTTGGCCGTGATAATATGTATTATATGATATAGATATCTATGTATTATATGATATAGAGCTCCAGGACTGTAACGCAAGTGTTGTACACTTCCTTGTTATTTGGATAACCGTTCTGCTTTTGGTGTTATGGCGCATAACACGTCGGACTCTCGTCTGTGGTATTTCTACAACGAGACTCGTAGTGTGGGGGTTATCTCAGCCAAGGTTGAGAATGAATTGGGGGTAAAAAACTTTGGCTTTGACTCCCTCAAGAACATGAACAACGACATGGAGGAGAAAGGGATTGTTGGCGGCGAATGTCTCCCGCTGGAGCCCCGCTGAGGGACCACCGCCGGAGGCGGAGGTGCCTAAGCACTAGGGCTGTGCAATTAATCGAATTTCGATCGCGATATCGATTTTGGGGTCAAACGATCTCCGAACTCGTATAATCGAGTTGAAACGATTAATTTGACATTTTCTGTTTTACAGTAGGCCTAGAGAGTTTATGAAAGTTTATGAAAGAGACGCGCATGCGAAAGCATTCAACGCGGCGAGAGGGAGTACAATCTAACAGGCGTGCTGCATCAGGAAGTATGCCGTTGGCAGGAGGCGGGACATGCCAGTGAACCGCCAATCAGCAGCATCGACTGTTGACAGACATGTTGGAGTAGACCTACCGTGTGGAATATTAAAGTTTCAGTAACGTTACAGTTTGATGAACGATAACAAGCTCCTATAGCAGACTTTAAAGATCCCATGCCATGCTATTTTATGGATGCTTTAATATAGGTATTAGTGGGCCACAAACACAGTATTCAAAGACGTCCCCGAAATTCAGCCGTGGTGCAGAGTTACAGCCACTCCGAACTAGTCGCACATTGAGCTTCCCCCAAACGCGCTGTTTCGGTGGGCGTGTCAAGGCAGGTCAAGGAGGGGGGTGGGGGTGTGGCCCTGAGCAGCTTGCAGCCACAGTACCATTCGCTCTGGTTACGGTGGGCGTGTCAAGGCAGGTCAAGGAGGGGGGTGGGGGTGTGGCCCTGAGCAGCTTGTAGCCACAGTACCATGCGCTGTTTACGGTGGATGTATCGCAATGGCTCGTAGAAACCCATATTATACATAGATATCTATGTAATATAATATAATATATATTATCACCTGGCCCTGAGCAGCTTGTAGCCACGGTACCATGCGCTCAGTTTACGGTGGATGTATCGCAATGGCTCTTAGAAACCCATATTATACATAGATATCTATATAATATAATATATATTATCACCTGGCCCTGAGCAGCTTGTAGCCACGGTACCATGCGCTCTGTTTACGGTGGATGTATCGCAATGGCTCTTAGAAACCCATATTATACATAGATATCTATATCATATAATATATAATATATATTATCACGGCCAAAAGCTGTGTGAGCCTCCAGACGATAGGCTATTATGAATCTCAAACGACCGCGTCTTCTTCAGATTGATGTGGAAGTGGAAGAACCAGAGACGTCGGAGAACCCGACGAAGTCCTTTGTGATTCATTATATCGTCTGGAGGTGCACATAGATTTTGGCCGTGATAATATGTATTATTTGATATAGATATCTATGTATTATATGATATTATTTAGATGTAGAGCCCCAGGACTCCAACGCAAGTGTTGTACACTTCCTTGTTATTTGGATAACCGTTCTGCTGTTGGTGTGATGGCGCATAACAGGTCGGACTCTCGTCTCTGGTATTTCTACAACGAGACTCGTAGTGGGGGTTATCTCAGCCATGGTTGAGAATGAATTGGGGGAAAGGAACTTTGGCTTTGACTCCCTGAAGTACATGAACCACGACATGGAGGAGAAGGGGATTGTTGGCCACGAATGTATCCCGCTTGAGCCCTGCTTCCCACCGCCTCGGCAGCGGTCAGCGCTAATCACCGCCTCCTGAAGCCGAGGCGGTGGTCCATCGGCAGCGAGACTCCGGCGGGAGACGACCGCGGTCAACAATCCCTTGGCCATGGCTGAGATAACCCCCACTACGAGTTTCGTTGTAGAAATACCAGAGACGAGAGTCCGACGTGTTATGCGCCATCACACCAACAGCAGAACGGTTATCCAAATAACAAGGAAGTGTACAACAATTGCGTTACAGTCCTGGAGCTCTATATCTAAATAATATCATATAATACATAGATATCTATATCAAATAATACATATTATCACGGCCAAAAGCTGTGTGCACGTCCAGACGATATAATGAATCACACAGGACTTCGTCGGGTTCTCCGACGTCTCTGGTTCTTCCACTTCCACATCAATCTGTAGTAGACAGAACCGCGCGCTGCCTGCTGCCTGCTGCCGGCGCGAGGCACCACCGCCCGGCTGCCCGCTGCCGGGCGGTGGTGCTTCGCGGCGGTGGTGCCTCGCGGCAACCGGCGGCAGGCAGCATGTCGCAGTTCATGTACTTCGATGTCGTTCTGCCATTGCATTCAAAATTCTGTAACTAGCCTGTTACTACGAACTAAGCAACTACCGTACACGTATTAGCATTTAGCACTAGCTCAATCACGACTCTTTCAGAATTCTTGTGGGTGGTTACAAACCAACCAAGTGGGCAGGGCCATGAATAATAGTTTGACAACGCTACGTCACAGTGTCACCTTATCCAGATCGGCTCATTTCTTCTGCCTTTTTCCTTTCATTGCCTATTGCATTCAGCAGACAAACTGCATAGATTTCAAACTTACCACAGCTCACAAACTTATTCAGACCTATCATATTTAACAATAGGAAAAATGTGATTTTAATGGCATGGGCTCTTTAATTAAGAGTTCTTTAAGCGAGTTGAAACGATTAATTTGACATTTTCCGTTTTACAGTAGGCCTAGAGAGTTTATGAAAGTTTATGAAAGAGACGCGCATGCGAAAGCATTCAACGCGGCGAGAGGGAGTACAATCTAACAGGCGTGCTGCATCAGGAAGTATGCCGTTGGCAGGAGGCGGGACATGCCAGTGAACCGCCAATCAGCAGCATCGACTGTTGACAGACATGTTGGAGTAGACCTACCGTGTGGAATATTAAAGTTTCAGTAACGTTACAGTTTGATGAACGATAACAAGCTCCTATAGCAGACTTTAACTAAGAGTTCTTTAAGGCAGAACTGCCAAGTACATCTTGTGTATTTCTGTTTAACAACAATATGATTTTTATTAGCCATGTGTTTGTTATGGCTTTGTGACTTTTAACTTTGCTATGGAGAAATGCTGGGACCGTTGTTCTCTAGACATTAAATAGGGAATGTATTATTTCAGTCGAGTCATTCGTCAGTGCATTTGGCTGAATATATTGTATTCATGAAATGTTTTATAAAAATCAAATGTTAGATTCAGAATGTTGTGGCAGACAGTACACTTACACACGAAAAAGGTTTTATTTTGGATACTTACACGTGTTTCTATGTCATAATTGATTGTTTCAATAAATGCATGTTTTCAAACTCAAAAATAATCGTTTGAATAATCGTGATATCAATATTGACCAAAATAATCGTGATTATGATTTTTCCCATAATCGAGCAGCCCTACTAAGCACTGCCCGGCAACAATCCCTTTCTCCTCCTTGTCGCGGTTCAGTCTACTTCACATTGATGTGGACGTTGAAGAACCAGGAACGTCGGAGAACCCAACGCGGTCGTTTGAGATTCATAATATCGGCTCACACAGCTTTTGGCCGTGATAATATATATTATATGATATAGATATTTATGCAGGCTATATGATAATATTTAGATATAGAGCTGCAGGACTCCCGTGTGTTCTAGAATATTTACAGAACACGGCTCATGGCTGTGTGCGCTTCGCCATTGCGATACATCCACTGTAAACAGAGCGCATGGTACCGTGGCTGCAAGCTGCTCAGGGCCACACCCCCAACCTCCTCCTTGACCCGCCTCGCTCCTCCTCATTTGCATTATAGCTACAGACACCAAAACAGCGCATTTGGGGGAAGCTCAATGTGCGACTGGCTCGGAGTGGCTGTAACTCTGCACCACGGCTGAATTTCGGGAACGTCTTTGAATACTGTGTTAGTTGCCCACTAATACCTAGATTAAAGAATACATAAAATAGCATGTTATGGGACCTTTAATGAAAAAGCTTTCAATGTTTCTACCTCTGTTCATTTTCACTCGTTTTGTCGTGTTTATTTATTTTCTGTTTCATTTAGGCAACTCTGGCGCTCAGCCTGCTCAGGTCGATCGCATTTTTTGAACTCGCACTTAGAGCAGTGAAAAAGACGACAGCCAATCAGAGGCAAAGAAACGCCCTGAGCTCTGTCTCTTATTGGTGACAACAAATCAGGCGACCATAGAGATGATGCGCTTGCGCGAAAAAAAAAGTTTTCACCCGAGCAGCGTCAGGTGCACCAGTGCGACCTAGAGTTTTTTTTAGTCGCACTAGTAAATATTTTGGTCGCACTCTGGAGCCCTGGTATGGGCACACTCACACTGCTGGCTTTAACAATGGAAACACATTCCATGCCTCCTTATTCCATGTTTTCAATTTTTTTTGAGAAGGCCAGGCACAATAACAGCAACATTCCTGGCTTGCGGAAAGGTGGGCTATTGACTGTGGGCTATTGACTACAAGTTATTTTTTCTCCAAAAGACAGAATAAGATGGCACCGAGGCTTGACACTAAGATCAGTGCCTACTAGCCATAAAACCTAAACAACGCTGTAAAAAGGGAGGGACTTGACTTCAAATCAGATTTGAAGTTCAAGCTGCTATAATAAATATTTATCGCGAGTTTACCTAGAGCAACTCTTAAGACCAGAGCGCCAGAGCATGTATAACTTACCCCGTCTAGAACCTGTAGTTCCCTGGAAAGTTTTTCGGCAAAGCCCTCGGCATTGGAGATGGCATATTCGCACACCTCCATCATGCCCTCAATGTCCTGCTCTTCTCGGGCGTTGAGCTCCTGGTAGTCATCTAGGGCGTCCTCATCTCCGCCAGCCACACTCTGGGCCTCACCTCTTGGCGCAGACTCTAACCCATCATAAACATATGTGCTATGTGTCAGAAATGAGCACAAATCATAGTGTACTATGAAGCCTAAGAGGAAGGAGACAATAGCGGACAATGGACTTTCTGTGATGGGAATTTGCCAAAATTATTAACCATCATTAGTGATTTAAATGACTTGCAGACATATAACACTGAATAAGTGATTAGTTCAACTTTTAATTTAGGCGGCATTTGTCAAGATAATTAATGAGGCCAAACAACTTAATTCCCTAATTCCCTGACAGCATCATTTCTAAATGCACCTGGCAAAGTGTATACATTTGTGTCTGGTTTAAAATAAATCTGTAAAATAATTAAATACTAATTGACTCAGGCAGAAGACGACTACGGTATACGGAATAAGAGAGAATCTAAATCGAGGAATTATTCTACAGTGTCCATCAACTAACCCCTACAATTTCCAGCCCAATGTATCAACACAATATATTTCATGAAATGCATGCCAAACCTTATCCTGGTAAATCAGTATACAAAAGGAGGGATGTTCTGTTATTAAAAATGGTGATTGTAGTTTGATATGATTGGAATACAACAGAGAGGATTGATGGGGGTAAGTCCTACCAACCTTCCGCTTTAGGAAGTTCTGGCCAGAGAAAGATTTTAAGAGAAGAGTCAGAATAAAGAAGAGTTAAGAGTAAAACAAAGAAGAAGCAGAAGGATTTTGTTCTACAGCCTACGTATTGCATTCAAGGAGATAACAGTCAAAACACACTAGATTCCAATTTATATTTAAGCAAAACTATACAACAAAACATTAATTTACAGAGGGAAAGAAATATATTTGAACATGCAATAGAACATGTACAGCCAGGAAACGTTTCCATTTATGGGAGTAATTAAGAGTGCAATTACCACAAGCACTAACCCTAACCCTTACAGGGACAGCTAGCGGACACAAACACAGACCAGGAACCGAGGGGAAAATGCTTGCCATAATTTGTATATAGTGAAAAAGCAAATGCTTCATCAGATAATCCCAGGGTCAGTCAGTGTTTCCATACCTTCCAATAGTTGAGGACTGACATTAACAAACTCCACCTTCTTCCTCAGGTAGCGTTGGTTCAGCTTCCAAATGCAAGAGATGAAGGAGTTCTTCTCAGCCACACTGCTTGCCACCCATCGGTACACCTTCTCAAAATGAAGGTCAAATTCTGGATTTTCCTGGAACGGTTAGAGTGTGTATGCCAGCATAATCTTAAAGTGGGGGACAAACCTAAGCCTTAAACTTTTGACATGTTAGACAAGCATATATATGTTTTTCCAAACAACAAGGTTATTAGATGAGTTTCTTGTTCTGTATGAGGAGCATTGGTAAGTACGAAAATAAGTAAGTAGTTATCTTTTCCTCACCTTGCTTGGATCTTTGGCATCCACCTCTCCAAGATCCCGCAGCTCCCATGTTATCTGCCGCTTGTAGAAGTCCCCCTTGTCAGACTTCTTTACCTTTACAACTTTGACCTGGACAGGCCTCTCTGTCGTTACTTATGTTGAAGAAGAAACGCAATTTAAAAGCTACAGACTAATCCACATAAATTCACTGTTCACACAAAGCACTAGCAGGTGTTCTAGTGAGCAACTTTGTTATTGCAGAGGAACTCAAAAGCAATTGTAGGTTACTCAGACATTTCTTCATACATTAAATTATTTATATTGTGCTTATACTGTACCAGTTGCACACAAGAAACAATTCTTCTTTTTCTTTCCCGCCTTGCAGACGTTCACAATACTGAGGAGACGCTCGTCGTTGGGTGTGAATATGTCCCTCTGGAGCGCATGTTTGATGGCTGTCATTGTGGATGCTGTTAGATTTTTTGATTTAAAACGGTTAATTTAATGCGTGGCGGTGGACAGTGCTGCTGTCTATGGCAAAACCGAGCGATAACAATGCTGTCGATGTATTTTCGATGTTCAATGCATTCATATTATAAACTGTGCAAATATGATATCACTTTGACTCTTTTTGACAAAACATATATCATTTTGATGAACAATCCGAAACAACATTTTAACTAACCTTACCCCATTAAATGGGGCCAGCTTTGTGCTATAATAGCTTCGAGCTACATCCAGCATTTACGTAATAAGGTGAGCCGTCTCCGATCGTTCGATTTTTTTGCACAAAGCCGAACGATAATATATTTCGTCAAATGTACTACATGATTTAGAAAATAAAACCATATAGCTTGCCTCAGCTACTCAGCCCTTGGCAAATCCACATCCAGACTACTTCCTGTACGAGCCAAATGTCACGTGACACGACTAGAGGGGGGCCGACCTATGGGGCCGACCATAGAACTAGAGCTGTGTTCGAAATCGTTCCCTATACACTCGTTCCCTATTCCCTATATAGTGTACATGATATAGTGCACTATATAGGGAATAGGGAACGAGAATTCGGACACTACGCTGAACATTTCTGAACGTCATTTGCGTCAGTAAATGCGCCGGGTATTTGTGTGACGCAGACAGATGCGCCCACTAGTGGTGCCGAGATGATGCCTCATGAAACGTCAAAGCCTCAAAGCCAGATGAACCACCAAAGTGGTTCGTGCTCGAAGCTTCAAATGAGTACGCTAGGGACATCTAGTGGTGAATGAAATTATGACAACCCAACCCAAAATGTGATTTTTGCTTCGTGTGCCGATACAACATTAAATCATTTGAGAATTGAAGTCATTTCAATGATACATGTGTGTGAGTGTGACATTCATAAAATGGCACAGAGCTCATGCTAGAAAATAAATCATTTGGCAAAAGTGTGTCTTAACAGACGCTTTTATCCAAAGCGACTTACTTCGGTAAATACACACATTGACACACCGACGGCAGAGTCAACCATGCAAGGCGACAGTCAGCTGTCAGGAGCAAAGTGACAGGGTCACAACAACACTGAGCTAGGAGGAGCTGGGGATTGAACTAGCAACCTACTGGTTACAAGTCAACTGCTCTACCTCCTGAGCTAAGCTGACCCACACTGCATGATAACTGAGAAGGACTGACTAATTTAATAGCCATTAAAGTGTTCTGGACAGTGGTTATTGAAACCTTATTGGGAGCAACTAGATGAAAATGCTCCCAAACCGGGGAAAACCTTCTCTTTTTGGCAAACTCCATGATGAATAATGAACGTGATGTTTCGATTGATACTACAGAAAATGCAATGCTCAAACTACTACGATCACAGACTAGTGGCATATTGAATATACCACAAGGTTGTGATCGTATACGGGACATCTTTATAGTCGAAATCTCCCGCCAATACTGAACCCATATTTCGAAGCAGAAATCCGAGGCGAAGCCTCGAACGTCACACCCTACGTCATTTCGCCAACGTGAATCCTACTCGAAGCGGAGCTTCGCTGGGGGAGGAGCCGAGATACTCGACACACGCCTCGATGCCTCGACGCAAAACGTAACATCACTAGCGCCCACATCAAGTAAACAAACCGGGCACTCACGACGAAAGCTGGAGGTTGTATTGATGTTGAATGTTACATTTCCTTGTTTAATTAATTTTGAATGTTAAATATTCTATGTTAAATCCCAAATAAATTGTTGACATTTCTAAACGAAAGCCGGAGACTCCATCATTAAATGTATTCGTTTTCACGGTTATTCGGCTTCTTCTTCTCCCCTGGAAAAATACAACCGGGAGTAACATGTAGGGAACATAGTATGTACCCTATTTTAAGTTTTAAAATGTAGAGAGATATGCACATTTATACAACCCCAATGATCAACAACTTCATCACCCCTGTTCCTCTGTCTGTTGCCATCATTCACTGTGACTGTTTGTTCTTATCCGTTTCTTTTGATTAAACAGTTATAATTAAGTTGCCTACGTCCTCCTTTTCCTCCGGCACTACACTGTATTTGTTTCTGAAGCAAAATGCATTAGTTTGTGAATGATGTTTTGTATTTGCAAACCACACTGAGTGTCTGTGTGAATCATTGTGCTTGAGTAAAACACGTTTTGTGTGCGTGTGAATCGTTATGCGTGAGCAAAACACGTTTTGCGTGTATGCAGGGTTTTGGCATGATTCTAACTCCATATGTACTCCTCACGCTTTGGACAGGCAAAGCGTGACCCCGAACACGCCTTGCGATGTGGACCAACGTAGCCTATTTCACGCCTTGGCGTGATACCGGGTTGGTGTGTGTGTGTGTCCACTGCCCAACCCCGCCCATCCTCTGGTTTTTAATAGTTCTGACTGAGTTTAAGAAGATTATACAATACATATTAAACCCCAACCGTTTCTGCGCTGGGTTTTGAAATCCCCAAGAAAACCGTGACCCGCGCCTTTGAGGTTTACTGTCCGTCCACACCAGAAGCGAATTGAGCGACCAAATCGCCGGAAGTCATTCACTTTCTATGGGCAAGAGTGACCAGAGCGACCAAAGCGACCAACGCTACCAGCGGCCAAAGTTGAGCGACCAGAGCGTCAAAAAGAAGTTGAAAACTTTTTAACTTTATGCAAATGACTATTATTCGCTTCAGCGACCAAACACTGACAGCCAATCGGAATGTAGACGCTCTTCGCTTGCGTGGATCCCAGGGAACATCGGCAGGCACTTTGGTTCCTACCTACCTTTATTCACTCACGGAACAAAATGTCGGCTGAAGTATTAATCGCGGCTGTAACTGGGCACCCGGTGTTGTACGAACCCACCCTTTTTCAGTTCAGAGATCGAAACGCCATAGTGGTTTGGATATCAAGTGATGATAAGCGGGAGTATTTATAGGCTACATCTAGAACGTTCGTATTTAAGCGGGAATCATTATAATTTGCTCTACATGCCACCAATCTAACCAAACAATCGCGTGTAGCATGCTTTAAACAAAACCAAAAAAGTATTTTAAATCGTCACATAAACAAACTAATCGACAAGACGAGGGATAAATGACAAGGGATATATCTCTTGTCTTTTATCCCTCTATTCCCCACTATTCACGGAGCCTGAGGTGAATAATTTTTAATTAAATAGTCTACATAGATAGATAGTCAAGTCTTTATTAATACCAAACGACACAAATCGTCGGGAATCCATTTAGGTGGTTCGTCCCACACAGGACAGTAGCCTACAATACCACACAGAACAAGTCTGACTGGATAATACACACAATACATCACATTAAAACTAGACACGCGTTGATAGATAGATAGACAGAAAGGCCTAGATAGATATAGATATGTTCCATTATTTGCCTTGCGGAGCCAACCAGTCCTGTGCACGTATATGCAAATGAGCCATGTGTCCCAACGTCTATTTGTTTTGAATGCGACGAATGAGTGCAGATCATGATTTGCAGATCCAGATCAGTGAAACATATTTTAACTACTACAGCACGCAGGGTTTTTTGTTCTCGGTTGTAATTAGCCTACATTTTAGGATTTTTTTTATATTGGGGGGAATCACTGTCCTACTTGTTGTCGAAGCACTTTATCGAACAAGCAAAACCGTCTCGGCAATATGGCCAAGGTGTATGGGAGAGTTCACTATTTGATATGGCTGTCTGTAGGGCCTACTAAACGCATACGGCTCCTTTAAATGCGTCTGCATAATTGAATTGTACGTCATGAGCGACTTGAGCGACCAAAGCGAATAGAAAAATTCGCAGCGAAACTTTGTGAGCGACCAGAGCGTCTTTGACGCTTTGGTCGCTCCTGGTGTGGACGTACAGTTACACCCGCGACTCAGTTTTTAAAACAACCCGTGAAGCTTGCAACCCTGCATCACCGTCACATTCGCCGTACTGGCAGTGATGGGAAGTTTCCTGTTAAGGAACAGACGTGGGGACCCAAATGCTGGACACAGGGAGACGGAGACGGAATAAAGGAAAGGGGTTTTATTCCGTAGACAGGCGAGTAGTCGGGCAGGCAGGGGTCCGGTAACAAGCAGGTAGTCAGACAAGCAGGGATCAGGAACCAGCGGGGTAGTCAGACAGGCGGGGATCAGGAATCGGCAGGAGAGTCAGACAGCCGGGGATCAGGAAAGATCAGGAACCGGCAGGAGAGTCAGACAGGCGGGGATCAGGAACCAGCGGGGTAGTCAGACAGGCGGGGATCAGGAACCGGCAGGAGAGTCAGACAGGCGGGGATCAGGAACCAGAGAGTCAGACAAGCAAGGGGGCGACGGCAGGCGGGTAGTCAGGCAGGCAGGCAGGGGTTCGGCGACCGGAGAATATAGAAAGACGTAACGACGAACTGGCACCGGCTGATAGGAAATCCCCGGCTGAAGTAGGGACGATCATTATGGATAATTACGTCCAGATGCGGGAGAAGGAGGCCCACCAGCGTCCCATAGCCACTAGATGGCGGCATTGGACCGCGTAGCAGGACGCGACGTGACATTTCCAAATAATTATAATTCATGTATTGTATATAACCAGGAATTTATGTATTTTATAACCTTGTTGGTTGTTCAATAAAACGTATTCACGGCCAAGATACGTGTTTCAGACTAAATATGTTAAATGAAACGTTCCCCGAAAGGGAAATATGCCTTAATGACAATAATGTGCTATAGGCCTAAGTTGACATTCAACATATCTGGGATACGTTTCAACCAAACATAATCCTAGAAGTAAATAAACGAACGTATTAGCGATACGTTCAATAAAACGTAATCACGGACAAAATACGTTTTTTGCCAAACGTAATTGAGAATGCCGAATAGTTCTCTGGGAACGTAATTTTGATGAGACAGAGTTGCTCCATCCTTCCGCCCATCTATAAATTCATGCATGCATGCATCCATCCTTCAATCTATTCACCAGTTTACATTTTTCTTAGGGAACTCCTGCTCTAGGTTCTCGGATCAGCCATAAAATCTAGACCATCCCTTAATCAAAACAGAAAAAGACTATACTATTATACAATACTTTATTATATTATAATTTGCCTGATTTTGTTTTTAGTATTGTAGCTTGTTATCATTGTAATCATCAAATAATTTAAAACATAAGGTTATATTATGTAGTACAATTAAACCAATTTCATGTGGAAAGCAGATACTGATTCTTTGAGACAAAATACAATGAATATATCGGAATGTAGCTTTACATATATATATATATATATATATATATATATATATATATATGGTTCCTAAGACACACAATTTCATAGACACAAAGACAAACAGGCACAAACACAGACGTACGCATGCACGTACGCACACACACACACACACACACACACGCACATTCTTTTTACCACGTGTTGATCTAGCCTTTAGTCATGAATCATCCTCTATTTTCCTGCAAATACTTACTGTCTACATATTTATATATTTCATGAATGTCAAAGGTTTTTTGGTGCAGCTTCACATACAGCTTTTACAGGATAACGTGTTGACATAGAAATAGGAAAGTTATAGCAGATTTGGTCAGAATCTTTTTTTATTTGAATCATCAATCCAATCTGACCCAAAAACTGTTGTGGATGTGAAGTCAAACATCTCCGTATGAAAGCTGTCCCCAGGAGCTGAGGTGGCTCTATCAAGGGGACCAGTATACAGGTGAGAGAGCCCCAGTGACGTGCATTAAGAACAACATGCAGATGTCATTTGACAACAAGATAACTTTCCACAACAGAACCGCCATTGTCTTGGGAGGGTGATTGCATCTGTGTAATCTACAATGACATTTACATTGGTGGCTGAAGCTTGACAGTCTTTCTATTGTATAATGGAATCTGAAATGTTTGAGATTTCATCACAATGGCATTTGGTGTGGCCCTTTTAATATGATTTAAGATGTATTGCATCATAGATTGTTTTGTGTAAATATGTTCAATTGCTGTTGCCTCATGAAACCCGGAACCCATTTTAAAGATATAATATATAAAGATAATGATCTCTTTACAGCTCTTTACAGAAATCAGGTCTTCACGGAAACTAAATGTTTTTCCTGATCTGAAAATGATCAGTCATCTATTTAATTTACGATCCTTTACAAGATGCTGTATCCAAAAGTGACTGCGAAGGAAAGAAATTACAACTGGACTGCGATGGAAAATCTACATGTTGTTAAGTTTTTGGTCTATCTATGGACTTAAGTTTTGTTACTAATTTGTGTGATGCATATATTGCCTGCCTTCTACTCTCCTTGTGGGTCATTTAAAGTGTGAACCTTCGAGGGTCGTGTGATGCATTTTATTGCCTGCCTGTTCCTATGTTTTCATTTGTTGTAAATCATCTTCCATGCAAATCCTTTGATGTATGGGCCGGTTCCTCGACCCCCTGGCTAGCGTCAACGAAGCCAGAGGGTTACATGGCACGGCCGCCACCTCCTCCAATGGCATCCAGAGGAGCTTCAATTGTAAAGATTACCATCTGGTAAAGAAAGGCTTTTGGTTTATTGGGGGACACACCCTCTCCAGAACCCAACCCAACCATCGGTGGACTTCTCCCGAGCGTACCTTTAGAGTATGAAGTAAGACGCAACGAGAAGCTCCCATCTGAGGCCTCAGATTATTGTAATGTTTGCCTGTTTTATTGTTTTGTTGATGCATGTTGGGATGTATCTTTGTTCGTACTTTTATTACAAATATATATGAAAACCAATTGTCTACAGTATTGTGTGCTTTTTGCATCTAAATATCTCATCTGTCTTGGACGCAAACTCTGATAGAGAAGTTGCCACGACAAATGAAATCAACTGGCCTGGAGTGCAGATTAGCTACAGCAGTCAAAAGATTTTGCGAACATCTCAAATAGGTGATATTGCATTAAAACAACGTGATACAGGTGGACAGTGTTTTCAGGTCCAATCAAAACCTACCGGCTAAAAACTGTCAAACCAGGCTCATTCAATTTGGCCCCCTAATCATCCCCCCAGTATAATTTGCTGATTCATTAATTCCCTCACTCTCCACCTCAAGCTGGTGTGTTGTGAGAGTTCTGGCGCAGATTGGCTGCCGTGCATCACCCAAGTGGGTTCTACACATTGGTGGTGGTTAATGAGGTTCCCTCTACACTAGCTGCGTTTCCATCTGAGAGGTGATGCGAATCTTTAGAAAGGTCGCAAAAAAGTAATTCGAATTAGGTGCGTTTCCATCAAGTGGTTGGAGCGGGTAACTACCCTAGTTCTGCCTGGAGGTGACGCTGTAGGCAAAAAATGTATGCCGATACATGGCTGCAATAAATGGTAGAAGTAGAAAAGCTGTATTGTTGTTTTTAAGCTTTCCACTTACTCCTCAACACATTCCTTGTCGTATCCTTTAAGTAACATCATCTCTCTTCTGTCCTGATAAATAGTGGAATTACGTTGTTGTTTTCCAGCTGTTAGGTTATTTTCTTTGATGAGAGCAAGGAATAGTTTAATCTCTTCGTCGGTCCACACGTATCTAGTATTTACATTTGCCATCTGTTCGATGTACGCAATTAAAGACGTATATTTAAAGGATATACAAACGGTTAAAAATAGATACGTTGTTTCTCGAACCCGTATCGTTGTTTGAGAGCACAATAGGGTGATGGCGTTACACGTTGATGTCTGCATGGTTGCTATGGCCGGTCGGTATGCGGAAATCGGAAAGACTGCCCTGTGTGTTCAAAGTTCGCTCCGTCACAGCTGTTTCGAAAAGTGTATTTCCATCTCCCATTTTGCGAATTTACTCTCTTTCGCATTTCTCAAAAACCACCTCAAGACAGCGGATAAACTTTTTTACGAATTAGAGGATTTTTATGCGAATTTTGGTGTTTCCATCACCGTTTACTGATTCGATACTTCAAAGTTTGCATAAAATCAGGGGGATGGAAACAAACCTACAAAGCTTCTTCCAGGGGCGTAGCTAGAAATTATAATTAAGGTGCGCCTGTGAGATTTTGGGTGGCCAAGTTCACAGGGATTTTCCTGGAACACTGTTAGAATAACTGCTGCAAGTGTCCGGTGGAAGCCAGGGTCTGGAGCGCTCGATACGTGCTGCAATAACGGGAGCACTGATTTAGGCTCGGCCGTCTCTTATCAAATGCAGTACAAGGACCCTGGTTGGTTATTCGAGACCTTCAGGGGCGGAGTTGGGCACTAGTAGCCACCGGGAGAAACCTCCCCGGTCCGGCCCCCCCCCCCCCCCCCCAATGATATAATTATAATTAAGAAAATAAAAATGTGTAAAATAGGCCACAGTTCTGCTCTGTGCGAATGGGGATTGGCGCTCCGAGAATTGGCTCACTTCCTTACAAGACAGGTAACCATAGCAACGCCGGTAAACAAAAGCACTCCGGATGGCCGTAGTGCTCCCCCGCACTACAGCCATCCGGAGCCGTTTATACTCGGTAATACCCGTGTAACGTGTTCACACGACTACTACTACATGTTCCAAATCTGTTAACATATTCTCCATCCATTAAAAGAGAAAGATCAGTTGAGTCATTAATTCTTCTGAAATATACCAGCCAGCACATACACATTTGACTAGCAGCTTGTGCTAGCTCCCGCCTAGCAATAACGTCAATGGTGGAGCTCTGGCTAACTGTTTTTCTGTCAATTCACCTGCGCAACTCGTTAATCCCCCTCCAGCATCCGCTTCTTCTTTATTCTGGCTTTTCCAGCCCCTCCTTTCTCTTTTCTCTTCTTGCCTTCCATGAGTGCCACAACAAGCAAAAGCAAGCAACCACAAACTTGCTCGCCTTCTCTGTCTGACGTGTCTTTAGGGTCATGCCATTAGACGTGGGGCCGCTCATATATCCCCCTACATTTCCGAAAATGGACCTGACCTGCAAGCTGTTTATTGGATAAACGCATTTCCCAATCCCAGGAGTCTTTGCTCCATTCTACGTCAATTCAAGAACAAACAAATTAAATTAAACTGTAGTTCGTATTATTTATTTATGGCTATGAAAGTTCTGTAACGCCTGAATAATGAAGAATTAAATTAGGTAAAATAATATAATATAAAAAAAAAACATGAATGAGACATAGAGCGTAAGCAAGTGGTATAAATATTGGTTGGATGTTCTTGAAACATATTTTGTTTATTTCGGGGATTTTCACGGCGACTTGACGGGGAATAAATTATGCTCAGGGCCGGCTTGCAGACGCCTTGCGGCCGCTCACAACTGTATGCCGGTCCAACTGACTTCGCAGGCCGCTACACAATTGCGGGCCGGTCCACCTGACCTCGCAGGCCGGCCGGCCGGGAAATGTCCCGACGGCCACTCCGCCTCTGGAGACCTTATACGATGGGATGTATCAACAAAATAAAATAAATGACAAATGTTACAACAAACAGGTATTGATAGAGAACCGCTGAGAAGCAATCAGACCCCAGATCAGAGACAACCACTTTCAATCAAACCATGGTCCTTCATTAGGATCCTCTGGAGGCTGCCCCAAACCATCCTAAACGCAGCGCTGGCGCACTTGTTTTACATTTTTTATTATTTTCTTAAACACGAAACAAAACAACAAACAAAACAATCACAAACCTCATAAACATACATCACAAGATAACAAAACTCACAGGACATTACAAAACAATACACATTACAACAGGGGGGGGAGGGGGAGGTGCAGATTCATAATATTCAATAAAATCATTTAAATGCCCAGTTTCTCAAATAAAGTCTTATAAGGTCTCATAAAAATCCATGGACTTCATCTCGACGGTCAAGATCATTGAGGAGCGAGGTTGCACGTTCCATTGACAGAAGATCCATAAAGTCTTTTAACCAATTGTCAGTGTTGAAGCAATTTGTTTTTTTTTGTACTTTCCAATTCATCATAATGATTCATTTAACTGACAAAAAGGCTAAAGCTATAATGTGTTGCGTAAGAGTTTACTCAATATTTTTTTTCTCTACTGCCTAAAAGGCAAATTAGTGGGCAGAGTGCTATTTTCACTTTCAGAATATACGACAAGTTACAGATCACATTTTTCCAAAATCTCTTTACTGAGCGGCAATGCCACATTAGATGTATCAATGTTTCTGCCTCTCCGCAACCATGCCAACACAAATGGCAGAGGGATTTGTCCATTTTCTTTAATCTGCTTGGTGTTATATATGCCCTGTGCAAGAATTTTATATCTTACACATTTGGATAAGAATGTTGTTTGTTTGGTAAGTGTATCCCACTGAGCATTACTCAGGGGTAAGTCCTGCTCCCATTTGTGTTGAATAGAGGTTAGGCTGTCAAAGGATGCAATTGTCAACAACTCGTATAATCTTGACACTGTTCTCCTCCCTGATGCAATCTCCCTCAGTTTTTTGTCCAGATCTAAATCCAGTGTTCTTTTGAAATAATTAACACCAAAATTGATTTTAATTGTATGCATGCAAAAAAGTCGACATCTTTTAAATCATATTGCGCTTTTAAGACATTAAAGGGTACCATATAACCATCTATCACTATCTGACCCACTTGGTTTAAACCTCTATGTTGCCATGATTTGTTTGTTAATGTGTTTCCACCCGCTTTTAATACAGGGTTACTCAATATAGGGCATGATGGTAAGTATGCTCTATTGAAAGGGAGACGCTTCTGTTTAATTTTTACTACCTCACAGGAAAATTTAAGAGGATTGACTATTTTCAAATTGGTTTTGGGGTAAAACCATGAAGTGGTTAGGGAGAAAGATTTGCCTTGGTTGGCAAAAATAGTTTTGTCATCCCATTTCCAACTCACTAACTGACTCTGGCCTGTATAGGCCCACAACAAAGGGAACCTAGCATTATAAGCAAGATAATAAGAATAAACATCTGGGACTCCCAATCCACCTCTTTTCCTCGATCTGGATAATCTTTTGTAACTGATTCTTGGTTTTTTATTACGCCACAAGAAATCTGTGAATAATTTGTTAATTTCTTTGAACCAGTAAAGAGGCAATTTAAGAGGAATTGCTGATATAAGAACCAATAATCGGTAACCCTTCCTTTTACAGTCCCTTAATTACTAGGTATTTACCCGGTACATACATGGTAAATCATAGTGTATTACTGGGTTATTACCACTGGTAATAAGAAGGTAAATACAGAGGTAGTTACCCAGCAAATACATGATAAATCATAGTGTATTACTGGGTAATTACCACTGGTAATAAGAAGGTAAAAACAGAGGAATTATCCGGTAAATTATAGTGTATTACTGTGTAATTACCACTGGTAATAAGAAGGTAAATACAGAGGAATTACAGCTGAAGTACTAAGTAAAACCTCCACTATTACCCATCAACTCAACTAAGTAGCGTGTAGTTGTAACTTTTTTAGGTTGGTAATGTGGTGTAACTGTTTTAAGTAGAGTTTGGGAGACCTGTAGGATGTCGTCAGAGGTGGAACGTCAGGGTAGGAGGGGCGGCGGGAGTTGAGTAATGAGAGGCACTTGGTGAAATAAACATTCACGCTTTACAGTTGGACTCCGCGCAAGTTATTTAATAACACGACATGGTGTCAGAAGTCCTGTAGTTAGCGTGAGGGAGAAGCCACGGAAAAGGACCATTTTAAACCTGCGAACTAAAGAAAGAGAAGGTCAGGATGAGCGACGGAGAAGAGGATAGCAGCAGAGGTCGGCAGCCAACGGCAGCAACAACGGGACCATGCGCTACATTTAATATCCAGCCACTGGATTCCTTCGACTTTTCAAAGATAGAAAGATTTCGCCTGGCAAGTAACCTAAATGCAAGCTCTGAAGAGAACCAAGTCAATACATTGATATACTGCATGGGGGATGAAGCGGATGACATCTTACGTGGGCTAACTTTAACGGCTATTCAGGAAAGCACTTACAAAGGGGTACGTGATGGCTTTCAAAGTTTCTTTGTGGTCAAGAAAAACGTAATTTACGAGCGTGCTAAGTTTAACATGCGCATACAGAGAGAAGGAGAGCTAGTAGACTCGATTGTCACTGCTTTATACGCGCTAGCAGAACATTGCAGCTACGGTGTGCTACATGACGAGCTTATCCTGTTGGACTGTTAGATAACTGGCTGTCCGAACGCATGCAGCTGGACGCAGACCTTACCTTGGACAAAGCTGTTAGAATGGCACGCCAAAGCGAGGAGGTCAAAAAGCAGCAAGTTTCACTGCGGGGTGACACCAGAACACAGGCAAGTGATGCTAAGTCTGTGGATAGGGTCAGAATGCTCAAGACCAGCAAGCCTGCTAAACAAACCTCAGCACGTAAATGAGCCACACAATGCCCGAAATAGCATAGGGAAAGCGCAGTGTTACAAATGTGGCAGTACTCCATCTCATCCTGCACGAGATTGTCCTGCAAATGAAAGTAAATGCCATGCATGTGGCAAAATGGGTCACTAAAGTCGCGTGTGCAGAGCACCAAAATCTGTGCATGAAGTTGAAGAAGAGGAGGACGATGCAATCTTCCTTGGCAGCATCACAGCAAATGGTGAACCATGGACAGTCAGCATAGGCATCCATGACAGCAGTGTGACGTTCAAAATCGATACAGGTGCCGACGTCACAGTCTTGCCACACGCTGTGTTCCTGGAGATATTCAAGAACAATCCACCAATACTCCGAAAAGCAACAAAGCCACTCTTGGGACCAGGTAAGAGTCCACTGGATGTTGTGGGCGTTGTTAGGCTGCTGCTGAGGAGAGTTAAGAAAGCAGAGATGGAGGACGTATATGTTGTGCGTAATCTACACACTGCCTTGCTGGGAAGATCCGTGAGCTGTAAGCTGGGGCTGGTTGCCAGACTGGACAGTGTCACTGTGGAGACATTAAAGCAAACCTACCCAAGAATATGCAGCGGACTTGGAGAAATGCGTCAGCCATACGCCATAAAGCTGAAACCAGGGGCTCTACCGTTCTGACTCAAAACACCTAGGAGGATCCCATTGCCATTGATGGGTAAAGTCAAGCAGGAACTGTCCCGCATGGAAGACCTCGGGGTGATATGCAGGATTGAGGAGCCGACAGACTGGTGTGCTGGTATCGTGGTGGTGCCAAAAAAAACAGGTGCTGTACGCATATGTGTTGATCTCACTAAACTGAACGAGTCAGTACATCGGGAGAAGTTTATCCTGCCATCAGTGGAAGAAACACTGGGAATGCTGGCTGGAGCCAGAATTTTTAGTAAGCTGGATGCGAATATGGGGTTTTGGCAAATTCCCCTAACAGATGATTCAGTGAAATTGACAACCTTCATCACACCCTTTGGACGCTTTTTCTTCAAGCGTCTTCCTTTCGGGATAGCATCGGCTCCCGAGCACTTCCAGAACAGAATGGTGACAGAGGTCACAGAAGGGCTCGAGGGTGTGGTGTGCCACATAGATGATGTGCTGGTGTGGGGACGTACACAGGCAGAGCATGACGACCGCCTGCATGCTGTGCTGGAGAAGATCCAAAAGGCAGGCATCACCCTGAACATCGAGAAATATGACCTGTCAAGGTCAGAGGTGAGCTTTCGTGGCCATGTGGTCTCTGCCAGCGGCATCAGCCCAGACCCAGTCAAGACAGAGGCTGTAAAGAGGATGCAGGAACCGACAACAGTGAGCGAAGTAAGATCCTTTCTAAGATCCTTTCCCAGTCAAGACAGAGGCTGTAAAGAGGATGCAGGAACCGACAACAGTGAGCGAAGTAAGATCCTTTCTCGGCATGGTGAACCAGCTGGGCAAGTTTATCCCGCAGCTGGCGGAGAGGGACAAACCCCTGCGAGATCTCCTGTCGAAAAAGAACTGCTGGATGTGGGACATTGAGCAGGCCAAAGCATTTCAGGATCTGAAGAATGCATTGACGTCGCCACCTGTGCTAGCCATGTACGATCCTAACAGAGAATGCAAGGTTTCAGCAGACGCATCATCATACGGGCTTGGAGGAGTGCTACTACAAAAGTGGGATGAAGAGTGGAGGCCAATAGCCTAAATGTCGCGGTCTCTCACTCCAACCGAGCAGAGATATGCACAAGTGGAAAAGGAGGCATTGGGACTGACCTGGGCCTGCGAGAGGTTTCGCAACTTCCTGATTGGAAAACACTTCCAGTTGGAGACGGATCACAAGCCTCTCTTGAGTATCCTGGGGTCTCAAGCTCTGGATGCCCTACCTCCTCGGATCCAGCGCTTCAGAATGCGTCTGATGCGCTATTCCTACTCCATATCTCATGTGGCAGGGAAATGTCTGTGGACGGCAGATACACTGTCACGGGCGCCAGTCGAGAGAGCAGAGACACCAGCTGAGAAAGAGCTGTTTGAAGACACTAATATCTACGTCGACATGGTAATGGAGAACTTACCTGCGAGCACCAGCTATCTAGCTGAACTGCGAGACGAGCTGCAGAGGGACAGTGTGTGTGCACGGGTGATGCAGCTGTGTTCAGAAGGATGGCCAGCCCATGGCATTAACGAACCTGCACTTAAGCTGTACTGGTCTGAACGTACTCTTCTCACAGTTCAGCATGGTCTACTGTTGAAAGGACAAAGACTCGTTATCCCCTCAACAATGAGAAATTATGTTCTTGTCAAGCTGCACGAAGGTCATCAAGGTGTGGTCAAGTGTAGAGAGAGGGCGCAACAGTCTGTATGGTGGCCAGGGCTGAGCCAGCAGCTGAACGAGGTGGTTCTGAACTGCCGGGCATGCTGCCAGGAGAGACAGAACCACAGGGAGCCGCTGACGCCAACACCGTATCCAGGCCGACCATGGCAAAAGTGTGGAGCAGATTTGTTCGTCCTAGAGAGCAAAACCAACCTGCTAGTAGTGGACTACGCATCAAGGTACGTGGAGATCGCACTGTTAAGCCATACAACATCTAACGCTTTTCCAAGCAATTTTACTTAAAAAGTGATTTTTTTGTTGACATATTATCTCTACTTGGTTCCCAAGCTACATCAGCGACGAAAAGCAAGCTTATGGACTGTCTTTAGTTGTTCCAGTGTTATTGTGTTATTGTGAAGAGCCGTGTAGCTCACTTGTTATTTTGGTTTCCCTAGTAACGGCTAAAAACAACGGCTAAAAACTAGTAGCTGATTTGACATTTTCCTGGTCACTGCTGGCGTTTTTTTTTTTTTTTTTCTCGGCGATCCTGGTGAGGAATATGCCCTGGTCAACCTGCTAAGCTGTCTCTACTGTCTCGTGGATTTTCTGCACTGCCTCCCAGCTCTTCCCCAGATGCGTCGGGTCCGTACCTAGCTGCTAACAGGCAAACATCACTCAACATCAGGTTCGATGTTGACGTACTTCGCCCCACAGCTGCTGAAGTACAACAATCGCTCCATCCCACCCTGTATTTCCACCATTAAGCAGCTAGGACTATTGCGTAGACCTCGATATATCCACAGAGGCTCAGGGAGAAACTTTATTTATGGTCAGCCTGCCGGCTTCATCACATCCATTAGGTCCGCTGAGACGGCTGAGGGCAAAAGACGTAACATCGCGAGATCCCCGCACTCCCGGCTGGATAGATTTCATGGAGTGGATTCCAACCTGCGCGGAGTGGATTTTAAGGCTCTGCGACCTGTACAGAGAATAACTCCACAGTCACTGGTTAAATTTGAACTTTTCAACACTCAATCCTTGAATAATAAATCCAGCTTGATTGAAGAGCATATCAGGGAAAAAGGACTTGACTTCATGTGTCTAACAGAAACCTGGCACCAGCCAGAGGTTTACTCTGCCCTAAACGAAGCCTGTCCCCCAGGCTACAGTTACTTGGAGGCAGCCCGCAGAACTGGACGCGGTGGTGGCCTAGCTGTCATCCACAAACAGGACCTGGAGTTGTCCCCCATGGTGCTGCCTACAACTTCCTCCTTTGAATGTCTTGCATTCACATGCAAGCCCCCCCATCCCATGACTGTTCTACTCATATACAGGCCCCCTAAACCCAACTCTGCTTTCATCCCGGAAATGTCTGATCTCCTCACAACACTCTGTACTACCTCTGCCAATACCATCATTCTGGGTGATTTAAATATTCATGTTGACACCCCCTCATGCCAGCCCGCTGCTGATTTTCTTCAGCTGCTAGACTCCCTCAACCTACAACAACATGTTGATGCCCCCACACACTCCAGAGGACACACAATTGACCTGGTCATCTCAAACTCCGCCCCCATCAGCAACCTACAGGTCTATGATCTTGGCGTCTCGGATCACAGAGTTGTGTCAATGGAGCTCCCTTTTCCTTCCTCCCACACCAAACCAAAGCGGCAGATCCACTTCAGGAATCTGAAAAATATCAACATGGATGCCCTGGCCCTTGACCTTCAACATCTCTCCTCTGGCTCAACTGACTCCCTCTCTCTTGCTGACTCAGTGGACTTATACAACCAGTCCCTGAGCAGTCTCCTGGATCTCCACGCCCCCTTAACATCGAGGTCAGTCTCCTTCTCGCGCTCCGCACCCTGGTACACCAGTGAACTACGTACAATGAAGGCTGCTGGGCGTGTCCTTGAGCGGCGACTCAAGGCCTCTGGTCTGACCGTTCACAAACAGGCATACAGGGAACACGGGAGGGCATATGCTGAAGCCCTGAATAATGCACGGTCCAGGTTCTATTCCGCAATAATCAACAATAGCCCTGGTAACTCCAAACAGCTCTTTTCAACTGTTCATCACCTTCTCAAACCCCCTTTACCATCCCAATCTGATGCCACCACGGAGAGGTGCAACATGCACATCAACTTTTTTAAACAAAAAGTGAATAACATCCGCTCACACCTCTCCATCACTACTGCCCTGCCCCTTCAAACTGCTGACCCACCGATTGACTCTGTCCAGACCCTCTGCTCCTTCTCCAGCATCACAAAGGAAGAGGTGGAGGACGTCATCAGGAAAATGAAGCCATCCACCTGTGCACTAGACCCCTTCCCTACAGCTCTGCTGAAGGCCAACATCTCTGCTGTCTCTCCACTCATCACCAATATCATTAACCACTCCCTCCTGGCCGGCCATATCCCATCTGCATTAAAAACTGCTGTCATCAGACCAACATTAAAAAAACCTACCCTTGATCCAGAAGTCCTCTCCAACTACAGGCCCATCTCAAATCTCCCATTTCTGTCAAAAGTTCTGGAAAAAACAGTTGCAGCACAACTCCAGGATCACCTCATACAACATCACTTGTTTGAAAAATTCCAGTCTGGTTTCCGCTATGGCCACAGTACAGAAACAGCCTTGGTCAGGGTCACAAATGACCTCCTGATGGCAGCAGACACCGGCTCCCCATCTCTCCTCATCCTCCTGGACTTAACAGCTGCTTTTGATACGGTTGACCACAATATTCTCCTTCACCGCCTGCAATACACCATTGGACTGTCAGGAAATGTGAAGAACTGGTTCACCTCGTACCTCACTGACAGAACTGAGCACGTTGCCCTGGGCAAAGCAAAATCACACACCAACAACGTCACCTGCGGTGTCCCCCAGGGCTCGGTGTTGGGCCCCACACTGTTCTCACTGTACATGCTCCCCCTGGGTAGTGTCATTAGCAGGCATGGCTTGTCTTACCACTGCTATGCTGATGATACACAGCTCTACATCAGGACAACCCCCACTTCTTCTGCCCCTCTGCCAACATCCACACTGACCACCTGCCTGGAGGAGATAGAGGCGTGGATGAAGCTCAACTTCCTACAACTTAACAGCCATAAAACGGAAGCCATCCTTATTGGCACGCCACATCAGCTCCGCTCCCCCACCATCACCAATATCACCTTCTCTGGCAAAAACATCCCCCTTTCCACATCCGTCACCAACCTCGGTGTTAAAATGGACCCACAACTTAATTTTGACACCCACATCAAACACCTCTGTAAGACAGCTTTATACCACCTCAGGAACATCGCCAAACTCCGCCAATCACTCACCCTGGCTGATGCAGAGAAGCTCGTCCATGCCTTTGTCTCCTCCAGGTTGGACTACTGCAATGCACTCCTCATTGGGATCCCTGGCAAGAGCATCCAGAGGCTCCAATACATTCAAAACAGTGCTGCCAGGGTCCTGATGAGGGTGCGCAAGCATGACCACATCACCCCCATCCTGAAATCACTGCACTGGCTCCACGTCTCACTCAGAATTGAGTACAAGGTCTCCCTCCTCACCCACCAGTGCCTTCACGGACTTGCCCCCCTCTACCTTCAGGAACTCCTCACCCCCCCGACAAACTCACGTACACTCCGTTCAGGATCCACTCACACCCTCCAAACCCGACATACAAAGCTGTGCACCATGGGTGATCGGGCCTTTTCTGCTGCTGCCCCTAGACTATGGAACGCCCTCCCTGACCACCTGAGGGCTCCACAGACTACAGCTCTTTTTAAACGGAACCTCAAAACCCATCTCTTTAAAAGAGCATTTAGCTAAACTTTCTTTGAGGTTCCCCCTTTTTAATAGTTTTTTTGGTATTTTTTTCTCTGAAGCACTTTGAGATTCTTGAATATAAAGTGCATTATAAATACAATTTATTATTATTATTATTATTATCTAAGGATGTGATCACTCACTTCAAGTCGATTTTTGCACGTCACGGGATCTGTGAGACACTGGTCACTGATAACGGGCCACAGTTCTCAGGAGCTGACTTTGCCAACTTTGCTGAGTCCTATGGGTTTCGTCATGTGACCAGCAGTCCAAAATACCCCCAGGGGAATGCTGAAGCTGAGCGGGCAGTACAGACCGTTATGGGGCTCCTGAAGAAGTCGGGTGATCCATATCTTGCCCTGCTTGCATACAGGTCTACCCCGCTGCAAAATGGATACAGCCCGGCTCAACTTCTCATGGGGAGGCGACTTCGCACCACTGTGCCTATTCTGCCTGCACTGTTAGAGCCTGCTCTTCCGGATGGAGACGCGGTACTGCTGAAGGAGGAGGAGAGGAAGAGGAGAGATGCACAACACTACAACCTGCGACACCGTGCACGGAACCTCAACAGCCTCACTCCTGGGCAGGACGTGTGGGTCACAGACCAAAAAGCGGCTGGAGCTGTCATCGGAAGTCACACCACACCTCGCTCATATCTGGTGGAGGGACCCCATGGGATCATCAGGCGAAACCGTCGTCATCTCATAGCCATGCAGCCTTCCCCAGACCAAAGCAACAGTGGTGCAGCTGAGCAGAATCTAGTAGGTGTTCCAGAACGACCTGCAGCAGCACCATCGCAGCAGAATGTTCCAGAACCACCATCTACTCCTACAGTTAGAACCAGGTCTGGGAGAGCTGTGGTAAGACCGACCCGGTTCGACTTGTAATTTTGCTTATCACAGACTTTACAGAGACCTAGAGACAATCCAAAAAAAGAAAGAAAAAGAAAAAGACAAATATGTGTTCGATACTGTTATTGAGCCACTTTATTGTTGCATTGTCTGAATGTAAATGTTCACGTTTCAGGGTTAGAGTGAGCATAGACAGTACAAGGTGTTTTGTATTGTAGTTTGTATTTTCCTGTTCCGAAGCAAGGTTAAATTGCTGTGTGTCTGTTGTGAGTGTGAATGACTCATATAGGAGCAGACCTTCCAGCCACAGGGGCAAAATAATCCCCTAAGGTCCTGCGGAATCAATGGCAGTCTACCCATTGATTCTAGAAAGGGGAGATGTGGTGTAACTGTTTTAAGTAGAGTTTGGGAGACCTGTAGGATGACGTCAGAGGTGGAACGTCAGGGTAGGAGGGGCGGCGGGAGTTGAGTAAGGAGAGGCACTTGGTGAAATAAACATTCACGCTTTACAGATGGACTCTGCGCAAGTTATTTAATAACACGACAGGTAATAACTCCGATATTGTGTACTTCCTAGGAAATTAGGCAACCAATTCTTATAAACACCTATAATCCAAGGTTTATGTTGTTAACAGCCAAAGTTTAATGATGTACTATCTAGAAATTAGCATAGTGCTTTCCAATAAAATACTTTTTCTTAGTTATTATTCGTAGCTACACCCATTTAGAAAGGGTTTATTCGATTTACCACTATGGAATTACTTACCTGGTAACAACCTCTGCAGGAACAGTTTTCCTCTAGTGTTATGGTACATCTTCTTAAATACTGGGTACAAAGCCCTTTGTTTCCATGGTATTACCAGGTTCTTACCATATAATTTATAATAGATACATTCCATTATCCATGCAGTCAACACAAACTTGTACCATGTACGTTCTGCGACGTTACCAAGTAAAACACACCAATTTACCCAGTAATTAAGCTGAAACTGTACTGTAAAAAGGAGGATCGTTTATTTCCATGGTATTACCAGGTTCTTACCATATAATTTGTAATACATTATTCCCTTTTACATGCAGTCAACACAAACTTGTACCATTACCGAGTAATTAAGCTGAAACTGTACTGTAAAAGGAAGCCTCGTTTGTTTCCATGGTATTACCAGGTTCTTACCATATAATTTGTAATACATTATTCCCTTTTACATGCAGTCAACACAAACTTGTACCATGTACGTTCTGCGATGTTACCAAGTTAAACACGACAATTTACCCAGTAATTAAGATGAAACTGTACTGTAAAAGGAAGCCTTGTTTGTTTCCATGGTATTACCAGGTTCTTGCCATATAATTTGTAATACATTATTCCCTTTTCCATGCAGTCAACACAAACTTGTACCATGTACGTTCTGCGACGTTACCAAGTAAAACACGACAATTTACCCAGTAATTAAGCTGAAACTGTACTGTAAAAGGAAGCCTTGTTTGTTTCCATGGTATTACCAGGCTCTTACCATATAAGTTGTAACTGGTTATTCCCTTTTCCATGCAATCAACACAAACCATATATGTTCTGCAACATCGTTCACCAGTAGTTAAGCACTTTAATTGTTGTTATAAAACCCCAAACCACTGTTGATGAAAGGCATATTAAAATTAAACAAAATCAAAGGCTTATCTTTCAAACAATGCATATCTCACAAACAGGCACTGAACACTGAAAAATCGGACAAAATAAGAGCCGTCCACATCAACTCAATTTAAATGTTACTGATGGTGTTTTCATAAAACACATGACATTGTTATGGCAAGTGACCACAAGGAAGACTGCTTCAACCTCTTCAATTTGAATAAGTGGTGAATGCCATGCAGCAATCTGCCTATGGGAGCATCTTTGTGGTCATTCGCAAACCAATGAGTCCACTCGATGAATGAGAGATGACTCTTTAGTGTCTTCTCTGTGAGGTATCCCTGCAGTCTCCACATCTGGGATTTGAAGGCTGACCAAGACCTGACCAGGTACCTCCAAATCTCCCCTTCCATACTGTAATAAAGCATCAGAAGACAAGAAAATAAACATTAGGACTGTCAATTAATGAACATTTCTAGAACATGTAGAACTCAAAGATTATTTTGTTTATCAGTTAAAAAAGGATGCTGGTCCTCTGGCCATTGTGTATGGTCATATTGAAAAGAGAAAAAGGCATAGCCATAAATACAGTTAATAGGACGGGAGGGGACAGGCTGTTAGCTCCGGTTAGCACTTTAGCATCGAGCTAGCGGAGCTTCTGTCATTCAAATAACTCGGACATGTTGTTTAAAACCTATAGCACCCAATTTATTAAAATATCCGGATTTAATCGGGCTCTCTCCCATGAGTACAGTTAATAGGACGGGAAGAGACAGGCTCTGTTAGCCCCGGTTAGCGCGATGCTAAAGAGCAGCTCTACCGGAGCATGCCACCTCAACAGGTGCAAGTAATGCTGCTATCCATTTGGATTTACGAAGTGGTAAAGTCGCAAATCTCCCAGCTTTCTTGCGGCATTTCACTGAGGCACGCCCCCTTTTGGTCGTAGTATCTTGTCGCTTTCAAAGTAGAGCGAGCAAAGCTGTACAACTCGCAAAGAAGATGGCTGCGCCCATTGTTAATGGGGGATGAGATGTATTTTCTTTCTATTTGTACCACGTTGGTGGTTTTAATGTCGTTTTTAAAACCTCTTACACACTTGATTTCATTGCTGCTTTAATCCGGTCACCAATATATGCATTGCAAGGTCTCGCTTTAAGTGCAATTCATTGCAAAGTTTTGTTTTGAAGCTGGTTTGCTAAAGAGGCTATGTTGCTAATGATGACTAGCCTGCTACTACTCCCCCTCGTGGCCCGACAGAAACACAAATGGCAAACTGGAAGGCTGGCGCAAGGGAAATACGTCACGTTCTCGCTGAAGCTGGTCGTTCGTACCAGCGTACCATCCAAATGGATAGCAGCATTAGCCTCCGGTTTGATATTCGGTTTACCACCCATTCGGATTCATCAACATAAGTGCAATACATTACGGGCTTAGTATGTTGAGGACGGTTTAGGACACCGTATCGCGAAAATCACAAACACATGTTGTCGCCATCGATGTCTGTGCAACAACGTCATTTACGTTCTGGCTGCTACCTGTTCTAGGGACCGTCAACAAGTTACACTCACCGACTGGTGGCAGAGACGTTACCATGGAATTGTTTCTGGAAATAAATCATATAAAATAACATAAAAATCACTAAAAAATACATTTTGTCACCTGATTGTAGTAGTAGTTGCCAATGGTGGGCTGCTACTTACTGCAGGTAACTTTGCTAATATATTGCATTATTGTTAAACGGGATGCAATTAATAATTTCAAATATAGTTTGGTCGATTTTTGTCGAATATTAAACTATTAACTGCATTATGATTAAAAAACTATATTGCAATATATTGTGTGATTAATTTCCTGAAACAATTCCATGGTAACGTCTCTGCCACCAGTCGGTGAGTGTAATTTGCTGACGGTCCCTAAAACAGGTAGCAGCCAGAACGTAAATGACGTTGTTGCACAGACATCGATGGCGCTGTCACGTTAAAATTGTACCGGGGGCGAAAATTGTACCGGCCTACGTCATTGTTTGTTTACATTCTGACAACCTGCCCGGCAACAGACTACGCGATGCAGAAAACATGTTTCCAAACGACGAAATAACATAATACAGATAGCGGATCGCTATCTGTATTATGATAGATAGCGATAACAATTGTGTTTACTTTATATTTGTATTGTATTTAATTGTTTAATCGAAACAATAAAAAAAATTGCCCGCGAAACGGCCGAACGCGTCAAATGACAAATGTTTTGCCCGCAAAACGGGCGATCGCGTCAAATGACGCGTCAAATGATGCGTCAAATGACGTAGGAAGGTTCTTGAAACATAATACAGATAACGGATCGCTAGATAACACTTGTTTTTACTTTATATTTGTATTGTATTGAATTGTTTAATCGAATTTAGCTAGTAAACTGAGTGTTTTAAGCAGGTTTCATAGTCTAGCTAGCTGGTGTTAATTCAATTACCGCAATTTAATTTAGATAATATATATATATATATATATATATATATATATATATATATATATATATATATAGATAATAGATAGATAGATGGGTAGATAGGTGAGCAGGCATTTAGGAACTGTTTTGTTTTTTTCACGTTATCCCCATGACATTTATCCATTACTGTTTACAGAAATAGATAAATAATATAAATCTTACCATTAATTTGAGTAAGGTAAAGTTGAAAATGAAAAGAAAAGAAGCACAGGCCACATATGAATAACATTTAATTATTTGCCTCAGATATACAACTAACATTGACAACAATCTTATATGTAATGATCATGCTTCAATAGTTTCTTGATGCATGTCATTTATAAGCGCTGAGTGACAGGTCTAGCTTGTTCCAGGTTCAGGTTGATGCACCACACTTCCAGAAGATGCTGATTCTTGATGTCCCTGGTGTTCTTTGGCCCCTGCATGGTAAACTCTTCCTGTCACGATGTCTTTGAGTTAAGGATAGACAAAGAAGGGAGAAAATCCACAATGAAAACAGAAATGGCATGGAAAAATGGTCTGTTTTAGTAGTAAGCCCACTCACCAACGTCAAGGTACAGACCTTTAGAGAGGGTTTTTTTTTGTTTTTGTTTTTTTAAGGCTGACGCAACTCAACTAAAATGTATTTATAGAACAGATGTAAAAACAACAACGGTTAACCAAAGTGCTGTACAATCAAAAACAGCAAAAGCGTTGAACATATATTATTGATCCCAGAAATGAATCATTTATCAGGCTATATTATACTGTTTAGAAGATGCATTAAATACATACAATATCCATAACATACGAACAGCAATATTGACAGTAGAACTATTAAGGAAAATCTGAATATTAACAAGAACCAAATAACTCCAGCAAAGGGACTCATACCTACCAGTCCTATTAAGGAAAAAAACTGAGCAGAATAGTTAGAATATGATTTGACAATTTGGACAAATGTATTCAGAAATATTCTGCACATGGGAAAGACAGGACTGGTGAAAGGGCCTATCACACCTCCTGCATGGGACCAGAGGTGCTTTTACTTGCCCGATGGTCCGTCTGCAGAGGCAGTGCACATCCACATCAATGGCGAATGGCTCGGCAGTGGGGGACCTCATGCCTCTAGGGAAGAGTTGCACTTCTCCAACCTGAAAACAGTAAAAGAGGTGACTGCGCATTTGTCCTTGATGGTATTGGACTGTGGTGGGACCCTCACCGCTGCAGAGAGCAAAACTGTTGGCAATAGCAAACAGTCCACAATCTGAGCCACCTGCCTGCTGCTGTATGTCAGGCCACTGCAGTCGGACACTCTTCCCTGGAAAAGCAAGCAGACCTGTGACCTGTTCAATTAAGACCTCTGTCCTGGTGTGTCCTAGGGAGTCAAAAATGTTTACTGAACCTCCCTGGCAGCCAATGTCACTTACCGTAACCCAGTGATTTGCAGAAACATTGAGTATCTGTACAAACCCTTGTGCTGGCTCGGGCAAAGTGGACAGCAAGGCTAGGGAGGTGGTGGCGTAGAGCCCGTTGATATTAGGATACTGAACCTTAAGCAGGGCCTGAGCATGGTCCATAGCACGGTCATCCAACCAAGTACTTGGGTTGCTGAGCATGGGCCTGAAGCCCTCCACCCATTTGCTCAGTGAAGCTGGATAAGCCCGGCCTGACTGGACACTAGTGATGACAACATCCAAGTCCTGAAACCAAAAAAACAAACATCTCACTCATTAAGCAACAATGTGAGCATGTAATAGAGCAACCAAAGTATTTATTAAGTGAAATTAAGACTGACTGAAATATTCACCTCTAGTGGGTCCTCCTCCAACTCTGAATCTGCTGACTCAGTCTCAGATAGATTGGACACAGTCTCCTTGGTGGGCCAGGCAGCCTGGGATCATAAAGGGGAAAGAAGCACCTTATCGAAAAGCTTCATAATCACTTCTCAGTATAGTCTATAGTCTAGATTTTAATAATTCAATTAACATACTTCTCCGCACAGGCTTCACTGAAGCATAGGGTGTCCTGGTCTTCAATGGCTTTCCATCCAAGGTCTCCAGCTGCAAAAGGTTATTGTCCGTAACCTCAGTAACCCTGAAAATATCAAACATCAATGTAAGAGCTAGATGAGTTTTGTTATATAACCATGCCTTTGATGTCTTAACCATTTTTGGGTATCTTAACCATTTACCTGTACACAGTTGGCCAATCTGGTTCCATGGTTTGACCATGCCTTCCACGCTTCCTCTCATTCTTCTTCAGGACCTCCATGCCTGGTGTGATCCTGAAGCGCTTTGTCCCCCTCTTGTTCCTACTCTTGTAGGCCTCTTTCTGTCTCTCCTGGGCCTTCTCTATGTTGGCAATCACCTGATGCAGGATAGTTAATCGATATATGAATATTCTGCCCTCACAATTGCCTTTCTGTGCAAGACAACTAGCTTAACTAACTAGCTTAACTACTAGTGATGTCCTCAAAATAAAAATAAAAACATAAATACATAATGATAATAATATAAATAATGATTTGCTTCCCATTTATAAAACACTTGCCTTGTCAATGACCTTTCCATCGCTCTCAGCCCTTGCCTGGACGTACTTCTCGATGTCCTCGTTATCTGGAGAAGCAATGTCCACATCATCTGGAAGATCTCCAGTGGTCTTAAGTAACATAGGAAAGGCAAAGGACAAGCAATAAAAGTACGTTCAGCCTCATAGAAATTATTATTTTCACATATATACTTTTCATGTTGATTCCGCACTGTGAAGTCGTCTCCTTATACCATACAAAGTGTAATTTCCCCCCCGAAGAGTAAAAATGTAGATTTAGAAATTGTTAATATGGTAATATGAAAAAGTCAACCACTACACACCTCTGAAAACAGACGTGGCTCCTGTCCATACATCAGACGATAGGGCGAATACCTGGAAGAGGCTTGGACACAACAGTTATTTGAAAAAACAATTTCTTTTAATTGGTCTTCCCACCTCTCCTGTTGTCCATCAAGGGTCTTGCCAATGGACCTCTTCAATGTCTGATTGGTCCTCTCATCCAGTCCGTTGGTCTGTAAAAACAGCAAAGTACAAGCAAGGGGAATACAAATATGTATAAGTTAATAGTAACATTATTTAGAAGCTTATCGATCTTTCTTTTATGTCAGTTATATTTCTTTATTACACAGCTTTGTTGAATATTTGATTCTCTGACAGTCTGTTATTTCTGTATAGCAGACCGCTGCTATGAATAACAGACTTCTGCTATGGACGCAGTTCTGATCATATTCGCGTTGGGGTCCTGCATCACCCTGTTGGGGTTTATTTCTCAATAATGACGGTCTCACTGTACATTACCCCATATATAATATACACTATACCTGAGGATGGTAGGCTGATGTGATGCGGTGCTTGACACCAAACTCCTCAAACAGGGACTTGTTTACCTTAATTAAGGAATTCAAGTTATTAGGTTTCTTGTTTGCCAGTGTTAATCATTCACTGTTAAATGACACATCTATATGTGTAAATACTGCACCTTGTTCCAGAATTCACGACCCTGGTCTGTCAAGATGACCTCAGGAGCCAAACCGGTATCACGCAATTGCGTGCTCCTGCGCACGAACGTTAATCTATTGAAGCGTGTTCCCGAGCACGATAGTCCGACTTTTTGCGTGTTACACAAAACGAAATGTAAACCAATGCATTCTGAATGGGAGTGTTCTAAGACAATTAACGTGCTCCACAAAACGGTACGAGAGAGAGAGAAAGAGAGAGCAGGAGGGACAGAGAGAGAGAGAGAGAGCGAGAGAGAGGCTTCAGAAAGGGTGTGCGCAGATAGTACAGTGCACCCTAGTTATGTTTATGCCAAAACCTATATATATAATTAGGCTGTGGAAATTGCAATAAGTTAAGAACACAACTTCGCACGTTGAGCACACAGCCGTGTGACTCGTTTATTTTGTAAAAAAGAAAACTGGAAAACAAAGCGTGCTGAAGGTAAACAAATCCAGCATGGTCTGTGACGTCATGAGACGCACGTAATCCTTAGGGACCGCGATCCCTGAACCACCAAGAACGTAAATGACATGCAGTAAACAACAACACAATTGAAAGAACAACACATAACGAAATACTGTAGGTGAATTATGTTACGGTCACTACAAGGCTATAATTATATTATTGAGCGTGTAATGAGACAATCTATAGCCAAATTGTTGAAGATGCCCGAGAATCTTCGGGGATATCAGCATGGGAAATCGGCGAATCAGACCCATGAAGGGGGGGGGGGGGGGGGGGGAGACACGTTAGTTGAAGGGGGGGGGGGGGGGGGGGACACGTTTTTTGAGGGGGGGGGAGACACGTTTGTAGGGGGGGGGCACGCTCGACAACGAGAGTTGGTTTTTATTGAACGCTCGACAACGAGAGTTGGTTTTTATTGAACGAGACTTCAACACGGAACAGCTGCACGAAACGATGGTCACGTCACTCTCGGTGACGGTGTCGACAATAATGAACACACGAACAATGTTAATAGAACAACACACAACCACATAAAATCCCGAACCCATTAACCCCACTTAATCCTAACAACAAAACAAGTTAACAAAAGCCCCATTTGTCAACTGAGAACCCCAATTCCCAGAATCCCCCGCGGCTCCGGAACATGGCGTAGCTTATATTAATCTTTATTATCTGAATGGGAAATGCAATATTTAAGGACAGATACACCATTAAACGCGTTTCTAATGACATTTCTAGCGAGAAATTTACATTTTCCTTACATAATCTTCAGTCAGTGAATGTGTATGATCTTTATTAATCTTTATTATCTGAATGGGAAATGCAATATTTTAGGACAGATACACCATTAAACGCGTTTCTAATGACTTTTCTAGCGAGAAATTTACATTTTCCTTACATAATCTTCAGTCAGTGAATGTGTATGATCTTTATTAATCTTTATTATCTGAATGGGAAATGCAATATTTTAGGACCGATTCACCGTTAAACGTGTTTCTAATAACATTTCTAGCGAGAAATATACTTTTTACTTGAATAATCTTCAGTCAGTGATTGTGTCTGATCTTTAGTTTTATAGTTATTAGGATTTGATCGGCTCGCTCGCATGTTTCAACGACGTCAGGTTGCTTTCGCTAAACTAGCAGCTCACGTGCTTCCTGCGTTTGTGTTATTAAACTGTTACTTTATGTAACTTTTAATGATATCATCTTGTTAGAAACACGTATATCTGAGAGCCAACCCAGTCGCCAAAAGCATACGTTGACAGTGTACTTTTCGTGAACACTGGATTACGTCGCATTTCAACATAAAATAGCGTGTTATACACACACACACGCACGCACACGCACAGACACACACACAAGCACACACAAGCACACACACGCACGCACAGACACACAGACACAGACCAACACACACACACACGCACACGGTGCATTTCGCTGCTAAAACAACAAAAAAATATTCCCTCAAATATTATTACTTTCAAAACGTTGGCCAAAATGGCCAATAATATCATTTTTTATTTGGGATGCTTCTAGGACATTTTGGGTGGATTTTGAACGGTATGTGGGGGGCACGTTTTTTGCAGGACCTGGCAACCCTGCGCTGTTGCCCGAGATCTGGATCCACCCCGGCGTGGTGCCGTCTCCTTTTGACCTTTTGACCCCAGACTTCTGGGGGAATAGCTGAATCAATTCATTAGTCAATCAGAAGCATGTAAATATCTTCCCGGTGGCGTAAGAGGACGAACAAGGTGTCCTTCAACATCTACGCTTCCAGGAGATTGCAACGGTGCCACACATGAGCATATTCGAACGTGTTTAATGGTAGTAATTAGCTGTCGAAATTGGAGGCCTTAATCAATACACAATGTCTTGTTTTTTTAAAAAATGTATGATGACTATATGCTATGTAAGGTGACCTTGGGTGTCTTGAAAGGCGCCTCTAAATTAAATGTATTATTATTATTATTAATACTGAGCAGCTATTGATTTGCTTCCCGATAAAGATTTGTCACAAATGACATGTTATTTAGCATCTAAATAACAGCATCTCTCTACGTTGAGCTGAGTCCAATGACACCAAGAACGACACTCTAGCTAATGGTAACATGTGTTTTACATGGTACACCTAGGTCTAGGACATGATCTCGGTGTAGCAAGAGGCCGAGCTTGATCTCATTGGACAAATTAACATGTAATTTGTCAAAAATCTCCATCGGGAAGCAAATCTATAGCTGGTCATTATTGATAAAGGCCTCCAAAATCGACAGCTAATTACTACCCCGAAACATATTCAAATATGATCATGTGTGGCACTGTTGCAATCGTCTCGAAACGTAGATGTCAAAGGACACCTTGTTTGCTCTGTTGCACCACCGGGAAGATATTTTCATACTTCTAATGGATTGATTCATATTTTAAGGTTCTCGAAGTGAGACTTTAAGTGGCTGCAGCAGAAGTGTTGAGACGAAAGATGACATCAAGAGATTTATAGAATATTCCCATTCACATTATGATTCTTCGTCGTAACATCCGACCAAACATCCTTTACATTCACAGAGCGAAGATTATGAAAGTCCAGGCTCAGCAAGTGCTCCATCTCGTTGCACCTGCACCCAGCGGCTCGCTTGCAAGATTTTGGCCTGAAGTTCTTCCCAGACCAACACCCTAGCCATCCAACATGCATATCTGAGAATCAGGCCTCTCTTTAATAATGACAAAAAGTTATGAGAGAAACACACATTAACTTTTTGTTATCTCATAAGCGGCGTGGTGCCGGCTCCTTTTGACCTTTTGACCCCCGACTTCAAAAACGTGGCCACAGGCCAGCTGTGTCTACACACCTTTAGCCACAAATGTACACCTCCGTCCCACAAAAAATGGGGACTAGAAACTAACCTCTGTCTTATGTACATTTACTGTACTGTTGGAGGTCACGCCCCTTTGCCGACCTTTTCGAGATAGCTAGGGATGCTAAAATGTTTACACACATTTCCCGGGGCCCCGTGTACGACATATCCGAGATTTGGAGTTCTAGCCCTTAGAGAAAAAAAGTTTTCCCAAATGGAGTGTCATTTGGACAAAGTCCCTCAGAAGTGTAGCCTGCAAGACCTAATGGTTCAGAATGTGGTGGAAAAACAGTTTTTGAGATAGGAAGGTCCTACCGCCCTGAAATTTTAATACCTTATTCTAGGGCCTAACTGGGACCTCCGCACCGAAACTTGGCCCGGTCGGACCCCGAGGGCAGGAAGGGGGGGCCTGCCCTCGGGGTCTGACCGGGCCAAGTCTCGGGCAGGAAGGGCCCCCCCTTCCTGCCCCCTTCCTGCCCAAAAAAATAATATTTTTTTGTTGTTGTTTTAGCAGCGAAATGCACCGTGTGCGTGTGTGCGTGTGTGTGTGTGTGTGTGTGTGTGTGTGTCTGTGCGTGCGTGTGTGTGCTTGTGTGTGCTTGTGTGTGTGTGTCTGTGCGTGTGCGTGCGTGTGTGTGTGTGTATAACACGCTATTTTATGTTGCAATGCGACGTAATCCAGTGTTCACGAAAAGTACACTGTCAACGTATGCTTTTGGCGACTGGGTTGGCTCTCAGATATACGTGTTTCTAACAAGATGATATCATTAAAAGTTACATAAAGTAACAGTTTAATAACACAAACGCAGGAAGCACGTGAGCTGCTAGTTTAGCGAAAGCAACGTCGTTGAAACGTGCGAGCGAGCCGATCAAATCCTAATAACTATAAAACTAAAGATCAGACACAATCACTGACTGAAGATTATGCAAGTAAAAAGTATATTTCTCGCTAGAAATGTTATTAGAAACACGTTTAACGGTGAATCGGTCCTAAAATATTGCATTTCCCATTCAGATAATAAAGATTAATAAAGATCATACACATTCACTGACTGAAGATTATGTAAGGAAAATGTAAATTTCTCGCTAGAAAAGTCATTAGAAACGCGTTTAATGGTGTATCTGTCCTAAAATATTGCATTTCCCATTCAGATAATAAAGATTAATAAAGATCATACACATTCACTGACTGAAGATTATGTAAGGAAAATGTAAATTTCTCGCTAGAAATGTCATTAGAAACGCGTTTAATGGTGTATCTGTCCTAAAATATTGCATTTCCCATTCAGATAATAAAGATTAATATAAGCTACGCCGTGTTCCGGAGCCGCGGGGGATTCTGGGAATTGGGGTTCTCAGTTGACAAATGGGGCTTTTGTTAACTTGTTTTGTTGTTAGGATTAAGTGGGGTTAATGGGTTCGGGATTTTATGTGGTTGTGTGTTGTTCTATTAACATTGTTCGTGTGTTCATTATTGTCGACACCGTCACCGAGAGTGACGTGACCATCGTTTCGTGCAGCTGTTCCGTGTTGAAGTCTCGTTCAATAAAAACCAACTCTCGTTGTCGAGCGTTCAATAAAAACCAACTCTCGTTGTCGAGCGTGCCCCCCACCTACAAACGTGTCTCCCCCCCCCTCAACAAACGTGTCCCCCCCCCCCCCCCACCCCCCCCCCTTCAACTAACGTGTCCCCCCCCCCCCCCCCCCCCCCCCCTTCATGGGTCTGATTCGCCGATTTCCCATGCTGATATCCCCGAAGATTCTCGGGCAACTTCAACAATTTGGCTATAGATTGTCTCATTACACGCTAAATAATATAATTATAGCCTTGTAGTGACCGTAACATAATTCACCTACAGTATTTCGTTATGTGTTGTTCTTTCAATTGTGTTGTTGTTTACTGCATGTCATTTACGTTCTTGGTGGTTCAGGGATCGCGGTCCCTGAAGGCTGATTTATGCTCAGTTACGTAAGCGTAAGCGCAAGCGCAAGAGGCCCTTGCGCGCCCTTGCGCACCCCTTGCGCGACTTCTCACGTCTTGCGTGCGTCGGGGGATTTTTCTAGACTTGCGTCATTTTTTACGTAAGCTTTTACGCGAGCCGCTCAGCCTGCAAGGCTGTGATTGGTCTGCTCGTCTGGTTACTACTTCCTGTCTGGAGTATCACATTTCCTGTTTTCATACCGCCAACTATGCCGCCACCTACCACACGATCTGGCACATAATTATGCGAACCCTTTATGCGAACCCTTCCACAGGGGCAAAGTGCTATTTTGATGCGCGACATCAAACAGCTGATGCGGGATTGTGAGCCATTTTAATGATCTTGTCACCCGATATTCGTTCTATTAGGCCTTATTTGTTTTAGTGTTAGCCTATTTGAATTAATTACGTAATGTTTTGTGTTCACGTTCTATGTGAAACATAAGTGTTCATGTTCTGTGTGAAACATAAGTTCAGTAGCCTCTTTGAGTGAATGAAATTTGAAAGCGTGAGTGTGTAGTGAATGAAAAATGTGTGAGTGTATGGTGGGACTATTTTCTGTATTTGATAAATAAACCCCTTTTCTCTAATAATGCTGCCTACCATATAATTTATGTGGACATTATGCGCTATAGCTTAAAGCCTTTGGCTATAGGCCTACACTTAAATAATGAATTCATCTGTCAAGGCAGTAGCTGTTGTAATGAATCAAAAGTCATGCTTCAAGTAACCAATGTATATATATGTATTGGTCAGTGCGCATACCCAATCGTAGCACATACTGGTGGGGAAACACGCCAGCATCTGACAAAAAAATGATCTGCCAGCTGCTCCCTGACAAGGGCCGGTTTTGGTGAGAGTCGGGAAGATATCGGATGACTCGCGAAAGGAGATCATCAAACTTTGGCACATAAACAAACCAACGACTCCCACAGACAAAGACGTCATTCTCGAGGTCGTCTTCAACGAAAAACTTTACTCCACATATTACTCCACCTACTGTTCTGGCGGTAAATTGCTTGGCAACACGCGCAACCTAAAAGGGAGCATGAATTGCTTTGAGTACATTTTGCGCAACAACGTAACACCAACGCTGAAGCATGCAGCCGCCTTAAGGATTACGTGCGTCTCATGACGTCACAGACCATGCTGGAGTTGTTTACCTTCAGCACGCTTTGTTTTCCGGTTTTCTTTTTTACAAAATAAACGAGTCACACGGCTGTGTGCTCAACGTGCGAAGTTGTGTTCTTAACTTATTGCAATTTCTACAGCCTAATTATATATATAGGTTTTGGCATAAACATAACTAGGGTGCACTGTACTATCTGCGCACACCCTTTCTGAAGCCTCTCTCTCGCTCTCTCTCTCTCTCTCTCTGTCCCTCCCGCTCTCTCTTTCTCTCTCTCTCGTACCTTTTTGTGGAGCACGTTAATTGTCTTAGAACACTCCCATTCAGAATGCATTGGTTTACATTTCGTTTTGTGTAACACGCAAAAAGTCGGACTATCGTGCTCGGGAACACGCTTCAATAGATTAACGTTCGTGCGCAGGAGCACGCAATTGCGTGATGCCGGGTTGCAGGAGCACCATGGGTCCAGAAAATGTCCATCATAGCCTGTGGAGGAACATCAAAATAAACTGAAATCATTCTCCACCCCCCCAAAAAAAATAAGCCAAACTTTTCTGTCAGTTGTAACAACATTCTGCATTCACAATATGTGACTATGCTGCAAATGTTGCTATGATTTACACACCTGTGATGTGGCAATTGCAGTCTTGTCCTTGATGGGCCTGGCCTCCACCCACTTGGTGAAGAAGTCAGTTGCCGTCAGACAGAAGCGGTTCCCATTCTTAGAGGCTTTGAATGGTCCAATTAGGTCAACACCTAGAGTAGGGACAGAAATAAACAGATGCCCACAGGCCATGACGTTATAGAGATATAAAAGGCAAGTACGTTAAGAAAATAATACAAAATAAACTGACTTCGCGAGGTTGTAGCCGTTTCACAGAACCCAAAAGCAATATATCTCACCAATCATATGCCATGGGGACTTCGGTTTGATGGGCTTCAACTCTGGTGCCTCAGTTTTCACTTGCTCAAACCTCTGGCATGACATGCAGGTTCTCACCTTTACAACACAAGGAGATTAAACACCACAGATTTAATAATATGCTCTAGAGTAGAGGCGATTTTCTTTGCGTGTCACAGTAGATTGAATGAACAATTACTTATAGAAGGCAATCACTATAAATTATTCTTTAAATCTCATGTGCATGCGGCATCAGCGTATCACAGGAAATATTAGAGCTGATCTGGATCAAACACAACTTGAACAAATTCATCACTTGCCCATTCCTGCGTATCTCTGGTAATGGTCTTCCAGTAGAAGCGTTGGCTGATCTTGTCCTGCATCCTCTTGGATCCAAAGTGGCCAGCATGGACTTCTGTCAGCACCTCATCCTTCTCTTTCTCAGTGAGGATCACCCTCCTCATCGAAAGGCCATTATCCCCAAGGTAGTACAAACAATTCCCTAGAAAGAGGGAGAGAACATACATCAGCACTGCATCAGCGGTAGATTGCTTATAACTTAATTCAGTTTCCTTTGCAGGGTCTAGTAATTTGTGAAAATGGAAGATGAATTAAGATGGACTGCATAAAATGTTTTTAATTTAATTACAGAATACCTTTAACAGTGAATTTTTTTGCATTCCTCCGGATCTGCCGTTTCTCCGTGTGAGAGAGCCCTGCGTCATACATCTGAGACGACAGATACAAGAAAATAGAATTAAATGACACCATTTTTAATCAACAAGAAAAACCTATAACCCTAAAATCTATCTATCTATCTATCTATCTATCTATCTATCTATCTATCTATCTATCTATCTATCTATCTATCTATCTATCTATCCAAATTAAATGAACACAAGTTAGCTAGCTAGGCTACGATACACGTTAAACTCTCAGTTTACTAGCTAAATGCGTTTAAACAATTAAATAAAGTTAGCAATGCTAATAACTCAATGAAGGAGTGCGAATGAATGACCGTAGATGTTCGTAAATGCGATTAAACAATTAAATACAATACAAATATAAAGTTAGCAACGCCAATAAATGTTAATGGTAAAATAAGTGTCCTGTCTTGTCACGCTCAATTAAGGAGTGCAATGAACGAGCATGACAGTTCGCGAATTTTCAAGAACCTTCCTACGTCATTTGACGCGTCATTTGACGCGATTTGACGCGATCGCCCGTTTCGCGGGCAAAACATTTGTCATTTGACGCGTTCGGCCGTTTCGCGGGCTAATTTTTTTATTGTTTCGATTAAACAATTAAATACAATACAAATATAAAGTAAAAACAATTGTTATCGCTATCTATCATAATACAGATAGCGATCCGCTATCTGTATTATGTTATTTTGTCGTTTGGAAACATGTTTTCTGCATCGCGTAGTCTGTTGCCGGGCAGGTTGTCAGGATGTAAACAAACGATGACGTAGGCCGGTACAATTTTCGGCCCCGGTACAATTTTAACGTGACAGCGCCAACATGTGTTTGTGATTTTTCGTGATACGGTGTCCTAAACCGTCCTCAACATACTAAGCCCGTAATGTATTGCACTTATGTTGATGAATCCGATTGGGTGGTAAACCGAATATCTGGCGAATATCAAACCGGAGGCTAACTTGCACCTGTTGAGATGGCATGCTCCGGTAGAGCTGCTCTTTAGCATCGCGCTAACCGGTGTTTCAGTTCAAGTCGTGACCGGGTTAACTGGTGACCCTCAGCCGAATGCTTCGCTTGTTGTCGTGGCTACGCCAGATGTTCGAAATCGGGAACAGACACGTAGCTGTCCTTCCGAATGCCTCTTTGATTTGTTATTCAATAAAATGTCAAAAAGATTCTAATCTCATTCGTTTTTGTAGTGTAATTGGAGGAAACTTGTCACGTAGAACCGTTCTAAGCCGAAATAAATGGAAAATGAATGTTTAAAATATGATACATTACGGGATTCGAATTCATACCATTGCGGGGAAAAAATATAACAAACTGCAATTCCATTCCATTGTGCCGTTGACCCACTGGGGAAATAACCTCTGTAGTATATTAAAATTCACAAATTCTTCTTGAAAACACGAAAGGCAGCCAGATCAACTTGTGACCCTACTATCCATGTTGTTAAGACCATGCATTGGTCGCGTTTCCAAAAAATAAGACGCCTGTACATCCAGTTAATCAAAACCTAATGTTTCCCCCCACTGCTTGAAACTAGCCAAAAACACTGTTATGCGCTCATTCTATCATTTTGGTCGCCTGATGTGGTGTTGTTGTCCCCTTTCACTTGATGTCTCTGTAAGCAAAGCAGCGACTTCGGAAATGAATGCGTTTACATGCATGACAGCTTGATCGGATTAAGCAATGCAATTGCTTAATCTTAATTGCATTAAGCAACGCAAGGCGGTATCACTTTGAGACATAAAGTTTATTCAGATCAACAAAGCATACATTACGGGATTCGAACTCATAACATTTTGGGAGAATTTTTTTTCAAATGGAGATTCCATTCCATTGTGCCGATGAGCCGGAGACTTGCAGTACTAAAATACAGAACTAGTCTTCTTCCTAAGAGCAGGAGGCAGCCAGATCAACTTGTGACCCGACTGTCCATGCTATTATAGACCATGGTATTTGTCTCGTTTACAAAAAGAAGAGGCCAACACACCAGTTATTCAAAACCTAATGCTGTGTTTCCCTCAACTGCCTACAACCCACCCAAAAACACTGTTATGCGCTCTTTCGCTACCATTTCGGTCGCCTGATGTGGCGTAGTGTCTTGCTGGATCGTCTCTAAGAAAAGCAGCGAGCTCGAGAATCAATGTGACGCAAGGCAGTATCACTCTGAGAGACAACGTTTATTCAGATCAACAAAGCATACCTGCAGATAGCCCTATCATCCCCTGGACGATCTGGTATGCTTTGTTGATCTGAATAAACGTTGTTTACTCGTTTTGTAAACGAGACAAATACCATGGTCTATAATAGCATGGACAGTCGGGTCACAAGTTGATCTGGCTGCCTCCTGCTCTTAGGAGGAAGACTAGTTCTGTATTTTAGTAGGCTACTGCAGCTGACCAAGTCTCCGGCTCATCGGCACAATGGAATGGAATCTCGATTTGAATTATTTTTCCCCCAAAATGTTATGAGTTCGAATCCCGTAATGTATGCTTTGTTGATCTGAATAAACTTTATGTCTCAAAGTGATACCGCCTTGCGTCACATTGCGTTGCTTAATGCAATTAAGATTAAGCAATTGCATTGCTTAATCCGATCTAGCTGTCATGCCTGTAAACGCATTCATTTCCGAAGTCGCTGCTTTGCTTACAGAGACATCCAGTGAAAGGGGACAACAACACCACATCAGGCGACCGAAATTATAGAATGAGCGCATAAGTGTTTTTGGCTAGTTTCAAGCAGTGGGGGGAAACATTAGGTTTTGATTAACTGGATGTAAAGGCGTCTTATTTTTTGGAAACGCGACCAATGCATGGTCTTAACAACATGGATAGTGTGAATTGTAATATACTACGGCGGATATTTCCCAAGTGGGTCAACGGCACAATTGAATGGAATTGCGGTTGGTTATATTTTTTCCCCACAATGGTATGAATTCGAATCCGTAATGTATCATATTTTAAACATTCATTTTCCATTTATTTTGGCTTAGAACGGTTCTACGTGACACGTTTCTTCCAATTACACTACAAAAACGAATGAGATTAGAATCTTTTTGACATTTTATTGAATAACAAATCAAAGAGGCATTCGGAAGGACAGCTACGTGTCTGTTCCCGATTTCGAACATCTGGCGTAGCCACGACAACAAGCGAAGCATTCGGCTGAGGGTCACCAGTTAACCCGGTCACGACTTGAACTGAGACACCGGGGCTAACAGAGCCTGTCTCTTCCCGTCCTATTAACGGTACTTATGGGAGAGAGCCCGATTAAATCCGTATATTTTAATAAATTGGGTGCTATAGGTTTTAAACAACATGTCCGAGTTATTTGAATGACAGAAGCTCCGCTAGCTCGATGCTAAAGTGCTAACCGGAGCTAACAGCCTGTCCCCTCCCGTCCTATTAACTGTATTTATGGCTATGCCTTTTTCTCTTTTCAATATGACCATACACAATGGCCAGAGGACCAGCATCCTTTTTTAACTGATAAACAAAATAATCTTTGAGTTCTACATGTTCTAGAAATATTCATTAATTGACAGTCCTAATGTTTATTTTCTTGTCTTCTGATTCTTTATTACAGTATGGAAGGGGAGATTTGGAGGTACCTGGTCAGGTCTTGGTCAGCCTTCAAATCCCAGATGTGGAGACTGCAGGGATACCTCACGGAGAAGACACTAAAGAGCCATCTCTCATTCATCGAGTGGACTCATTGGTTTGCGAATGACCACAAAGATGGTCCACCCATAGGCAGATTGCTGCATGGCATTCACCACTTATTCAAATTGTAGAGGTTGAAGCAGTCTTCCTTGTGGTGTGTACTTGCCATAACAAGTACACACCACTACTTGCCATAACACTGTCATGTGTTTTATGAAAAAAACATCAGTAACATTTAAATTGAGTTGATGTGGACGGCTCTTTTTTTTGTCAGATTTCTTCAGTGTTCAGTGCCTGTTTGTGAGATATGCATTGTTTGAAAGATAAGCCTTTGATTTTGTTTAATTTTAATATGCCTTTCATCAACAGTGGTTTGGGGTTTTATAACAACAATTAAAGTGCTTAACTACTGGTGAACGATGTTTCAGAACATATATGGTTTGTGTTGATTGCATGGAAAAGGGAATAACCAATTACAATTTATATGGTAAGAGCCTGGTAATACCATGGAAACAAACAAGGCTTCCTTTTACAGTACAGTTCAGCTTAATTACTGGGTAAATTGTCGTGTTTTACATGGTAACGTCGCAGAACGTACATGGTAAAAGTTTGTGTTGAATGCATGGAAAAGGGAATAATGTATTACAAATTATATGGTAAGAACCTGGTAATACCATGGAAACAAACAAGGCTTCCTTTTACAGTACAGTTTCAGCTTACTTACTGGGTAAATTGGTGTGTTTTACTTGGTAACGTTGCAGAACGTACATGGTAGAAGTTTGTGTTGACTGCATGGAAAAGGGAATGTATTACAAATTACATGGTAAGAACCTGGTAATACCATGGAAACAAACAAGGCTTCCTTTTACAGTACAGTTTCAGCTTAATTACTGGATAAATTATCGTGTTTGACTTGGTAACGTCGCAGAATGTACATGGTACAAGTTTGTGTTGACTGCATGGACAATGGAATGTATCCATTATAAATTATATGGTAAGAACCTGGTAATACCATGGAAACAAACGAGGCTGCCTTTTACAGTACAGTTTCAGCTTACATACTGGGTAAATTGTTGTGTTTTACTTGGTAACGTTGCAGAACGTACATGGTACATGTTTGTGTTGACTGCATGGATAATGGAATGTATCTATTATAAATTATATGGTAAGAACCTGGTAATACCATGGAAACAAACGGCTTCGTACCCAGTATTTAAGAAGATGTACCATGACACTAGAGGAAAACTGTTCCTGCAGAGGTTGTCAGCAGGTAAGTAATTCCATAGTGGTAAATCGAATAAACCCTTTCTAAATGGGTGTAGCTATTCAAGATTCAAGATAATTTATTGTCATTTCAGCCATATACACAGTATACAGTGAAATGAAATAGCGTTTCCCAAGAACATAAGGTGCAACATAGAGCGACAATAATAACAAAAAATCATAAACCACGGGTAACAGAGATGATCAGATCTGTCCCTTAGAGTTGAGGAGTCTGATGGCCTGGGGGAAGAAGCTGTACTGTAGTCTGGTTGTGGCGGACCGGATGCTCCGGTACCTTCTGCCAGACGGAAGGGGGGAGAAGAATTTGTGGGAGGGGTGGGAGGGGTCATCCACAATGCTGGTTGCCTTGCGGATGCAGCGAGTGGTGTAAATGTCTGAGATGGAGGGGAGAGAGACGCCGATGATCTTCTCAGCTGTCCTCACTACTCGCTGCAGGTTCTTGCGGTCAAGTTTGGTGCAGTTTCCGAACCAGGCAGTGATGCAGCTACCCAGGATGCTCTCTATGGTCCCTCTGTAAAAAGTGGTGAGAATGGGGGGTGGGAGGTGGGCTTTCTTCAGCCTTCTCAGGAAGTGGAGGCGCTGCTGGGCTTTCTTAACCGTGGAGCCGGTGTTGAGGGACCAGGTTAAGCTCTCGGCCAGGTGGACACCAAGGAATTTGGTGTTCTTCACGATCTCCACCGGGGAGCCATCAACGTCCAGCGGCTCGTGGTCCCTCTGTGCTCTCCTGAAGTCAACAACAATCTCTTTGGTTTTGTCTACGTTCAGGGACAGGTTGTTGACTTTGCACCAGGTTAGCAGTTGTTTCACCTCCTCTCTGTAAGCTGACTCGTCGTTCTTTTCTATCAGACCCACCACGGTCGTATCGTCGGCGAACTTGATGATGTGATTCGAGCCGTGTAGCGCCGTGCAGTCGTGCGTCAGTAGTGTGAACAGCAGTGGACTGAGCACACAGCCTTGAGGGGCCCCTGTGCTCAGAGTGGTGGTGTTGGAGGTGTTTTTCCCGATCCGGACTGTCTGGGGTCTCCCCGTCAGAAAGTCCAAGATCCAGTTGCAGAGGGAGATGTTCAGGCCCAGCAAGTCCAGCTTCGTGATCAGGTGCTGGGGGACGATTGTGTTGAATGCTGAACTGAAGTCTATGAACAGCATTCTAACATATGTGTCCTTTTTTTCCAGGTGGGTGAGTGCTAGGTGGAGGGTGGTTGAGATGGCGTCATCGGTAGAGCGGTTTGCTCGATACGCAAACTGCAGGGGGTCTAGGGTGGGAGGCAGGAGGCTCTTTATGTGCCTCAGGATCAGCCTCTCAAAGCACTTCATGATGGTAGAAGTGAGTGCTATGGGGCGGTAGTCGTTGAGGCAGGACACAGGTGACTTTTTTGGCACAGGGACAATGGTGGTAGTTTTGAAGCACGATGGGACGTTGGCACTGCTCAGGGAGATGTTGAAGATGTCCGTGAGAACATCTGCCAGCTGGCTGCACATCCTTTGAGCACACTCCCGGGAATGTTGTCTGGGCCAGCAGCCTTACGCGGATTCACTCTGCGCAGTGACTTTTTCACCTCAGCCGTGGTCAGACGTAGCACTTGTTCGTCGGGAGAGGGAATGTTCTTCTCCGCCACCACATCATTTTTTGCTTCAAACCGGGCGTAGAACACGTTCAGCGCATCAGGCAATGAGGCATCGCTGTCACAGGCTGGTGTAGATGTCCTGTAGTTGGTGATGGCTTGGATGCCCTGCCATAGCTGCCGTGTGTCTCCACTGTCTCTGAAGTGGCCGTGGATTTTCTGAGCATGTGCACGCTTAGCGTCCCTGATAGCCCGGGCCAGTATTGCCCTCGCTATGCTCAGAGCCTCCTTATCACCTGCTCTGAAGGCTTTGTCTCGGGCTCTCAGCAGTGCACGTACCTCTGCAGTCATCCATGGCTTCTGGTTGGAGCGTGTGGTGATGGACTTGGTGATAGTGACGTCATCAGTGCACTTACTGATGTAACCAGTCACTGATGCTGTGTACTCCTCCAGGTCAATGAAGCCGTCGGTGGTTGCTGCTTCCCTAAACATATGCCAGTCGGTGCACTCAAAACAGTCCTGGAGGGCAGAGATGGCTCCTGCTGGCCAGGTTTTCACCTGTTTCTTGGCTGGTCTGGAGCGTCTGACGAGCGGTCTGTATGCTGGGATCAGCTTGACGGAGATGTGATCCGAGTATCCGAGGTGGGGGCGAGGCTCAGCCCGGTACGCACCAATTACGTTGGTGTAAACAAGGTCCAGCATGCTCCCCCCTCTCGTCGCAAAATCCACATGTTGATGAAATTTAGGAAGCACGGTTTTGAGATTTGCATGGTTGAAATCTCCAGCGACAATGAGCAGTCCTTCTGGGTGAGTGTTTTGGAGATCGCTAATGGCTCCGTAAAGTGCGGCCAGTGCATCCTTAGCATTTGCACTGGGGGGAATGTAAACAGCTACCACATGCAGGGAGGAGAACTCTCGTGGCAAATAAAAGGGTCTACATCCCACAACCGCGTATTCCACCAGCGATGAACAGTACTTTGAGACTAGGGCAGAGTTGTTGCACCAGTCAGTGTTGATGTAAACACACAGTCCGCCACCTCGGGTCTTGCCGCACAGTGATGAGTCCCTGTCGGCTTGATGCGAGGTAAGTCCGTCTAGCTGAATGGCCGCATCCGGGACTCGATCGTTGAGCCATGTCTCTGTAAAAACACAGACACAGCAGTCCCTAGTCCCCCGTTGAGTAGTCCGCTGTAGTCGGATGTAGTCCAGTTTATTCTCCAGGGAGCGGACGTTGGAGAGCAGGATAGACGGGAGAGCCGGCCGGCTAGAGTTGGCTCTTAAGGCGGCTGCATGCTTCAGCGTTGGTGTTACGTTGTTGCGCAAAATTTACTCAAAGCAATTCATGCTCCCTTTTAGGTTGCGCGTGTTGCGCGTGTTGCCAAGCAATTTACCGCCAGAACAGTAGGTGGAGTAATATGTGGAGGAAAGTTTTTCGTTGAAGACGACCTCGAGAATGACGTCTTTGTCTGTGGGAGTCGTTGGTTTGTTTATGTGCCAGATCGTGTTCTCCCCATACACAGTGAATGATGGCAACAGACAGAGGAACAGGGGTGATGAAGTTGTTGATCATTGGGGTTGTATAAATGTGCATATCTCTCTACATTTTAAAACGACATAATGTGTTGGCAGCAAAGTTAACTTCACTTCAGGTTAATGCTTTTGTATATGAGCCTGCCGGGTGATACTCCAGACAGGAAGTAGTAACCAGACCAGCAAACCAATCACAGCCTTGCAGGCTGGGCGGCTCGCGTAAAAGCTTACGTAAAAAATGACGCAAGTCTAGAAAAATCGCCCGACGCACGCAAGACGTGAGAAGTCGCGCAAGGGGGGCGCAAGGGCGCGCAAGGGCCTCTTGCGCTTGCGCTTACGCTTACGTAACCGAGCATAAACCAGCCTTTAGTCTAGCACGGACGCCGGCTCTCTTTCCCCTCTTACAGCGTCTCTCACATCGCTTTCGGCGCCTCCTCAGCCAGCCCTTGCCAGGGCTGGGGCTGGGGGGTTTACATAGCAAGCCAAGAGCCTGTAGTTCGTTGAGAAGTTCCCCCGATGGTACAACTGCCGGACTGCGTTTGAGTTCCAGTAGTAGAGTACGATTTATAGTTTTAAGACACATAGTTAAACGTATAAATAGTTATAATAGTAATAGTTTATAGTTTATACGTTTAACATAGTTTAAGACATAGATTTCAATTTAAATACACATAAATAACATAAATAACACCGTATTTTTGCTCTCGGGGGGTCGCAGCGAACCAGTCGCGCCGCCGCCATGGCAACCTCTAATGAATGATGTTATGAATAATAACTAAGAAAAAGTATTTTATTGGAAAGTACTATGCTAATTTCTAGATAGTACATCATTAAATTTGGGCTGTTACCAACATAAACCTTGGATAATAGATGTTTCTAAGAATTGGTTGCCTAATTTCCTAGGAAGTACACAATATCGGAGTTATTACCAACCTAAAACAGTTACAACTACACGCTACTTAGTCGAGTTGATGGGTGATAGTGGAGGTTTTACTTGGTACATCAGCTGTAATTCCTCTGTATTTACCTTCTTATTACCAGTGGTAATTACGCAGTAATACACTATAATTTACCGGATAATTCCTCTGTATTTACCTTCTTATTACCAGTGGTAATTACCCAGTAATACACTATGATTTACCATGTATTTACCGGGTAACTACCTCTGTATTTACCTTCTTAATACCAGTGGTAATTACCCAGTAATACACTATGATTTACCATGTATGTACCGGGTAAATACCTAGTAATTAGGGGACTGTAAAAGGAAGGGTTACCCAATAATCTTGGTAAAATATTAATTTTCAGCACTTCTCCTCTGCCCCATAATGAAATGGGAAGAACTGTCCATCTATTAATGTCCTCCCTAAAGCACATTAATTTCTTCACTTGCGGGATTGACTTATGTGGTTGTGTTAAGGCTAATAACAAATCATCAGCAAATATTTTAGCTTTAAAATTATGACCCCCTAATATGGGTACCACTGATTTTCCTCTCTGCTCAGATAGCACATACTAGAGGTTCTAAGGCCCGACAAAGTCCTTTGGGATTCATTATATCGTCTGGACGTGCACACAGCTTTTGGCCGTGATAATATGTATTATTTGATATAGATATCTATGTATTATATGATATTATTTATATATAGAGCTCCAGGACTGTAACGCAAGTGTTGTACACTTCCTTGTTATTTGGATAACCGTTCTGCTGTTGGTGTGATGGCGCATAACACGTCGGACTCTCGTCTCTGGTATTTCTACAACGAGACTCGTAGTGGGGGTTATCTCAGCAATGGTTGAGAATGAATTGGGGGAAAGGAACTTTGGCTTTGACTCCCTGAAGTAGGCATGAACCACAACATGGAGGAGAAAGGGATTGTTGACCGCGGTCGCCTCCCGCCGGAGCCTCGCTGCCGATGGACCACCGCTTCAGGAGGCGGTGATTAGCGCTGACCGCTGCCGAGTCGGCGGGAAGCAGGGCTCAAGCGGGATACATTCGCGGCCAACAATCCCCTTCTCCTCCATGTCGTGGTTCATGTACTTCAGGGAGTCAAAGCCAAAGTTCCTTTCCCCCAATTCATTCTCAACCATGGCTGAGATGACCCCCACTACGAGTCTCGTTGTAGAAATACCAGAGACGAGAGTCCGACGTATGCGCCATCACACCAACAGCAGAACGGTTATCCAAATAACAAGGAAGTGTACAACACTTGCGTTACAGTCCTGGGGCTCTACATCTAAATAATATCATATAATACATAGATATCTATATCAAATAATTCATATGATCATGGCCAAAAGCTGTGTGCACCTCCAGACGATATAATGAATCGCAAAGGACTTCGTCGGGTTCTCCGACGTCTCTGGTTCTTCCACTTCCACATCAATCTGAAGAAGACGCGGTCGTTTGAGATTCATAATAGCCTATCGTCTGGAGGCTCACACAGCTTTTGGCCGTGATAATATATATTATGATATAGATATCTATGTATAAAATGGGTTTCTAAGAGCCATTGCGATACATCCACCGTAAACAGAGCGCATGGTACCGTGGCTACAAGCTGCTCAGGGCCAGGTGATAATATATGTTATAGATTATATGATATAGATATCTATGCATAATATGGGTTTCTAAGAGCCATTGCGATACATCCACCGTAAACAGCGCATGGTACCGTGGGCTGCTCAGGGCCAGGTGATAATATACATTATATATTATATTATATTATATAGATATCTATGTATAATATGGGTTTCTACGAGCCATTGCGATACATCCACCGTAAACAGAGCGCATGGTACTGTGGCTACAAGCTGCTCAGGGCCACACCCCCACCCCCTCCTTGACCTGCCTTGACACGCCCACCGTAACCAGAGCGCATTGTACTGTGGCTACAAGCTGCTCAGGGCCACACCCCCACCCCCCTCCTTGACCTGCCTTGACACGCCCACCAAAACAGCGCGTTTGGGGGAAGCTCAATGTGCGACAGGTTCGGAGTGGCTGTAACTCTGCACCACGGCTGAATTTTGGGGACGTCTTTGAATACTGTGTTTTTGGCCCACTAATACCTATATTAAAGCATCCATAAATAGCATGGCATGGGATCTTTAAAAAAAATAATAATATATATATATATATTTTTTTTCTTTGGCTCAAAACAAAGAAGCAGTAGCCTGACTGCTATGTTCAAATGACATTTGTTCAAAGCAGTCGTTTACTTGCCTTATAGGCTCTTTTTTTGTATCGTCCTGTTTTGATCAGTATATGCCAATGTTGTTATCAATAAAAAATCATTTGCACAAGGCAAGCCGATGCACTTCACCATGTTGATAAGAATTAAAATGAGAAGAATTATGGGACAAAAAAATCAAGGGATATTTAGCATAGAAAAATAATTTGCGATTAATCGTGAGTTAACTATGACATTAATGCGATTAATCACGATTAAATATTTTAATCGCTTGACAGCTCTATTTTCAACACAAGACCTGTTGCCATTTTACTGTATCCATACTTGATCTGGAGTAAGTAGGCCTACAGATCAGAGTCCCCGTTTCGGAGTCAACATTTACCAGATAGCCTACCACCAGCCTGTATGCGCAGTGCTGAATAAAGAAAGTTAAGAACCTTAAAAAGTGTGGTGATTCCTCGGCACTAGGATATCAAACAATTGGCATTGAAGATTAAAGCCAGTTGTTTAATTAAGACCAGACGTCAAAATAACTGCAAAGTGGCAGAGTACGAGAGCACCGAACCGTTCCGATCACCGCTGCCATTGTTGTCACCATAGGTGACAACAATGACAGCAGTGATGGGAACGTTAACTCCTTTTGATGGTGTTTCTCAGACTTTGGAAGAATATAGTGAAGTGCTGGAGTTTTTCTGCGAGGCAAATGGAATTGCAGAACCGGTCAAACGGAAAGCAGTGGAGTGGTGAAGCCACTTTTAGTTTGTTAAGAAGTTTAGTTAAGCCCCAAACGGACAAGGATAAAACTTATGAAGCGCTTACAGGGATTCTTAAGCCAGATTTTTACCCAAAGCCGAGTTCAATCATGCAACGGTTTAAATGCGGAATGCAAATTTGCTACAGAACACTGTCATAATTGTGGGGACATATTAGGAAGGCCTGCAGATCCAAGTGGAAATTCCAAATATGCAGAAGGCAATGCACAAGGATCAGAAAGGCGATGGCAGAGGCTATCGGACAATGCGGCGGACACATTTGCTAAGAGTACAGGGAGAGAGTGACTCTGACAGTAGCACTCACACCATCTACTTCAGCATGTCGCAGGAATAAACCAAGTTAGCTCCATCACTCGCACATTGAGCATCGATGGAATGAAGTTAACATTTGAAATTGACACTGGCCCATTACCCATGGTGATAGTCGAGGGTGAAGGACCTAACCTAATAGGAGGAAGCTGGCTAGAGGAGACAGCACCTCAATTACAGCTGAAGGGGTACTTGAAAGAAATGCTGAAGTTTTTAAATAAGGGCTTGGGCAACTTAAAGGTAGCACAGCAGCAAGTCACATGCACCACCCACGGAGAGAACACCCTTGATCACTGCTACTGCACATTCCGACAGGCCTACCATTCAGTCCGACGTGTTGCACTGGGTAACAGTTACCACAATCTAATTCACCTGATCCCCCGCTATAGGCAGAGATTGAAACTCTCAAAACCTGTAGTGAAACGGCAAGCCCTGGTTCTCAGCCAAACTCAAGCGGCTGAGGCAGGAGAAGGAGGTGGCCAGGTGCGGGGGGGATGGTCTTCTGTTCAAGCAGGCCAAGTACAAGTTCGCCAAAGCGGTGAAGGAGGAAAAACATTGTTACGCGGAGAGACTGCAGCAACAGCTTTCTGAAGGGAATCCCACCTCTGTCTGGAAAGGCCTCAAGAAGATCACCAACCACAAACCAAAGCCCCCGCAGGCAGGCACCCGACAGCCTCCCCCTTGCCAACGAGCTCAATGAGTTCTACTGCAGGTTCGAGAAGGAGTTTCCCCCGGATCCCTCCCTCCACACCCCCGGGCCGAAAGCACCCCTGCACCCAAGCAGGTCCATCGATCCCCCTGCTATTCCTCAAGCCCCCTCCCCTCCATCCCCTCTCTCCCTCTTCCTCACACCCCCTCTCTTTCACAGAGATGCAGGTGAAAAATCTGTTAAGGAGTCAGAATCCCCGCAAGGCTGCCGGTCCGGATTCCATCTCTCCCTCAGCCCTGAAGCACTGCGCCGACAGACAGCACAGTTGCCATGACCTCTGTTGTCATGAAGGTGCTGCAGCGCCTTAGATCCACGGACGACGCAGTGAACATGGCTCTACACTACGTGCTGGAACATCTGAACACTGCAGGGAACTACGCCAGGATTCTATTTGCGGACTTCAGCTGGGCCTTCAATATCATCATTCCTCACACCCTGAAACGCCAGCTGTCCCTGCTGCAGGTGCCGGTCTCTACTTGTAAGTGGATTACCGAATTCCTGGTCTCAGTGGGTGAAGCTGGAGAAGAGCATTTCCTGCTCCAGGTCCACAAGCACTGGCTCCCCGCAGGGCTGCTTCCTTTCTCCCGCCCTGTTTTCCTAGTACACCAACAGCTGCACCTCCCTCCAACCGTCGGTCAAGCTCCTGAAGTTTGCAGACGACACCACCCTGGTGGGCCTCATCTCCAGGGGGGACGAGTCTGCATACAGGAGGGAGATTGAGCGGCTACAGAGCTGGTGCAGCTGCAAAAATCTGGAGCTCAACGCGCAGAACACAGTGGACATGGTGGTGGACTTCAGGAGAATCGCAGCTCCGCCCACTCCCATCATGCTGGGTGAAACCCTGGTTGCCTCCGTTGAGTCTTGTCGCTTTCTTGGCTTGACCATCTCCAGGGACTCGAAGTTGGAGCTGAACATCATGGCACTTTCAAAGAAGGCCCACATGAGGATCTTCTTCCTCCGGCAGCTTAAAAAATGATGGCAGCCGAGAACGTTGATGATTCAGTTTTACACCGC